>NC_088212.1:8536973-8861973 GCF_036934945.1 Oncorhynchus masou masou | reverse complement strand
AGAGGGAGGAGAGAGTCAAAACATTGTAGAAACCCAATGCTGAGACAAAGAGAGAGATAGAGAGAGGGAGAGAGTCAAAACATTGTAGAAACCCAATGCTGAGACAGAGAGGTAGAGGGAGGAAGAGATTCAAAACATTGTAGAAACCCAATGCTGAGACAGAGAGGTAGAGGGGGAGAGAGTCAAAACATTGTAAAAACCCAATGCTGAGACAACGAGTGAGATTGAGGGGGAAGAGAGTCAAAACCATGTAGAAACCCAATGCTGAGACAAAGGGAGAGGTAGAGGGGGAGAGAGTCAAAACATTGTAGAAACCCAATGCTGAGACAAAGAGAGAGGTAGAGGGGGAGAGAGTCAAAACATTGTAGAAACCCAATGCTGAGACAAAGAGTGAGACAGAGGGAGGAGAGAGTCAAAACATTGTAGAAACCCAATGCTGAGACAGAGAGGTAGAGGGAGGAAGAGAGTCAAAACATTGTAGAAACCCAATGCTGAGACAGAGAGGTAGAGGGAGGAAGAGAGTCAAAACAATGTAGAAACCCAATGCTGAGACAAAGAGAGGGGGGGAGAGAGGAAGAGAGTCAAAACATTGTAGAAACCCAATGCTGAGACAGAGAGGTAGAGGGAGGAAGAGAGTCAAAACATTGTAGAAACCCAATGCTGAGACAGAGAGGTAGAGGGAGGAAGAGAGTCAAAACCATGTAAAAACCCAATGTTGAGACAAAGAGAGGGGTAGAGGGAGGAAGAGAGTCAAAACATTGTAGAAACCCAACGCTGAGACAACGAGTGAGATAGAGGGGGGACAGAGTCAAAACATTGTAGAAACCCAATGCTGAGACAGAGAGGTAGAGGGAGGAAGAGAGTCAAAACCATGTAAAAACCCAATGTTGAGACAAAGAGAGGGGTAGAGGGAGGAGAGAGTCAAAACATTGTAGAAACCCAATGCTGAGACAAAGAGAGAGTTAGAGGGGGAGAGAGTCAAAACATTGTAGAAACCCAATGCTGAGACAGAGAGGTAGAGGGAGGAAGAGAGTCAAAACATTGTAAAAACCCAATGCTGAGACAGAGAGGTAGAGGGAGGAAGAGAGTCAAAACATTGTAAAAACCCAATGCTGAGACAGAGAGGTAGAGGGAGGAAGAGAGTCAAAACATTGTAGAAACCCAATGCTGAGACAGAGAGGTAGAGGGAGGAAGAGAGTCAAAACATTGTAAAAACCCAATGCTGAGACAGAGAGGTAGAGGGAGGAAGAGAGTCAAAACATTGTAAAAACCCAATGCTGAGACAACGAGTGAGATTGAGGGGGAAGAGAGTCAAAACCATGTAGAAACCCAATGCTGAGACAAAGGGAGAGGTAGAGGGGGAGAGTCAAAACCATGTAAAAACCCAATGTTGAGACAAAGAGAGAGATAGAGAGGGGGAGAGAGTCAAAACATTGTAGAAACCCAATGCTGAGACAAAGAGAGAGATAGAGAGAGGGAGAGAGTCAAAACATTGTAGAAACCCAATGCTGAGACAAAGAGAGAGATAGAGAGGGGGAGAGAGTCAAAACATTGTAGAAACCCAATGCTGAGACAAAGAGAGAGGTAGAGGGAGGAGAGAGTCAAAACATTGTAGAAACCCAATGCTGAGACAAAGAGAGAGGTAGAGGGAGGAGAGAGTCAAAACATTGTAGAAACCCAATGCTGAGACAAAGAGAGGGGTAGAGGGAGGAGAGAGTCAAAACATTGTAGAAACCCAATGCTGAGACAAAGAGAGAGGTAGAGGGAGGAGAGAGTCAAAACATTGTAGAAACCCAATGCTGAGACAGAGAGGTAGAGGGAGGAAGAGAGTCAAAACCATGTAGAAACCCAATGCTGAGACAAAGGGAGAGGTAGAGGGGGAGAGTCAAAACCATGTAAAAAAACAATTCTGAGACAAAGAGAGAGATAGAGAGGGGGAGAGAGTCAAAACATTGTAGAAACCCAATGCTGAGACAAAGAGAGGGGTAGAGGGAGAGAGTCAAAACCATGTAGAAACCCAATGCTGAGACAAAGAGAGAGGTAGAGGGAGGAAGAGAGTCAAAACATTGTAGAAACCCAATGCTGAGACAAAGAGAGGGGGGGGAGAAAGAGAGAGAAAGGCTCGTGTCCACTAATCAGACATGCCCAATTAAAACCGTTTCCTTTATGCTGCGACTGATCAATGGCCTCAGCACGGCAGCCTGGGACAAAGCAGGGTGATATATATATATATATATAATATTTATGATTCAATTCTTTTTTCATTCCCTGGAGAAAGGAGGCTACTGAAAGATTCGTATTGACTTTCCATGCCAGGCTTTCATCTTGTTTTATTGCATTTCTGCAGAGTTTGGGATAGCGGATGAGGAGGTGGAGGAGGAGTTTGGAGAAATGGATATTGTATCTGGAGGTAAAGGGGAGGCTGGCTGGCTATAGGTCTCTCTCCTCTCTCAACAGGAGGCTCAATTTCAATGTGTGTGCGGCGCGGCAATGATGGCTGGGCAATTTGAGCTGGCTTTAGCCCCCTCCCCGGTAGTTAGTTACACCAGGCGGCCACCTACACTATCATGGAGAGTCGTTTTGTTCTGTCAACACACAGCAACATTATATTTACTGGAGGAATGTGGTTGCACAAAAAGCTTCACAGCAGTCCACGGCAGTCCACGGCAGCCCACGGCAGTCCACAGCAGTAGTATGCAGCTAAACATCTATGAACAGAAATAGCTCATATCTGATCAGTATGTTTGTCTGATCACATAGACCTGCATCTCTGGACTCAATGTCACCTTGAGGAATTTACACTTTCAGAAGCATTGATACTTTATTTAACAAGGCCAGTCAGTTAAGAACAAATTCGTATTTACAATGACAGCCTACCCTGGACAACTGTGTGCCACCCTATGGGAGTCCCAACCACAGTCAGATGTGATTCAGCCATGATTTGAACCCAGGACTGCACTCAGATGCAGTGCCTCAGACCACTGTGCTACGCAGGAGCCCAAGCCATTTAGGTTAAAAAGTGACTGAATCTCAATGTGTAGAAAAGGGTTCACCAACTGGCGGCTTGCAGGTGGATTCATTTGCCCCCCCCTCCAAGCTCTCTGAGCCCCCCACCCCCCCCAAAAAAAAAAATCTGTAATTTTGTTGGACATAAAAGACTGTAAAACACCAAGAAATCAGCTCCAAGTGATTTTAATTTAAGAAATCTGTTCTCAAGTATTCTTACACATAATAGACACGTGATCAGACACAAATGTAAGCAAGGTTTGAAATGATTATGTTTTAGTCAAACATTTTATCTGTTTTGGGTTTCTTGCGGTCAATTTGCAGTCACAAATTATTTGTAATTATGTTCCAGCCACCCCAACCATGCCCTCAAGAAAAAAATTGGCTTGTGGCTGAATCTAGTTGATGATCCCTGGTGTAGAACATGTAGTGTGAATTACTGTTTACTGTACTGACAATGGTGACAACGGTGCGGAACTGAAAGGAAAGCATTTGATACGCTTAGAAGCTCCAATAGCATACATGTTTACTTGTGGGCTTAGATAACATCTGAAACCTTCACCCTTTGGTGATTAATGTGAAAGAGGGGGGGGGGGGAGAAAAGAATGAAAATGGAGGCCGAGTTTCTGTGGGAAAGTTTAATTAGATACAAGGCCGCCGGGCTTGCCTTTGCTTTCTGCACCAGGATTAGTTTTTCTTACTTAATCAAGTGTGGAGGAACCCCACAGGTAATTATAGATTTTGGTGTTGTGCACAAAATGTGTTTTTCTTTTCCCCTTCTATTCGTTGTCTGTGTGAATCAGATATCATTGTATCTCTCCTTATGAACACGTTACTTGGACACACGCCATATAATTTGGTTGCGTGAATGCTTTAACAAGCTTGATGTTGTTAACTAGTCGGTAAGGTATGATGAAAGGCACTCTGGTAATACCTTGACGGTGTGCTACACAAAACAGAAACAATGAGATCAATGATGCTGTGTGTAATTACAAAGAGTGGGAAATAAAAAATATGGGATTAATGCGAAATAAAGTATGGAATTATCCAAAACAGATTCAATTTGTGTACACTACTTTCGGTAGAACATGAAGTCAATCCCCACAAAAAACATAAAATGAAACATATTAAATGTTTTACAAGATGTTAGGAATTGGAAAATGGTATTTCAAGAGAGACCAAAGCTCAAAGACGCAGTATATGTCCAGGGTGTATTCAATAGGAACCAAACCGAACCAACGGGAAGCAAACGAAACGAAACGAAACATTGCCAATATTGTTTGGAACGTTTCTCTTGATATATTAGAGGCTATGTAGAACAACTTTATGGAGTTCAATTGGCTATTACTAACTTTGGGATATGTATATATATGATAGTTGCATCATTTCCTTGTACTACACATTAACAACTTCTCAGGACAAGCCATAACCTTCATTAGTTGAGTAAAAAAATAAATAAAATAAAAAATAAGAAGCTTTTGCTGTCTGTAAATGGCTTTTGCTGTTTAATTAGACAATCTTTTTAATTTATTTGCTTTACCCAGGAAACTTTTTGAATTGATAGGTTCTGTGAAGTAATGACTAAAGCAAACCAGCAGAGCGTAAACATTCTGATTTATACATGTTGATGCCAAGTCTGTTTATAAGGCAGTTAGAGAAACTTGTTTCATTTATGGACTGGCTTTACCTAATGATATGTATCGTTCAGGAGGGACTCTCATTGGAGTCTTTGACATTGACTCAAAAAGATGGAAGGCTTGCAAGTAGATTTTATTTTATAATTATAATTTTTTTTAAGATGAGTTGCCGTACATTCTAACGAGTGTGGACTTTCTAATGAGTGTCATAATTGTCCAGTTAATGTACGATAGAATGACCTTGACATTGAAATTCATTAATTACCAATGAAAATACACAAAACACAGTTTTTCCCATTTTTAATAAAGACTGTATTTGTGTTTGTATTTATTATAGATCCCCATTAGTTCCTGCCAAGGCAGCAGCTACTCTTCCTGGGGTTTATTATAGATCCCCATTAGTTCCTGCCAAGGCAGCAGCTTCTCTTCCTGGGGTTTATTATAGATCCCCATTAGTTCCTGCCAAGGCAGCAGCTACTCTTCCTGGGGTTTATTATAGATCCCCATTAGTTCTTGCCAAGGCAGCAGCTTCTCTTCCTGGGGTTTATTATAGATCCCCATTAGTTCCTGCCAAGGCAGCAGCTTCTCTTCCTGGGGTTTATTATAGATCCCCATTAGTTCCTGCCAAGGCAGCAGCTTCTCTTCCTGGGGTTTATTATAGATCCCCATTAGTTCCTGCCAAGGCAGCAGCTACTCTTCCTGGGGTTTATTATAGATCCCCATTAGTTCCTGCCAAGGCAGCAGCTACTCTTCCTGGGGTTTATTATAGATCCCCATTAGTTCCTGCCAAGGCAGCAGCTACTCTTCCTGGGGTTTATTATAGATCCCCATTAGTTCCTGCCAAGGCAGCAGCTACTCTTCCTGGGGTTTATTATAGATCCCCATTAGTTCCTGCCAAGGCAGCAGCTTCTCTTCCTGGGGTTTATTATAGATCCCCATTAGTTCCTGCCAAGGCAGCAGCTACTCTTCCTGGGGTTTATTATAGATCCCCATTAGTTCCTGCCAAGGCAGCAGCTACTCTTCCTGGGGTTTATTATAGATCCCCATTAGTTCCTGCCAAGGCAGCAGCTACTCTTCCTGGGGTTTATTATAGATCCCCATTAGTTCCTGCCAAGGCAGCAGCTACTCTTCCTGGGGTTTATTATAGATCCCCATTAGTTCCTGCCAAGGCAGCAGCTACTCTTCCTGGGGTTTATTATAGATCCCCATTAGTTCCTGCCAAGGCAGCAGCTTCTCTTCCTGGGGTTTATTATAGATCCCCATTAGTTCCTGCCAAGGCAGCAGCTACTCTTCCTGGGGTTTATTATAGATCCCCATTAGTTCCTGCCAAGGCAGCAGCTACTCTTCCTGGGGTTTATTATAGATCCCCATTAGTTCCTGCCAAGGCAGCAGCTACTCTTCCTGGGGTTTATTATAGATCCCCATTAGTTCCTGCCAAGGCAGCAGCTACTCTTCCTGGGGTTTATTATAGATCCCCATTAGTTCCTGCCAAGGCAGCAGCTTCTCTTCCTGGGGTTTATTATAGATCCCCATTAGTTCCTGCCAAGGCAGCAGATACTCTTCCTGGGGTTTATTATAGATCCCCATTAGTTCCTGTCAAGGCAGCAGCTTCTCTTCCTGTATTTGAACAGGATAAGAATATATTGTATTTTCACCATAACCGTATTCATGAATTTAAATTGCACATTTCTATGAATACTTAAAGCTGAAAATAACCTCTATCATGGTTGTTTTGAGAAAGTTAAATTCATTCATTCTCTCAAGAAAGAATTCCATATGACTTAACCCTATGTTTTGTGAACCAAAACATGAACTGGTATAATATTAATGTGAATAATAATATTCACATCTCTTGGAAGGAAAGTGTGGTTATGAGAAATCAGTTGACTGCTCAAAAATAATTACTTGAGCACTACTGGAAGGACTACCACCCATGACTACATTTTGATAATTTCACATCTTTCTGTGCCTTTGATGAAACACACTGTATATATCTGCCTGTCGCTGGTTGTGATGAGGCATGCGCATGACCCCATTGAAAGCTATGGCAGATGAGGCAAAAATAATTTTAACAGTAAAGTTGCGTAGCCAATAGATCCATAGGATGAAATTGGCATCTCTGTTTCACGTATAGGAATGAGGCATCAGACGTGTCCAGGGACCAGACCAATTTCACCAAGTTTCAGTGCCGTGACTATTTACTTTAGATGATTGGAACTCAATCCAAGGGTTAGAGGACCTAGCAGGCAAGCCACCCCCCTGAGAGTCCCCTGTTCTGTGGGCTCATTGTCGATCTGATGTGCACCTGCATTGAAGCTCCCTTCACATTCACCTTCGACCACAGGTAATGAATGACGAACCAGGGAAATATGTGTCTCGCCGCCAGGTCAGTAGAATCTCCTTTTCTGTTCCGTCCGCTTATGCCGTTCTACTGTGACATTAACGTTATTTGTCAGGTTATTTTCCGACTAATGTAGCAGAATCTGTGGCTTTACAGCTATGATCTGAACTCGAATTGCATTTGAAAATAGCCAAAGACTCTGTAAGCTGGATTCATATCCCTCTGGAACGGGTCAGGAGAACTTCATTTGTGCAGACGAAGAGGGAGAATCTATGAAATGGCCTCAGGGGCCAATTCCCTGGTGCTGTAGGATGTAATTTCATTTTAGCCCCATTTTCCCTTGCCCAGGGACCAGTGGTTTCAGGTTCATAGCTCCGTTGAGTTGTGGAAAAGACTATTCCTGGAGTGGCGCTTTAGGGACTTGGTCCGCTGAGCTTTCAAGAAGAACCTCACTTTGTCTCGCTGCAGCAGAACCCCCGATGGGGTTGGTGTTGTAGAACTGATAATATACCAGCTCATTTCTTGCCAGAGTGTCTTGTCATAGTAGCCTTCATCAATGCAAGGTAGCATAGTGATGAATGAATGGTGAAAAAAAAAAGGTAATTAAAGGTAATTACAGTAAGAGTGACTTGCGTTCCTTGGTACTGTATGTTCCAGCCCTTTATTTTTCTGACTGACGCCTGTATGAACTGGCAACTCATAGCTGCTTTGTTGAGATAAGGATGAGTTGGCACAGAAGAAATCAAAACTAAACCGCAAACACAAGAGTGAGCAATTAAGGTTCTTCTTTTTCTTCGTCCCGTGCCATCCCTGGGTCACGGCTGCGAAAGGTTCAGCAGGCTCTTAGCACTTCATATCTGGCTTAAGACTACTGCGACTCTGTCGGCATAACTTTTATTGACACTTTTTTGGAAACAAAAGAACGCTCGACAGGGATGATGGACTCCACCCAAATCATCTATGAGTCTGGAACCTCTCTTCGCATTTCAAGGACGTGTTAAGATATTTGCTCAGAGACCAAGGCCCGGCTCAGGGGACCCCATCGCCTCCTCGTCGTACTGCTGTCTATTCCACACTATTCTACAGTGTCTTACTCATTCTTAAATTGTGTTTACATATCGCATCGCCCATCTCATATATCTGTACACCGTATTGTAGTCTATACTACACCACTGACTGTTAAAACGGCCATCTCCAGCACATCAGAGGCTGCTGCCTACAGACATAGATTAAGAATCACTGGCCACTTTAAGGAAATGAAACATTAGCCACTTTAATAATGTCTCCGTATCTTGCATTACTCATCTCATATATATATAAACTGTATTCTATATACTATTCTACAGTATCTTTAATTGTGTGTGAATATTGCATTACCCATCTCATATGTATATACTGTATTCTATATACTATTCTACAGTATCTTTAATTGTGTGTAAATATTGCATCACCCATCTCATATGTATATACTGTATTCTATACTATGCCACTGGAGTTTAGTCCAATGTCGCTCTGACATATATGTATACTTACATTTACGTAGTATGTCGGGGAACTGTCAGATGTGTTAGATGTTACTGCACTGTCGGAGCTACGAGCACAAGCATTCCGCAACACCCGCAATAACATCTGTTAAACACGTGTATGTGACCAATAACATCTGTTAAACACGTGTATGTGACCAATGACATTTGTTAAATATGTGTATGTGACCAATTACATCTGTTAAACACGTGTATGTGACCAATAACATCTGTTAAACGCGTGTATGTGACCAATAACATCTGTTAAACGCGTGTATGTGACCAATAACATCTGTTAAATATGTGTATGTGGTCAATAACATCTGTTAAACGCGTGTATGTGACCAATAACATCTGTTAAACACATGTATGTGACCAATAACATCTGTTAAACACATGTATGTGACCAATAACATCTGTTCAACACGTGTATGTGGTCAATAACATCTGTTCAACACGTGTATGTGACCAATAACATCTGTTAAACACGTGTATGTGGTCAATAACATCTGCTCTTGATACTCCCCATCCCGGATCCGGGATCGTGAATAAAGCCTCTGGCTCATTAGCATAACGCAACGTTAACGATTTCTGAAAATCGCAAATAAAATGAAAATAATGTGCCTGCTCTCAAGCTTAGCCTTTTCTTAACAACACTGTCATCTCAGATTTTCAAAATATGCTTTTGAACCATAGCAAATCACTAATTTGTGTAAGAGTATGCTAAGCTAGCTTAGCATTTTGAGTAGCATTTAGCACGCAACATTTTCACAAAAACCAGATAACCAAATAAATAAAATCATTTACCTTTGAAGAGCTTCGGATGTTTTCAATGAGGAGACTCAGTTACATAGCAAATGTTCAGTTTTTCCTGAAAGAATCTTTGTGTAGGAGAAATCGCTCCGTTTTGTACATCACATTTGGCTACCGAAACAAACCGAAAATTCAGTCACCAAAACGTCAAACTTTTTCCGAATTAACTCCATAATATCGACCGAAACATGGCAAACGTTGTTGGAATCAATCCTCAAGGTGTTTTTTCACATATCTCTTCATTGATATGCAGTTCGTGGAAGCCTGCTTTCCCCTCAGAATCGCATGGAAAAATACCAGCAGCTGAAAAAGACGCACCAATTTCGACGGAGGACACCGGGCGGACACCTGGAAAATGTAGTCTCTTATGGTCAACCTTCCAATGATATGCCTACAAATACGTCACAATGCTGCAGACACCTTGGGGAAACGACAGAAAGGGCAGGCTCATTCCTCTCGCATTCACAGCCATATAAGGAGACAATGGAAAACGGAGCCTCAAAATCCTGCTGGTTTCCTGGATGCCGTTTCATCTTGGTTTTGCCTGTAGCTCCCGTTCTAGGGCACCCACAGAGAATATCTTTGCAGTTCTGGAAACGTCAGAGTGTTTTCTTTCCAAAGCTATCAATTATATGCATAGTCGAGCATCTTTTTGTGACAAAATATTGCGCATTAAAACGGGCACGTCTTTTTATCCAAAAATGAAATAGCGCCCCCATAGCATCAAGAGGTTTTAAACATGTGTATGTGACCAATAACATCTGTTAAATATGTGTATGTGACCAATAACATCTGTTCAACACGTGACCAATAACATCTGTTAAACACGTGTATGTGGTCAATAACATCTGTTAAACACGTGTATGTGACCAATAACATCTGTTAAACACGTGTATGTGACCAATAACATCTGTTAAACACGTGTATGTGACCAATAACATCTGTTAAACACGTGTATGTGACCAATAACATCTGTTAAATGCGTGTATGTGACCAATAACATCTGTTAAACACATGTATGTGACCAATAACATCTGTTAAACACGTGTATGTGACCAATAATATCTGTTAAACACGTGTATGTGACCAATAACATCTGTTAAACACGTGTATGTGACCAATAACATCTGTTAAATACGTGTATGTGACCAATAACATCTGTTAAATGCGTGTATGTGGTCAATAACATCTGTTAAACACGTGTATGTGACCAATAACATCTGTTAAACACGTGTATGTGACCAATAACATCTGTTAGATATGTGTATGTGACCAATAACATCTGTTAAACACGTGTATGTGACCAATAACATCTGTTAAACGCGTGTATGTGGTCAATAACATCTGCTAAACGTGTGTATGTGACCAATGCATTTGATTTGATTTGATCTACCTCCAGGGGTAATGTCAGTTGTTATCTTGTTACCATTTGTTTGAACTCCCGTCAGTAGAGGATGATATTGACCTCATCCCGTCAGTAGAGGATGATATTGACCTCATCCCGTCAGTAGAGGATGATATTGATGTCATCCCATCAGTAGAGGATGATATTGACCTCATCCCGTCAGTAGAGGATGATATTGATCTCATCCCGTCAGTAGAGGATGATATTGATGTCATCCCATCAGTAGAGGATGATATTGATCTCATCCCGTCCGTAGAGGATGATATTGACCTCATCCCGTCAGTAGAGGATGATATTGATCTCATCCCGTCAGTAGAGGATGCCTGGTTATTTTTTTTAAATGCCTTCCTCACCATCCTAAATAAGCATGCCCCATTCAAGAAATGTAGAACCAGGAACAGATATAGCCCTTGGTTCTCTCCAGACCTGACTGCCCTTAACCAAAACAAAAACATCCTATGGCGTTCACACTGTGGCCTGTGTTTTTACACTTTTATAAACGCAACATTTAAAGAGTTGGTCCCATGTTTGTTGTGCTGAAATAAAATATCTCAGAAATTGTTCTTACTGTTTGCACAAAAAGCATATTTCTCTCAAATTGTGTGCACAAATTTGTTTACATCCCTGTTAATGAGCATTTCTCCTTTGCCAAGATAATCCATCCACCTGAGAGGTGTGGCATATCTAGAAGCTGATTTAACAGCATGATCATTAAACAGCTGAACCTTGTGCTGGGGACTGTAAAAGGCCACTCTAAAATGTGCCATTTTGTCACACAACACAATGTCACAGATCAGCTTCAAAATTCCTGGAAGCTCAAACGTCCCAGTTCTTCTATGGCCTGCATACTCTCCAGACATGTCACCCATTGAGCATGTTTGGAATGCCCTGGATTGGAATGCCCTACAACATTGTGTTCCAGTTCCAGCCAATATCCAGCAACTTCACACAGCCATTGATGAGGAGTGGGACAACATTTCACAAGCCACAATCAACAGCCTGATCAACTCTAGGAGATGTGTCGTAATGCATGAGGCAAATTGTGGTCAAACCAGATCCTGACTTGGTTTTGCCCCTGCCTTTAAAAAGAAAAATGTATCTGTGACCAACAAATAATTCATATCTGTATTCCCAGTCATGTGGAATCTGTAGATTAGGGCACAATTAATTTATTTAAATTGACTGATTTCCTTATATGAACTGTAATATATTTTAAATTGTTGCATGTTGCGTTTATACTGTGTTTTTGTACAATATAGTTCAAATGTCAATTCTATAAACTTGAAAACCCCCTTGGTTTTCACATCACATAGAGGGCTTGGGCTTATAGTTACACGTTTTAATGTCACATGCACAAGTACAGTGAAATGCCTTTCCTGTAAACTCAAAACCCAACAACGTAATAATCAATAACAATGTAATACTACAAAAAAACGCATGAGAAATACGAAGAAAAATATAGCAACCAAAGCTCATGTAAGTCAGTTTATAACATTCCATTACTCAGAGTTCCTCATATTGACATTGGCGTCAGGCCCAAGGGTGCTAACCTTGGAAAAGTAATTCAAATTTCTACTCCTTCGTAATAGGGATAGACCAAACGGTGCAGTTCTATGCAATCTTATACCATCTATATCAATATCAACCATCAGACATGGCCTGCAACCGCTTATTGAACGTAGCTTGTTTGGGTTGGAGTTTCCATGTGACTTTAAAAATAGGTTGGGTTGATGCATCTGACATTAGGAGCTAACTTCAGAAACTGGATTACATTAAGATCTGGCCAATGCAGACGAATCCGGACATTCTGGTACTGACTGAAACTGGGACATTCTGGACTGGTATATTAATATTAAGGGTTATCATGTGTTCAGAGCGGACAGAAAGGTCAGAGGTGGTGGAGTGGCCATTTTTATTAAAAATAATTTCTCTGTGGCTTTATTGAAATCCATTTCCCTTGCCAAACAATTCAAGCTATTATCTTTAAGCCTTTGTCTGGCGGGGAAATGTATCCATAACTGTTATAAGGGTCTACCGTCCTCCCTCGAGGAGTTAACAAGTTTGTTGTCTTCTTTTACTAAATCAGAAGTTATTATCCTGGGTGACCTAAATTATGATTGGGAAATGCAGGCTTCAGACGAAACATGTGTAATGAACTAAACCTAACCCAGCTGGTGACAAAGCCTACACGGCCCAACCCTAAATATCTTTCAAAGTCATCTCTGATTCATCTTGTTAACGAATACGCCAAAGAAATACACTGAATATACAAAACATTAAGTACACCTTCTCTTTCCATAACATAGACTGACCAGGTGAATCCAGGTGAAAACCATGATCCCTTATTGATGTCACTTGTTAAATCCACTTCTGTGATGGTGAGGAGACAGGTTAAAGATGGGTTTTTAAGCCTTGAGACAATTGAGACATGGATTGTGTATGTGTGCCATTCAGAGGGTGAATGGGCATGATACAATATTTAAGTGCCTTTGAACAGGGTGTGGTAGTAGATGCCAGGCGCACGGGTTTGTGTCAAGAACTGCAATGCTGCTGGGTTTTTCACACTCAACAGTTTTCCGTGTGCATCAAGAATGGTCCACCACCCAAAGGACATGCAACCAGCGTGATACAACTTTAAGAAGCACTGGAGTCAATATGGGCCATTATCCCTGTGGAATTCTTTTGACGCCTTGAGTCACTGCCCCGACGAATTGAGGCTGTTCTGAGGGCAAAAGGGGCGGGTCCAACTCAATATCAGGAAGGTGTCCTTAATGTTTTCTACTTTCAGTGTATGTTTCTACTGGCGTCTTCGCCAAAGATATTAGTGATCATCATCCAGTTGTTTGTGTTAGAGATGTGAGAATGTAAAAACCGAAGTCTCCTGTCATCAAAAAGAGGAACTTTAAAAACGTCAGCGAACAGGCTGAACAGCCTTGGTTGTATTTCAGCTATTGCTGAACCCGATTTAGCTTTGAGCCTTTTTGGAGATGTATCAATACTATTGTGGATAGTCATGTTCCATTCAAATAATTAAGGGTTAAATGTAGATCGAATGCCTTGGTACACTACAGAATGATCAGAAGTAATTCATTAAAGAGATTCTGCTTGGGTCAAGGCCAGGAACACAGGCTTAGGCCCGGACTGGCAGTTAGGCCCGGACTGGCAGTTAGGCCCGGACTGGCAGTTAGGCCCGGACTGGCAGTTAGGCCAGGACTGGCAGTTAGGCCAGGAACACAGGATTAGGCCCGGACTGGCAGTTAGGCCAGGACTGGCAGTTAGGCCCCGACTGGCAGTTAGGCCAGGAACACAGGCTTAGGCCCGGACTGGCAGTTAGGCCAGGACTGGCAGTTAGGCCAGGAACACAGGCTTAGGCCCGGACTGGCAGTTAGGCCCGGACTGGCAGTTAGGCCCGGACTGGCAAGCTGTTAAGCAACTGCGGAATCATTGTGTAAAACAAATCTGAAAGGCTAAATCTGATTATTATGTAACCGCTCATTCGCATTGTAATGGAAACCGGCAAAATTCTGGATAACTGTCAAATTCTTGAATGGTTCTACTTCCTCCTTTCTGCCACAACAAATTAATTCAGACACTGGCTTCATTATGGGAAAAAATGCAATCATTGATGTATTTAATCCCGATTTTATTTCAGCGGGCTCTTTGAAAGAACTTCTAATCCTATTCACAATGATATTGAGCTGGATGCTGATAGGGGGAAACTTTCTGAATGATCAGAGAAATGATAGTCAAAGCTTTTCTTTTTGGCTATTTACAGAAAAATACATCCTGGATGCTTTGCTAGCAATAGACAACAAGAAATCCACAGGGGGCCGACCAATTGGATCCTGGTCGTCTTAAGTGTGCAGCGCCCATCATTGTTGGCTCAATAACCCACATTCATTATTTATCATTGTTATCAGGAAATATTCCTAAAGTATGTAAATCAGCTCTTGTGCTGCCACTTCATCAGGACGGGGATAGTAGAGATCTTAATCATTATCGCCCCATTTCAAGGCTTCTTTGTCTCGCTAAGATTCTAGAATCCTTGGTAAATGTACAACTTTTCTCTTTTTTTTATCTGAGAAATGTATTTAGAATGTAAACCAATCAGGGTTTAGTCCTGGACATAGCACTATTACCACCACCACTTTAGTAGTTAATGATTGTGTCAATGCTTTACACACTAAAATGAAATGTGCTGCATTGTTTGTGGACCAGTCAAATCTCTTGAAACTAACGCTATTTTATTGACTAAGTTGTCCTCGATAGGCCTGAGCTTTGACGCCTGTTCATGGTTTCAGAACTCGGGCCAACGTGAGGCGTACAAAAACAGATTGCTGTTTTGATACTGCAGTTGATTTTCGTATTTTGGAATAACTGAATAACTGCGACTACACTGCAAAATTACTGCATTAAAAAAAACTGTGTTGCACAGGGGTCGATTTTGGGACCTTTTCTCTTCACTATTTATATAATCACCATCGGTCAATCTGTAAAAAAAAATGTAAACTTGACCTGGATGCGCATCATACTCTCGCCCGACTGTTGACCTGGCTGAGTCAAAACTACAGTCAGATTTTATAACTATGCTGATTTAGAACTTGAATTGAAATGTCATGCTGTTGTTAAACTCTAGTAAGAATGTTTCAGATTAATTACAGGCACACTTTCACTCATTAGATGGTTCTCCAATTGAACATGTTCCCGTATATATAAACTTAGGCATTTGGATTGATATGGATTTGGCATTTAAAAAACATATCGACGAGCTGGTAAAGAAGCTAATATTTAAAGTTGTCTTTTTCTCCAGAAACAGATGACGTCTTTCTCTAAGCAGTATGAAGCAGATTATTACATACTATTCAGCCAACCTTTTTATCTGTTGTTGATAATGGTGACTTTTTTATCAAAGTGCAGCTGCTACTAATCTTTAACATTTGGATGCTATCTACCATAATGCACTTAGTTTTGCTACAGGTGACAGTTTTGATGCTCATTTTTTATGCCTTTATTTAACAAGGCAAGTCAGTTAAGAACAAATTCTTATTCTTAATGACGGCCTAGGAACAGTGGGTCAGGGGCAGAACAACAGATTTTTACCTTGTCAGCTAGATTCTGCTAGACAGCTCAGGGATTTGAACTTGCAACCTTCTGGTTGCTAGTCCACCGCTCTAACCACTAGGCTACCCTGCCGCCCCAATCACTGTATCCTGTATCAAAAGGTTGGCTTCACTAAAGACCTGTAAATCTCTACATTACTCCCCTTTTGTTTTAACAAGGCCCTACGTCATAAACTTCCGTCTTATCTAACTTTGCTGTTGAAGTATACACATCTGAGTTGCCTAACCAGTCAGTTTACAGGATTAGTTAAGTCGTGAGGATCCTAGTTCCCACATATGCTGAGTACTTGTTGGCTGCTTTTCCTTCACTCTGCAGACCAACTCATCCCAAACCATCTCAATTTGGTTAAGGTCGGGTGATGCAGCACTCCATCGCTCTTCTCCTTGGTCAAATAGCCCTTACACAGCCTGGAGGCTACTCAGCAGGCCGGGAGATGGGCCTGGCTCAAGGCTAGCTTCGGGGCTGGGCCACTCGGTAGAAGCTAGCTAGCTGCAATGATCAGGAGTAATGGTCCAGGGCTTACGGCAGGAATCCTGTGTTGTAGTGTTGTAGAAAACAGTCCGGTATGCTCAGGGTTGATATCGCACTGTGCAGACTAGCAGACTGGCAAGTATTATCCAGGCTAAAAGCAGTGTCTGTGCTAAAGGTAAAGGCCACTAGCAGTGGCTAACAATGACTAAAGAGCTAGTAGCCAATTATCTGGTTAGCTTCTGATGGCTAGCTTCTGATGGAGGTTCTGGCTATAAGGTCTAAAAATAGCAGATCCGTATCACATTGGCTGAGGCAAGTTGCCGGAAGGTATGTTTAATTGAAAAATTGAAAAAAGAGATAGAAATATATAGAAAAAAAATACTTTAATTTTTTTTTTACAGGGAGAACAACAAACAACATCTGCACTGTTAAACCATCTTGGATTATTACTGTATATAAGTGTATCTTGGATTATACAGGGCACATTTGGAAAAGAAACCTAGGTCTCAATACGTCTTTCCTGTCAAAATAATGGTTAAATAAAATTTCAAAGCAGAATTATTTAAATTTTTGGTAAATTGAGATTGGCAAAAGTCACAGCACCGTGCCATCTCATGGACAGGAGCAGAGGGGTTTAGTCCTACCCCCCACCCCCCCACCCCACACACACACACAAATCTCCACCCTTTCTCCTCCACTTTCCACAGTGATTATCATAGCGACTAAAGGTTAATTTCAGTGTTAGGAGTCCTGGGCCAGCAGTGGAATGTTGGAATGAGGAAGTCATACCTGAGCTGCAGTAACCACAAAATGGATTTAATTAGACGTGCTGGCTCACTTGTCAGAGAAAAGGGCACTCGCAGATGGCGGATGGCGCTGTCTTATGTCAAGCACTCCGAGCTCACTTTGGGGAGCTCCTCCGAGGACGCAGACTGTCTGACTGTAGATCAAGCGCCTGCTCTCACTCTCTCTTCCCATCCAGACACTCACTGAGCTCTTGTAAAATAGAATGGTGGTGTTGAAAAATACATATGTGAGTAAACAAATGGATTGGATGAGATTACGACAGATTTTTGCAGTTCAGATTATGCCAATTCTATGTTGAATTGGAATGTCTGAAATATCAGTTGTGGATTTTCTTGATGGCATGAACACGTGTTGTCCAGCAGTTATTGTAAAAGATAATGTGTTCTCAATAACTTCCGTGGTTAGATAAAGGCAATAAAATAAAATACACATTTTACTCTGAATGCTGCAGAGCCGTGTAATGACAAGCTGCTCACATTGAAATGTGTTGCAAAGCAGGTAGTCAGGCAGAGGATAAGCAAATACATCCTTCTACAGGCATTTCTACCCAGTGAATATGTGGCACTCGGGGACAGATGGCACGCCAGATGATGATTCGTTTTGGCGTTAAAAATCACTGTGCTGGCACATAGCCTCTTGATTGCCATGCCCAGTTTGCAAAAACACTACATGTGTGGATGTAGTCCTTGGGACAAGCCTACCGACTCCTCGGTAACAGAGAAACTGTCTTCATGACAGAAAAGGTACATCAAAAGGTTGTGATGATCAATATGATCAGAGATTCCCAAAGCGGCTTTGCATCCATCGGGCAACATATCAAATCTATGGAACGGAACTCTACACGACATTAACAAAAATGACACCTGCTTGTTGAACATCTCATTCCAAAATCAATGGCATTAATAAGGAGTTGGTCCCCCCTTTTGCTGCTAGAACAGCCTCCACTCTTCTGGGAAGGCTTTCCACTAGATGTTGGATTGTTGCTGCGGCACTTGCTTCCATTCAGCCATAAGAGCATTAGTGACGTTGGTACTGATGTTGGGCGATTTGGCCTGCCTCGCAGTTGGCGTTACAATTCATCCCAAAGGTGTTTGATGGGGTTGAGGGCTCTGTGCAGGCCAGTCAAGTTCTTCCACACCGATCTCGACAAACCCTTTCTGATTGGACCTCGCTTTGTGCACGGGGCCATTGTCATGCTGACACAAGAAAGGGTCTTCCCCAAACTGTTGCAACAAAATTGGAAGCACAGAATTGTCTAGAATGTAATTGTATGCTGTAGCATTAAGATTTCCCTTCACTGGCACTAAGGGGCCTAGTCCGAGCCTTGAAAAACAGCCCCAGGCCATTTTTCCTACTCCACCAAAATTTACAGTTGGCACTATGCATTGGGCAGGTAGCATTCTCCTGGAATCTGCCAAACCCAGATTCGTCTGTCGTACTGCCAGATAAAGAATTGTGATTAATCACTCCAGAGGACGTGTTTCCTCTGCTTCAGAGTCCAACAGTGGCACGTTTTACACCACTCCAGCTGATGATTGGCATTGCACATGGTAATCTTAGGCTTGTGTGCGGCTGCTCAGCAATGGAAACCCATTTCATGAAACTCCTGACAAACAGTTATTGTGCTTACGTTGCTTCCAGAGGCAGTTCAAATCAAATCAAATTTTATTGGTCACACACAGGGTTAGCAGATTTTAATGCGAGTGTAGCAAAATGCTTGTGCTTCTAGTTCCGACAGTGCAGTAATATCTAACAATTCCACAACAACTACCTACAGTAATACATACAAATCCAAATTTATGGAATAAGAACGTGTACATATAAATATATGGATGAGCGATGGCCGAGTGGCAATGGCAAGATGCAATAGATACAGTGCCTTGCGAAAGTATTCGGCCCCCTTGAACTTTGCGACCTTTTCGCCACATTTCAGGCTTCAAACATAAAGATATAAAACTGTATTTTTTTGTGAAGAATCAACAACAAGTGGGACACAATCATGAAGTGGAACGACATTTATTGGATATTTCAAACTTTTTTAACAAATCGAAAACTGAAAAATTGGGAGTGCAAAATTATTCAGCCCCTTTACTTTCAGTGCAGCAAACTCTCTCCAGAAGTTCAGTGAGGATCTCTGAATGATCCAATGTTGACCTAAATGACTAATGATGATAAATACAATCCACCTGTGTGTAATCAAGTCTCCGTATAAATGCACCTGCACTGTGATAGTCTCAGAGGTCCGTTAAAAGCGCAGAGAGCATCATGAAGGAACACACCAGGCAGGTCCGAGATACTGTTGTGAAGAAGTTTAAAGCCGGATTTGGATGCAAAATGATTTCCCAAGCTTTAAACATCCCAAGGAGCACTGTGCAAGCGATAATATTGAAATGGAAGGAGTATCAGACCACTGCAAATCTATCAAGACCTGGCCGTCCCTCTAAACTCTCAGCTCATACAAGGAGAAAACTGATCAGATATGCAGCCAAGAGGCCCATGATCACTCTGAATGAACTGCAGAGATCTACAGCTGAGGTGGGAGACTCTGTCCATAGGACAACAATCAGTCGTATATTGCACAAATCTGGTCTTTATGGAAGAGTGGCAAGAAGAAAGCCATTTCTTAAAGATATCCATAAAAAGTGTTGTTTAAAGTTTGCCACAAGCCACCTGGGAGACACACCAAACATGTGGAATAAGGTGCTCTGGTCAGATGAAACCAAAATTGAACTTTTTGGCAACAATGCAAAACGTTATGTTTGGCGTAAAAGCAACACAGCTCATTACCCATGGTGGTGGCAGCATCATGGTTTGGGCCTGCTATTCTTCAGCAGGGACAGGGAAGATGGTTAAAATTGATGGGAAGATGGATGGAGCCAAATACAGGACCATTCTGGAAGAAAACCTGATGGAGTCTGCAAAAGACCTGAGACTGGGACGGAGATTTGTCTTCCAACAAGACAATGATCCAAAACATAAAGCAAAATCTACAATGGAATGGTTCAAAAATAAACATATCCAGGTGTTAGAATGGCCAAGTCAAAGTCCAGACCTGAATCCAATCGAGAATCTGTGGAAAGAACTGAAAACTGCTGTTCAAATGCTCTCCATCCAACCTCACTGAGCTCGAGCTGTTTTGCAAGGAGGAATGGGAAAAAATGTCAGTCTCTCGATGTGCAAAACTGATAGAGACATACCCCAAGCGACTTACAGCTGTAATCGCAGCAAAAGGTGGCGCTACAAAGTATTAACTTAAGGGGGCTGAATAATTTTGCACGCCCAATTTTTCAGTTTTTGATTTGTTAAAAAAGTTTGAAATATCCAATAAATGTCGTTCCACTTCATGATTGTGTCCCACTTGTTGTTGATTCTTCACAAAAAAATGCAGTTTTATATCTTTATGTTTGAAGCCTGAAATGTGGCAAAAGGTCGCAAAGTTCAAGGGGGCCGAATACTTTTGCAAGGCACTGTACTTTGGTGCAAAAAGTGCAAATCAATTCCAGAACAACAGCAAAGGACCTTGTAAAGATGTTGGAGGAAACAGATACAAAGTATCTATATCCACAGTAAAACTAGTCCGACATAACCTGAAAGGCCGCTCAGCAAGGAAGAAGCCACTGCTCCAAAACCGCCATATAAAAGTCAGACTCGGGTTGCAACTGCACATGGGGACAAAGATCATACTTTTTGGAGAAATGTAATCTGGTTTGATGAAACAAATATAGAACAGTTTTGCCATAATGACCAATGTTATGAAAAAGGGGTAGGATTGCAAGCCAAAGAACACCATCTCAACCGTGAAACACAGGGGTGGCAGCATCATGTTGTGGGGGTGCTTTGTGCAGGAGGGACTGGTGCACTTCACAAAATAGATGGCATCATGAGATAGGACATTTATGTGGATATATTGAAGCAACATCTCAAGACATCAGTCAGGAAGTTAAAGCTTGGTTGCAAATGGGTCTTCCAAATGGACAATAACCCCAAGCATACTTCTAAAGTTGTAGCAAAATGGCTTAAGGACAACAAAGTCAAGGTATTGGAGTGGCCATCACAAAGCCCTGACTTCAATCCTACAGAAAATGTGTGGACAGAACTGAAAAAGAATGTGCAAGCAAGGAGGCCTACAAATCTGATTCAGTTACACTAGCTCTGTCAGGAGGAATGGGACAAAATTCACGCAACTTATTGTGGGAAGCTTGTGGAAGGCTACCCAAAACGTTTCAATTGTTTAATATGAGTAAAAGGCAATGCTACCAAAGACTAATTGAGTGTACGTAAACTTTTGGCCTACTGGGAATATGATGAAGGAAATAAAAGCTGAAATAAATCATTCTCTCTATTATTATTCTGACATTTCCCAGTCTTAAAATTAAGAGGTGATCCTAACTGACCTAAAACAGCGATTTTTTACTAGGATTAAATGTCAGAATTTGTGAAAAACTGAGTTTAAATGTATTTGGCTAAGGTGTATGTAAACTTCTGACTTCAACTGTATGTAAACATTATATAAAGTGGCATTGTTTAAAGTGGCTAGTGATATATTTATTCCATCCATTTTTAATTACTAAAGTGGCTAGTGATTTGAGTCAATATGTCGGCAGCAGCCTCTCTGAGTTAGTGATTGCTGTTTAACAGTCTGATGGCCTTGAGCTTGAAGCTGTTTTTCAGTCTCTCTGTCCCTGCTTCGATGTACCTGTACTGACCTCGTCTCCTGGATGGTAGCGGGGGGAACAGGCAGTGGCTCGGGTGGTTATTGTCCTTTATGATCTTTTTGGCCTTCCTGTGACATCGAGTGGTGTAGGTGTCCTGGGGGGCAGGTGGTTTGACCCCGGTGATGCGTTGTGCAGACCTCACCACCCTCTGGAGGGCCTTGCGGTTGAGGGTGGTGCAGTTGTCGTAACAGGCAGTGATACAACCATTTCAGTTTGTCTGTGATGTGTACGCGGAGGAACTTAAAACTTTCCACCTTCTCCACTACTGTCCCGTTGATGTGCTCCTTCTGCTGTTTCCTAAAGTCCACGATCATCTCCTTTGTTTTGCTGACGTTGAGTGAGAGGTTGTTTTCCTGATACCACACTCCGAGTGCCCTCACCTACTCCCTGTAAGCTGTCTCATCGTTGTTGGTAATCAAGCCCACTACTGTTGTGTCGTCTGCAAACTTGATGATTGATTTGGAGGCGTGCATGGCCACGCAGTCATGGGCAAACTGGGACTACAGGAGGGGGCTAAGCATGCACCCTTGTGGGGCCTCAGTGTTGAGGATCAGCTAAGTGGAGATGTTGTTTCCTACCTTCACCACCTGGGGCGGGCCGTCAGAAAGTCCAGGATCCAGTTGCACAGGGCGGGGTTGAGACCCAGGGCCTCAAGCTTAATGATGAGCTTGGAGGGTACTATGGTGTTGAATGCTGTGTTGTAGTCAATGAACAGCATTCTTACATAGGTATTCCTCTTATCCAGATGGTATAGGGCAGTGTGCAGTGTGATGGCGATTGCATCGTCCATGGACGAGTCTCTCAAAACACTTCATGATGACAGAAGCTACACTTTGGAACTCGGTAGTGAGTGTTGCAACTGAGGACAGACTATTTTTACGAGCTACGCACTTCTTCACTTGTCGTTCCAGATCTGTGAGCTTGTGTGGCCTACCACTTCACAGCTGAGCCGTTGTTGCTCCTAGACGTTTCTACTTCACAGTAACATCACTTACCTGGGGCAGCACTTGCAGGGCTGAAACTTGACGAACTGGCTTGTTGGAAAGGTGGCATGCTATGACGGTGCCACGTTTAAAGTCACTGAGCTCTTCAGTAAGGTCATTCTACCGCCAATGTTTTCCTATGGAGATTGCATGGCTGTGTGCTCGATTTTATACACCTGTCAGCAACGGGTGTGGCTGAAATGACAAATCCACAAACTTTTGTATCTATAGCGTATGAGTGGTGACAGTCCTAGTCATTGCTTTGAATCCTGAGCTCTGTGTGAGGCCCTCGTTTCACATTACAAGCGTGTAGGACACCTTTTGACGTGTGTCTGCATGTTAAGGCACCAAACGACATGTCTAATTAGCTAGAGAAAAGGGAGGCCCATTTTCCATGTCTCGCCTGCACAGGGCCTATCATGTTCAAAGTGCCAAAAACCACAGCCTTGGCAGAGCTGTGTTGATGTGACACTGCGTTTGCCTTTAATTAGTGGAGTGTCCAAAGTGCACTTCCAACGTTGACAAGAACAAGCCCACCATTACACATGCACCCTGCACTCACGTGCACACACCTGCACACACACAAACACACAAACACACACACTGTATATGATCATAGCATTAAACTACGCCTATAATCGACACAGTAGCACAGTCAGTGTACAGTTCTGGACCAAAATAAGTTTAATCACATTGCAGTAAAAATGACACAATTGTCGCGGTAACATGTTGCTGCGTTTCATATTAGACAGTGATGTAGACAAGTCCCTAGTGTTCGAGTCCAAGTCTAAGTCTGCGCTATGGGATTTTCTACAACAATGTCTAATATGTAATGCATCAACATGTTACCACAAAAATTGGGTAATTTTTACCACAGTGTGATTAACTTATTTTGGGCCAGAACAGTACACTGAATTGATTATGTTCACACTGTAAGTGAGCTAGTTTTCTACATGATGAAAATGTAGTTTTCAAAGATTGTTGGACCTCATCTTATAGCCTACATGTACCAAAGAACTCGGGACTCGACTTGGGATTCAAGCATATTATACAGTGTTGCATCCTACCAACTCAGTGGCCTTGTGTTAGAGTGTCCGCCCTCAGATTGGCAGGTTGGAAGTTTGATCCCCTGGCCGAGTCATACCTAAAAAATAGACAAAAAAATGGGACTCAATGCGTCTCTGCTTGGCACTCAGCATGAAAGCGATAGATTGGGGGTACTGTAAGTCCCTGTGATAGACTAGCGTCCTATCCAGGGGGTGTACTTGAACAGTGTATGCTCGGCCCTAATTCATGTGCTTTCTGTCACCTCTGTCCGCATGGCAAATGGCCTAAGGCAATGTCCAAGGGTCAGTACGCCCTTCCTCCCTATGAGGGGCCAAAATGTATCTCAGTATCTCTAGATAAGTATCCCAAAATGTATCTCTCTCTCTCTCTACACCAGGGGTATTCAACTCTTACCCTACGTGGTCTAGAGCCTGCTGGTTTTCTGTTCTGCCTGATAATTGATTGCACCCACCTGGTGTCCCAGGTCTAATCAGTCCCTGATTCGAGGGGAACAATGAATGAAAGTGGAACTGACTTTGAGGTTCAGAGTTGAGTTTGAGGGCTATACTGTACAGTATCCAGAGGACTGATTAATGTATGATAGATACCTAACATGCCTGCTTTAGCGTTACCCTGTAAAGAACTCTGAAGCCATCTGCTGTATGTGAATGTATGATTGCTGTCGTTACATCTGCTTGTTCTGGGTAAACTCTGACAACACTGTCTGTATACAATTGTCCTACCCAACCCACCCTCTCATGTCAACACACATAGATTTGACCCCCCCTTCCTAGAGGATGTTGGCTGATTTGATCTGATTGTATATCTTAGTTTTATAACTTTGATTGATTGGTCAACAATAGATTTTTAATACAAACAAGTCAGATCTGGTATAAATGAAATGAAGGTATGTTGTTCTCTCTCCTATCCTGTCTATTGGAGGTTGAATGATATTTTCTAATTTCCTAGGCTTCTGGTCTAGTAGGCATCTCTTTGTTCATGCATTGTCTTGTAAATTCTAAGATCATTATGTCTATAATAATGTCTTGTAATACTTGTTAATGCTTGTAAATGAAGTGGTATGCCTTGTATGTGAATCCATTCATTTGACAAAGTAATTAAATAATACCTGCTTTGATATTCCGTTCTCATGACCATTACTTGACCTTAGTCAACTAATACTTGATTGCATGTGGTTTTACTATAATGTTAAATGGAATTAGATAAAGATAATTCATTTAATAGAATGTGTTAACATATTAATTGCATAATGTTATTATGGCTCATATATGAGGTATGTATAATAAACCCTTAGGCTATATGATAAATATTACCACACGACAACATCTAGCTGTCTCAAGCTACAGAATCCAAAGACAGGCACCTGCTCCCATGCGCCATTGCAGCTCGCACAAGCCAAGGCTTACATTAGTAGGGCTAGCTAACTAATACAATAGCTTTTATTTACATTAGTAGGGCTTGCTAGGTAATACACTAGCTTTAACATACCTGCTCCCATGCGCCGTTGCAGCTCGCACAAGCCAAGGCTTACATTAGTAGGGCTAGCTAACTAATACAGCAGCTTTTATTTACATTAGTAGGGCTTGCTAGTTAATATAATAGCTTTTATTTACATTAGTAGGGCTAGCTAATACAGCAACTTTTACTTCCATTAGTAGGGCTAGCTAGGTAACACAGTAGCTTTTATTTACATTAGTAGGGCTAGCTAGCTAATATAGTAGCTTTTACATACATTAGTAGGGATAGCTAGGTGATACAGTAGCTTTTACACACATTAGAAGGGCTAGCCAGCCAATACAGTAGCTGCAGGATGTACTGGTGCACTTCACAAAATAGATGGCATCATGAGATAGGAAAATTATGTGGATATATTGAAGCAACATCTCAAGACATCAGTCAGGAATTTAAAGTTTGGTCGCAAATGGGTCTTCCAAATGGACAATGACCCCAAGCATAATTCCAAAGTTGTGGCAAAATGGCTTAAGGACAACAAAGTCAAGGTATTGGAGTGTCCATCAGAAAGCCCTGACCTCAATCACATAGAAAATGTGTGGGCAGAACTGCAAAAGTGTGTGCGAGCAAGGAGGCCTACAAACCTGACTCAGTTACACCAGCTCTGTCAGGAGGAATGGGCCAAAATTCACCAAACTTATTGTGGGGAGCTTTTGGAAGGCTACCCGAAACGTTTGACACAAGTTAAACAATTTAAAGGCAATGCTACCAAATACTAATTGAGTGTATGTTAACTTCTGACCCACTGGGAATGTGATGAAAGAAAAAGAGCTGAAATAAATAATTCTCTCTGCTATTATTCTGACATTTTACATTCTTAAAATAAAGTGGTGATCCTAACTGACCTAAAACAAGGAATTTTTTTTTACTAGTATTAAATGTCAGGAATTGTGAAAACTGAGTTTAAATGTATTTGGCTAAGGTGTATGTATACTTCCGACTTCAACTGTATTTATTGAATAAACTTTATACCATATAGCTACAAAAATGGAATTATATGTTCTTCTTGAAGAAAAGTTTTACTTTTCAGGTCATACAGTGCCTCCAGAATGTATTCACACCCCTTGACTTTTTCCACATTTTGTTGTGTTACAGCCTGAATTTAAAATATATTAAATATAGATTTTATGTCACTAATCTTCACACAATAGTCCATAATGTCAAAAATGGAATTTAGTTATTAGATTTTTTACAAATAAAAAAAAGGTAATGTCTTGAGTCAATCAGTGTTCAACCCCTTTGTTATGTACAGGATGAGTCACATGAGTCACATAAGTCACATAATAAGTTGCATGGACTCTCTGTGTGCTATAATAGTGGTTAACATGATGTTTTTATGTCTACTCCTTCTCTGTACCACACACATACAATTATCTGTAAGCTCCCTCTGTCAAAAAGTGAATTTCAATTATGCTTTGAGTGGTGTATCAATACAGTCAGTCACTACAAAGATACAGGCATCCTTCCTAACTCAGTTGCCAGAGAGGAAGGAAATCGCTCAGGAATTGCAATGGTGATTTTAAAACAAATACAGAGTTTAATGGCTGTGATAGGAGAAAACTGAGGATGGATCAACAACCTTGTAGTTACTCCACGATACTAACCTAAATGAAAAAGTGAAAAGAAGAAAGAATACAAATATTCAAAAACATACATTCTGTTTCCAATAACACAGTAAAGTAATAATGCAAAAAAAAACTTGGCAAAGAAATGAACTTTTCCTCCTGAATACAAAGTGTTATGTTTGGGGCAAATCGAACGCAACAAATCACAGAGTACCACTCTTCACTTTATTTTCAAGCATGGTACCACTCTTCTCTTTATTTTCAAGCATGGTGGTGCCTGTATCATGTTATGGGTATGTTTGTCATCGGCAAGGAATAGGGAGTTATTTAGGATAAAAATGAACATAATAAATCTCAGCACAGGCAAAATCCTAGAGGAAAACCTAGTTAATTCTGCATTCCACAAGACACTGGGAGACAAATGAACCTTTCAGCAGGACAATAACCTAAAATACAAGGGCAAATATACACTGGAGTTGCTGGCTGTCACACAATGATCAACAACCAACTTGACAGAGCTTGAAGAATTTTTTAAAGAATAATGGGCAAATATTGTACAATCCAGGTAAAGCTCTTAGAGACTTACCCCCAAAACACTCACAGCTTAACACAGCCAAAGGTGATCCTAACATGTTTTTTAATGTACCTTCATTTAACTAGGCAATTCAGTTAAGAACAAATTCTTATTTACAATGACAGCCTAGGAACAGTGGGTTAACTGCCTTGTTCAGGAGCAAAACGTCAGATTTTTACCTTGTCAGCTCAGGGATTCAATTTAGCAACCTTTCGGTTACCGGCCCAATGCTCTAACCACTAGGCTACCTGCCACCTCTACACTCTAACCACGAGGCTACCTGCCACCTCTACACTCTAACTACTAGGCTACCTGCCACCTCTACACTCTAACCACTAGGCTACCTGCCACCTCTACACACTAACCACGAGGCTACCTGCCACCTCTACACTCTAACCACGAGGCTACCTGCCACCTCTACACTCTAACCACTAGGCTACCTGCCACCTCTACACTCTAACCACTAGGCTACCTGCCACCTCTACACTCTAACCACGAGGCTACCTGCCACCTCTACACTCTAACCACTAGGCTACCTGCCACCTCTACACTCTAACCACTAGGCTACCTGCCACCTCTACACTCTAACCACTAGGCTACCTGCCACCTCTACACTCTAACCACTAGGCTACCTGCCACCTCTACACACTAACCACTAGGCTGCCTGCCACCTCTACACACTAACCACTAGGCTGCCTGCCACCTCTACACACTAACCACTAGGCTACCTGCCACCTCTACACTCTAACCACGAGGCTACCTGCCACCTCTACACTCTAACCACTAGGCTACCTGCCACCTCTACACTCTAACCACTAGGCTACCTGCCACCTCTAACCTAACCACTAGGGCTACCTGCCACCTGCCTGCCACCTCTACACACTAACCACTAGGCTACCTGCCACCTCTACACTCTAACCACGAGGCTACCTGCCACCTCTACACTCTAACCACTAGGCTACCTGCCACCTCTACACTCTAACCACGAGGCTACCTGCCACCCCTGTATTGCCTCAAGAGGTTGAATAAATGAATCTAATCAAGATATATTAGTGTTTTAGTTGTCATACATTTCTTTTTATCATTACCTTTTTCTTCTGCTTTGACACCAAAAAATAAAAGTCAAAGTCAAATGTAATGTTCTTTGCAGTGTAATGTCACTGCAGGTATAATTCTTAGGTAATCACCTGTACTCTTATGCCACTAAGATCACAGCAGGCACAGTTCCGCTTGGAAGGTTTGACATGATTAAAAGGGGATACTGTTGAAATTACCTTTTCTCGCCCCAGATCCTAGCAATCTGATTAAAAAATATATAAATATTAAACCATTATATTCATACAATGTAGATTTGATTGTCCGTTTCGTTATAGACAAGAACCAAACTTACATTTGTGCTGAAAGTAAAACTTTCCAGAAAAAAATATTGCCAGAAATGTTAGTCTTCATCATCACGTTCTCCATTGTAAAAAAAAAAAAAAAAAAACGACTGCAGCTTAAATCATGTTTTTACACCACCCTGTGCATCTCACAGAGCCAGACGTCCTGCTCTTCGTCTCTATCTTACTGGGGTACCTGTCTCTTTACAGGGAGGGATGCCTTTTCTCCCATCCAGGACCTTGGAGGAGTAACTTAATCTCGCTGAGGTTGGGGAGGGTCAAATGCCTCATCTGGCCCAAGATGAAAAGTAAACTGCAATCGTCGGCACAAATACAGATGTCATCCTGGGGAATTGGTTGGTGTTTTTTGCAAAATTGAGGGTGCCATTTATATTTCATTGGATGGACCAGGCTTGAAATTGATGTCAGCAGCAGACGTGGGGGAAGCTGGACTTGTTCCTCCGTCTTGAGAGACTTCCCAAGGTTAATCTGGTTCAAATATACATTGTATTGGGGTGAGCTAAAGCACTGGTTACCGTGAGGAGAAGGTATATGCTTGAGAGAGAGAGAGAGAGAGAGAGAGAGAGAGAGAGAGAGAGAGAGAGAGAGAGAGAGAGAGAGAGAGAGAGAGAGAGAGAGAGAGAGAGAGAGAGAGAGAGAACAGGCCACAATCTACTGAGTTTGATGAGGCAGGCTAAACTGAAAAGGTAATCCAGTGATAAAAGTGATCACAGACACTTAATCTACCCTGTAATAGTATAATTGTTCAAAATTAGCACAGCATCCAAAAAGATTGTGGTGGATAGGCTATTGTAACAGTACCTTTTATTTTATTTTTACCAAGCAAGTCAGTTAAGAACAAATTCTTATTTTCAATGACGGCCTGGGAGCAGTGGGTTAACTGCCTGTTCAGGGGCAGAAGGACAGATTTCTACCTTATCAGTTCGGGGGTTATGAACTTGCAACCTTCCGGTTACTAGTCCAACGCTCTAACCACTAGGCTACCCTGGCGCCCCTACTAATACTAATCTAGGTTTTCCTACAGCTACTAGCAATAGAGGAGATTAGGTATAGTGTCTGTTCACTTTGTGTAAAGATGGCAGAGTCAACATGGCACACACAGTGGTTTATGAGTGAATGAATATAGTCCTCCACTACTGGACAGACATGGGATGGAAACTGATAAGTCTACTGCATCACTCCCACTTCCCACCCAGGCGTTGAAGGAGAGACAGGAAGAGAGAGTGGCCATGGAAATTGGAGGTTTCGCCGTCTACCTGGGTTAACAGTGAAAGCTGACAGCTTAAACTCTCAGATTTACACATCAAGAAAAAGTCTGTTCTCACACCACTGTTAGAGGCTTGTTCCTCTCCTGCTTAGTTGTGCCAGCCATTGTTCCTTTCTTGTTTAGCCATGCCAGCACTTGATCCTTTCCTGCTTAGCTGTGCCAACCCCTGTTCTTGTCCTGCTTAGCTGTGCAAGCCCTTGTTCCTTTCCTGCTTAGCTTTGCAAGCCTCTGGTCCTTTCCTGCTTAGCCGTGCCAGTCCTTGTTCCTTTCCAGCTTAGCAGTGCCCGTCCTTGTTCCTTTCCTGCTTAGCCGTGCCAGTCCTTGTTCCTTTCCTGCTTAGCCGTGCCAGTCCTTGTTCCTTTCCTGCTTAGCCGTGCCAGTCCTTGTTCCTTTCCTGCTTAGCAGTGCCAGTCCTTTCCTGTTCCTTTCCTGCTTAGCTTAGCCGTGTTCCAGTCCTTGTTCCTTTCCTGCTTAGCCGTGCCAGTCCTTGTTCCTTTCCTGCTTAGCAGTGCCAGTCCTTGTTCCTTTCCTGCTTAGCCGTGCCAGTCCTTGTTCCTTTCCAGCTTAGCAGTGCCAGGCCTTGTTCCTTTCCTGCTTAGCCGTGCCAGCCCTTGTTCCTTTCCTGCTTAGCAGTGCCAGTCCTTGTTCCTTTCCTGCTTAGCCGTGCCAGTCCTTGTTCCTTTCCTGCTTAGCCGTGCCAGCCCTTGTTCCTTTCCTGTTCCTTTCCTGCTTAGCCGTGTTCCAGTCCTTGTTCCTTTCCTGCTTAGCAGTGCCAGTCCTTGTTCCTTTCCTGCTTAGCCGTTCCTTTCCTGCCAGTCCTTGTTCCTTTCCTGCTTAGCAGTGCCAGTCCTTGTTCCTTTCCTGCTTAGCCGTGCCAGCCCTTGTTCCTTTCCTGCTTAGCAGTGCCAGTCCTTGCCTTTCCTGCTTAGCCACTTGTTCCTTTCCTGCTTAGCCGTGCCAGTCCTTGTTCCTTTCCTGCTTAGCCGTGCCAGCCCTTGTTCCTTTCCTGCTTTAGCCGTGCCAGCCCTTGTTCCTTTCCTACTTAGCCCAGTGCCTTTCCTGCTTAGCCACTTGTTCCTTTCCTGCTTAGCCGTGCCAGGCCTTGTTCCTTTCCTGCTTAGCCGTGCCAGCCCTTGTTCCTTTCCTGCTTAGCCGTGCCAGCCCTTGTTCCTTTCCTGCTTAGCCGTGCCAGCCCTTGTTCCTTTCCTACTTAGCTTTGCAAGCCACTGTTCCTTTCCTGCTTAGCCGTGCCAGCCCTTGTTCCTTTCCTGCTTAGCCGTGCCAGCCCTTGTTCCTTTCCTGCTTAGCAGTGCCAGGCCTTGTTCCTTTCCTGCTTAGTCATGCCAGTCCTTGCTTCTTACCTGCTTAGCCGTGCCAGCCCTTTGCAAAATGTAGTGAAAGTAGTAGTGAACAAAAGTAGTGAACTATGTAGGGAATAGGGTGCTATTTGAGACGCCATGTTTACACATTTGTCCCTCTCGTTGCACTCAGCCCTCATACAGATGCACTTCTCCATTTCCTGGTGCTATGTTACTGGAAAGCCCCCCTTTCTTGGTGCTATTTTACCGGAAAGACCCCTTTTCCTGGTGCTATTTTACTGGAAAGCCCCCTTTTCTTGGTGCTATTTTACTGGAAAGCCCCCTTTTCCTGGTGCTATGTTACTGGAAAGCCCCCCTTTTCCTGGTGCTATGTTACTGGAAAGCCCCCCTTTTCCTGGTGCTATGTTACTGGAAAGCCCCCCTTTTCCTGGTGCTATGTTACTGGAAAGCCCCCCTTTTCCTGGTGCTATTTTACTAGAACGCCCCCGTTTCCTGGTGCTATGTTACTGGAAAGCCCCCGGTGCTATTTTACTGGAAAGCCCCCTTTTCCTGGTGCTATTTTACTGGAAAGCCCCCTTTTCCTGGTGCTATTTTACTGGCCCCTTTTCCTGGTGCTTTTCCTGGTGCTATTTTACTGGAAAGCCCCCTTTTTCTGGTGTTATTTTACTGGAAAGCCCCCTTTTCCTGGTGCTATTTTACTGGAAAGCCCCCCTTTTCCTGGTGCTATGTTACTGGAAAGCCCCCCTTTTCCTGGTGCTATTTTACTAGAACGCCCCCGTTTCCTGGTGCTATGTTAATGGAAAGCCCCCTTTTCCTGGTGCTATGTTACTGGAAAGCCCCCTTTTCGTGGTGCTATTTTACTGGAAAGCCCCCTTTTCCTGGTGCTATGTTACTGGAAAGCCCCCCTTTTCCTGGTGCTATTTTACTGGAAAGCCCCCTTTTCCTGGTGCTATTTTACTGGAAAGCCCCCTTTTCCTGGTGCTATGTCACTGGAAAGCCCCCCTTTTCCTGGTACTATGTTATTGTAATGCCCACAGTCTCAAGAAGTCTGCACTATGTCTCATTTATTCAGTTTTACTGTTGGAATGTTTCTCAGTGTTTTGTTGTCCCAGAAATTTTGGGGGTAGCAGATGAAAATGAAAAGATGATTCGTCATATCTTTTCAATGAGTAGTCCGCATTGCCATACGGTATACCAGTGATATTTAAATAATCACACACATTAGCACCAGAACATACAGGTGTCTCATATGCAGAATATTGGTTAAACTGCTAGATTGGTTAAGCTGCTATTATATGTGTTGCAAATGGGCAGTTACCAGCCTGAGTTAGTGTGTGTGTGTGTGTGTGTGTTTCCCTAATTCATCAGGACTCCAATGTTGTACGTGTGTGTGAGGAGGGATGCCAGGAAGTGGCATCCAGCAGGGTGTGACGGGTAAGGGCATTGGTAAGAGCGATGGTCGCTCATGTGGGCTTTAATAGGGTTCCCACAGAAACCACAGAGGTGTTGTGTAATGTGGTGTGCTCCTGAAGTGTGAGTTTCCGCTGGCTAAGACACAGAGACAGCCAGCAGACATCATCAGGCACCTTCATAGGGTGTGTTGTAGTATGTGTATAGAGAATAGGGTGCTCATTTATGCCAGGATTCTTCTGTCCCGCCAAGCGAGACACACAGACAGCCAGCAGACATCTCTCTCAGGGTTCTCTCCCAGACAGCCAGCAGACATCCCCTCCCCCTCAGTGGCATCCATACACAGGCCAGTCCTGACGATTTCCTGGACTGAAGCAGAGGTATCTATTATTTATCAAGATGACTTGTCTTGTGTCAAGGGCATTAGCAACGACATTACATTTATTAGAGCGTACTGCTCATTTATTAAAGATTCCTGACAACAAATGTTGCGAGGGTTCCTGTCCCAGCGAGACAAGACAGCCAGCAGAGGGTTCCTGCCAAGACTGTAATGCAGGTTCCAGCAGACATCAGGGTTCCTGTCCCGCCAAGTGTGAGTTCCTGTCCCGCCAAGCGAGACACACAGACAGCCAGCAGACATCAGGGTTCCTGTCCCGCCAAGCAGACATCAGGGTTCCTGTCCCGCCAAGACACACAGACAGCCAGCAGACATCAGGGTTCCTGTCCCGCCAAGCGAACAGAGACAGCCAGCAGACATCAGGGTTTTCCCTTCATCAGGGTTCCTGTCCCGCCAGCGAGACACACAGACAGCCAGCAGACATCAGGGTTCCTGTCCCGCCAAGCGAAAGACATCACAGACAGACAGCCAGCAGACATCAGGGTTCCTGTCCCGCTCTCATCACAGCGAGACAGACAGCCAGCAGACATCAGGGTTCCTGTCCCCTCTCCATCCCTGTCCCGCCAGACCAGCCAGCAGACATCAGGGTTCCTGTCCCGAGACACACAGACACAGGGTTCTATACAGCCAGCAGACATCAGGGTTCCTGTCCCACGATTGACAGACACATGAAGCCAGCAGCCAGCATCAGGGTTCCTGTCCCGCCATCGAGACACAGAGCAGACATCAGCAGACACACAGACAGCCAGCAGACATCAGGGTTCCTGTCCCGTCAAGCGGACACAGACAGCCAGCAGACATCAGGGTTCCTATTCCCGCGAGACACACAGACAGCCAGCAGAGGGTTCCTGTCCCGCCACGACAGCCAGCAGACATCAGGGTTCCTGTCCCGCCAAGCGAGACAAAGACAGCCAGACATCACAAATGACAGCCAGCAGACATCAGGGTTCCTGTCCCGCCAAGCGAGACACACAGACAGCCAGCAGACATCAGGGTTCCTGTCCCGCCAAGCGAGACACACAGACAGCCAGCAGACATCAGGGTTCCTGTCCCGCCAAGCGAGACACACAGACAGCCAGCAGACATCAGGGTTCCTGTCCCGCCAAGCGAGACACACAGACAGCCAGCAGACAGGGTTCCAGCAGACATCAGGGTTCCTGTCCCACCAAGCGAGACACACAGACAGCCAGCAGACATCAGGGTTCCTGTCCCGCCAAGCGAGACACACAGACAGCCAGCAGACATCAGGCCAGACTAAATCAAGGCTGGGACACACAGACAGCCAGCAGAACATTCCACAGGAAAAAACATCCAGAAACATATAGAAGCATCCTTCCTGCCATATCATTAAAATTATATATACATGCCATATACATCAGGGTTTGATTTAAAATGTTCAATTTGTCACAAACAATGCAGACACACTTTGGAAAATAAATTGTAAATACAATATTGATTCATCATTTTCAGATTTGAATTTAAGATTTCATTATGGCAGAAATATGCTGCCGGTGACACACAGCCAGCAGACATTCCATCTAACGTTGAATTTAACATTTAATTATGGCAGAATAATTGTTATTTATTTAAATAGGCAAGTCAGCTAATAACAAATTCTTATTTTCAATGACGACCTACTCCGGCCAAACCCAGACGATGCTGGGCCAATTGTGCACCGCCATATGGAACTCCCAATAACAGCCGGTTGTGATACAGCCTGTAATCGAACCAGAGTCTGTGGTGACACCTCTAGCACTAAGATGCAATGCTTTAGACCGCTGTGCCACTTGGGAGCCCCAATATGCTTCCATATACTGATACGTTTAAGATTTAATTCTGTCAGGAAAATGCTTCCATATACTGTTGAATTCACAATGCGTGGTGTGCTGTCCATTTATATACTTTGGAAGAAGAAGAGGCATTTAGAGGCATGTCAGTCTTATTCTTACTATTATTTATTTATTAACAGCTATCAATCACACAACAACAAACAGTTAGGTTGAGTTTGTCCATGCTAGGCAGTGGTCAGAGTTAGGTGGAGTTGGGCCATGCTAGGCAGTGGTCAGAGTTATGTGGAGTTGGGCCATGCTAGGCAGTGGTCAGAGTTATGTGGAGTTGGGCCATGCTAGGCAGTGGTCAGAGTTATGTGGAGTTGGGCCATGCTAGGCAGTGGTCAGAGTTATGTGGAGTTGGGCCATGCTAGACAGTGGTCAGAGTTATGTGGAGTTGGGCCATGCTAGGCAGTGGTCAGAGTTATGTGGAGTTGGGCCATGCTAGACAGTGGTCAGAGTTAGGTTGAGTTTGGCCATGCTTGGCAGTGGTCAGAGTTAGGTGGAGTTTGGCCATGCTAGGCAGTGGTCAGAGTTAGGTGGAGTGTGGCCATGCTAGACAGTGGTCAGAGTTAGGTTGAGTTTGGCCATGCTTGGCAGTGGTCAGAGTTAGGTGGAGTTTGGCCATGCTAGGCAGTGGTCAGAGTTAGGTGGAGTTTGGCCATGCTAGGCAGTGGTCAGAGTTAGATGGAGTTTGGCCATGCTAGGCAGTGGTCAGAGTTAGGTGGAGTTTGGCCATGCTAGGCAGTGGTCAGAGTTAGGTGGAGTTTGGCCATGCTAGGCAGTGGTCAGAGTTAGGTGGAGTTTGGCCATGCTAGGCAGTGGTCAGAGTTAGGTGGAGTTTGGCCATGCTAGGCAGTGGTCAGAGTTAGGTGGAGTTTGGCCATGCTAGGCAGTGGTCAGAGTTAGGTGGAGTTTGGCCATGCTAGGCAGTGGTCAGAGTTAGGTGGAGTTTGGCCATGCTAGGCAGTGGTCAGAGTTAGGTGGAGTTTGGCCATGCTAGGCAGTGGTCAGAGTTAGGTGGAGTTTGGCCATGCTAGGCAGTGGTCAGAGTTAGGTGGAGTTTGGCCATGCTAGGCAGTGGTCAGAGTTAGGTGGAGTTTGGCCATGCTAGGCAGTGGTCAGAGTTATGTGGAGTTTGGCCATGCTAGGCAGTGGTCAGAGTTAGGTGGAGTTTGGCCATGCTAGGCAGTGGTCAGAGTTATGTGGAGTTTGGCCATGCTAGGCAGTGGTCAGAGTTAGGTGGAGTTTGGCCATGCTAGGGAGTGGTCAGAGTTAGTGGTATGCTAGGCAGTGGTAAGGTTAAGTTTATGCTAGGCATGGTAGTGTTAGTGGTTAAGGTAATGGTTAGCTTTAGGTAAGGTTTAAAAACAGCTATAAAGGGATACAAGCATTTAAGTGGTGCCACTAGTTCTACGTTATGGTACAACACTTTACAGTTTTAGTTTGGCATATTTATACACATGTCATTAATTTTGTGTCAGTATCCAAGTTTCCATCCAATTGGCAAGAGATTTGGCCATGCTGGCATTATTTGCATAAATAAAATTAGGTGGATTTTCCATGCCAGAGATGTGTTTCCATAAAGTTGAGGTACCATGTGGATAAAAGGCTGTGGCGTGATGAAAGGGGATAGGCAGTGGGATACCTGGAGTCAGTTGGTCACAACTGAATGCGGCATGGTCAACTTAAATGTGTCTTCCGAGTTATTTAACCCATGCCCAGTGGTCTGAATCAGGCAGAGGTCAGAGTTAGGTGGAGTTTGGCCATGCTAATCAGAGTTAGGTCCATGCTAGGCAGTGGTCAGAGTTAGGTGGAGTTTGGCCCGGAGCTCACAGTGGGTTAACTGCCTTGTTCAGGTTAGGTGGAGTGGGTTGCTGGCAGTGGTCAGTTAGGTGGAATGCTAGGCAGTGGTCAGAGTTAACTGGCCTTGTTCAGGGGTTAACCATGCTGGGGTCAGAAGGTGGAGTTTGGCCATGCTAGGCAGTGGTCAGAGTTAGTGGGTTAACTGGCAGTGGTCTTGTTCCATGGGCAACAGTGGGAGTTTGGCCATGCTAGGCAGTGGTGTTCAGGGGAACAGTGGGTCAGAGTTAGCCTGGTTTGGCCATGCTAGGAACAGAGTTAGGTGAAGTTTGGCCATGCTGGCAGTGGTCAGGAGAACAGTGGGTTAACAGTGGTCCTTGTTCTAGGCAGTGGTCAGAGTTAGGTGGAGTTTGGCCATGTTCAGTGGTCAGAGTTAGTGGGTTAACATGCTAGGCAGTGGTGAGTCAGGGGAAGGCAGTGGGTGTTAACTGGCCATGCTAGGCAGTGGTCAGAACAGTGGGTGCTAGGCAGTGGTCAGAGTTCAGGGGGCCAACAGTGGTCAGAGTTAACTTTGGCCTTGTTCAGGGTCAACAGTGGGTGTTTGGCCATGCTAGGCAGGGGTCAGAGTGGGTGGAGTTTGGCCATGCTAGCAGTGGTCAGAGTTATTCAGGAGAACAGTGGGTTAACTGCCAGTGGTCAGAGTTAGGTGGAGTTCAGGGTGTCAGAGTTAGGTGGAGTTTGGCCATCAGGCAGTGGTGGAGTTTGGCCATGCTAGACAGGGGTCAGTGGGTGAAGGCAGTGGTCAGAGTTAGATTTGGCCATGCTAGGCAGTGGTGAGGTTTGGAACAGTGGGTGAACATGCTCGGCAGTGGTCAGAGAACAGTGGAGGTGGTCAACTGTTTGGCCTTGCTAGGGTGGTCAGAGTTAGGTGGACTGTTTTTGCTAGGCAGTGGTCAGAGAACCATGCTAGGCAGTGGTCAGAGTTAGGGTGAACTGGCCATGCTAGGCAGTGGTCAGAGAACAGTGGGTTAACTGCCAGTGTCAGAGTTAGGGGAACAGTTTGGCCATGCCTTGGCAGTGGTCAGAACAGTGGGTTAACATGCTTGGCAGGGTCAGAGTTAGTGGGTTAACTGCCTTGGTCTCAGGGATGCAGAAGTGGTCAGAGTTTTTACCATGCTTGGCAGTGTCAAGTCAGGGATTTGATCCAGCAGTTACCATGCTAGGCAGTGGTCAGTTATTGTAGGGCACATAAAAATAGAGTTGGCCATGTTAAGTGGTCAGAGTTAAGTTCATAATAAGGTCTTTCATCTTCAGAGTTAGGTGGATCCATGCTAATAAACTGCAGTGGTCAGAGTTTCCTGAGTCATGTGGGTGGTCCACCCAGTTATGTGGCATGGGGTGGTCAGTTAGGGTAGGCCATGCTAGGCAGTGGTCAGAGTTAGGTGGAGGGTAGCCTAGTGGTTAGAGTGTAGAGTTTGGCCATGCTAGGCAGTGGTCAGAGTTAGGTGAGAGTTTGGCCAGGGTAGTGGTCAGAGTTAGGTGGAGTGGTTAGGCAGTGGTCAGAGTTAGGTGGAGTTTGGCCATGCTAGGCAGTGGTCAGGTTAGCCTGCTGGCAGTGGTCAGAGTTAGTGGAGTTTGGCCATGCTAGGCAGGGTCAGAGCCTAGTGGTTAGAGTGTAGAGGCGACAGGGTAGCCTAGTGGTTAGAGTTAGGAGGAGTTTGGCAGGGTCAGCCTAGTGGTTAGAGTGGTCAGAGGCGAGTTTGGCCATGCTAGGCAGTGGTCTAGTGGTTAGAGTGTTGGCCATGCTAGGCAGGGTAGCCATGCTAGGCAGTGGTTAGAGTGTTTGGCCATGCTAGGCAGTGGTCAGAGTTAGGTGGAGGGTGGCCATGCTAGGCAGTCAGAGTTAGGTGGAGTTTGGCCATGCTAGGCAGTGGTCAGGGTAGAGTTTGGCCATGCTAGGCAGTGGTCAGAGTTAGGCAGGGTGGCCATGCTAGGCAGTGGTCAGAGTTAGGTTAGTTTGTGCCAGAGGCAGTGGTCAGGGTTAGGTGGAGTTTGGCCATGCTAGGCAGTGGTCAGAGGCGGTGGGTTTGGCCATGCCTAGTGGTTAGAGTTAGGAGGAGTTTGGCCATGCTAGGCAGGGTCAGCCTAGTGGTTAGGCAGAGGTCAGAGTTAGGTGGAGTTTGGCCATGCTAGAGGTGGAGTTTGGGCTAGGCAGTGGTCAGACTAGTGGTTAGAGTGTAGAGTGGGCAGGGTTTAAGCATGGTAGTGGTTAGAGTTAAGAGGCGGTTAGCTTTAGGGTAAGGTTTAAAAACAGCTATAAAGGCATACAAGTGGTTAAGTGGTGCCACTAGTTCTAGGCGGCATGGTACAACACTTTACAGTTTTATACACATGTATTAATTTTGTGTCAGTATCCAAGTTTCCATCCAATTGGCAAGGATTTCCATGTGATTATTTGCATAAATAAAACATGGCCCACCAGAGATGTGCCATAAAGTTGAGGTACTGTGGTAAAAGGCTGTGCGTGAGTGAAGAGGGGATACAGGGGATACCTAGTCAGTTGTACAACTGGCATTCAACTGAAATGGTCTTCCGCAGGGTAACCCCTCTGAATCAGTGGTTAGAGTGTAGAGGCCCGGAGAACAGTGGGTTAACTGCCTTGTTCAGGGGAACAGTGGGTTAACTGCCTTGTTCAGGCGAACAGTGGGTTAACTGCCTTGTTCAGGGAACAGTGGGTTGCCTTGTTCAGGGAACAGTGGGTGAACTGCCTTGTTCAGGGGAACAGGGGTGAACTGCCTTGTTCAGGGAACAGTGGGTGAAGGTTCGGGAACAGGGGTGAACTGCCTTGTTCAGTGGGTTGCCTTGTTCAGGGGAACAGTGGGTGAACTGGGTTCAGGGGAACAGTGGGTGAACTGCCTAGTGGGTTAACTGCCTTGTTGGCAGGGGAACTAGTGGTTAGAGTGTTCAGGCGGGAACAGTGGTGAGCCTTGTTCAGGAGTGGTTAGAGTGTAGAGGCGGCAGGGTAGCCTAGTGGTTAGAGTGTAGAGGCGGCAGGGTAGCCTAGTGGTTAGAGTGTAGAGGCGGCAGGGTAGCCTAGTGGTTAGAGTGTAGAGGCGGCAGGGTAGCCTAGTGGTTAGAGTGTAGAGGCGGCAGGGTAGCCTAGTGGTTAGAGTGTAGAGGCGGCAGGGTAGCCTAGTGGTTAGAGTGTAGAGGCGGCAGGGTAGCCTAGTGGTTAGAGTGTAGAGGCGGCAGGGTAGCCTAGTGGTTAGAGTGTAGAGGCGGCAGGGTAGCCTAGCGGTTAGAGTGTAGAGGCGGCAGGGTAGCCTAGTGGTTAGAGTGTAGAGGCGGCAGGGTAGCCTAGTGGTTAGAGTGTAGAGGCGGCAGGGTAGCCTAGTGGTTAGAGTGTAGAGGCGGCAGGGTAGCCTAGTGGTTAGAGTGTAGAGGTGGCAGGGTAGCCTAGTGGTTAGAGTGTAGAGGCGGCAGGGTAGCCTAGTGGTTAGAGCATTGGACTAGTAACCGGCTAGCAACCGGAAGGTTGCAAGTTCAAACCCCCGAGCTGACAAGGTACAAATCTGTCGTTCTGCAGCTGAACAGGCAGTTAACCCACTGTTCCTAGGCCGTCATTGGAAATAAGAAGTTGTTCTTAACTGACTTGCCTAGTTAAATAAAGGTTAAAAATATCATCGCATGACTCCACTTTGATATGAGGGTTATTAAATCGATATTTGCACATAATTTATTTTTACTGACACAAAAGGATCCCACCTTGTCTAGCATATTTTGTTTTGTCGACATTTGAATAGTTAACAAATGTGCTGTTTCCATCAGGCCTGTTGTGACATACTTTTGTCCGATGTATTTTACTCTCATAAAAAGATTGGATGAAAACCTGTTCAGTGTCTTTGTATTTATTTTCCTAAAAACATTTGTTTGATGCACACAAATGACCTACTTAAATAAGGGAATCATTAGATATTTATCTTGTTATGCATTTTGCTTCACACAAAATAAAAGTGCTAATGCGATCATTTGGGGCTGCTCAATCTGCTACAGCAGCAGTTTGAATTCATCCTTCACCATGGCCTGTTTACGGAGACACTCACCCCATAGTGTGGGCCATGTTTCGCCTACAGGACCCAGCCCGTGTTGTGTGTATGTGTCCTTTTAATCAACAGTTAATCTCAGTCGCCCCCCTCCCCCCTGGTTTCTGTGTTTATTAATTATGGCAGTGTGGAAATGAAACAGAGGGAAAAAAAGGTCAGTGTGTTAATTAAGAAACAGCCCAGGCACATTTGTTAGTTTGGGATAGACAGGAGGAGAGGGGAGAGCTGGGGAAAGGGGAAGAACAAATGAGTGCATGGGAGAGGGGTAGTACATCAGCGGCAGAAACCCTAATTAGTGTCTGGGTTGGCTGTATGGGTGGCCACAGTCAGACAGTCTGGCCTAACCATCAGGGTGCACATGCCCATCTCAATTACGCTGTTTGGCCCCCGGAGATGCCCTCAGATAATGACTCTCTGCGCAGCAAAAGCCCAGATAATCTCCAGCACAGGTGTGAGAAAATGCACACACAAATAAATACACACGGTAAACACCAACACAACATAAAGAGATTTGATATGCACACACACACACACACACACACACACACACACACACACACACACACACACACACACACACACACACACACACACACACACACACACACACACACACACACACACACACACACACACACACACACACACACACACACACACACGCACACGCACACACATTGTACTTCCAATCAGAGTGACATGTGTCATACCTTTCGTGGTAATTGTTCGAAGTGTCAAATATCCAGAGTCACTCCAATTCACAGGTCAGGTTAATTGGAAAATACCTGTGTAAAATTTCCCATGATGCTTTAACAAATTGATGAGCAGTCAAACTATGTCACGCGGAGTGGAACAGGTCAACCCAAGAGCAGACTCAGACGAGGAGACTGGGATGAGGTAACCGTGGTGTTTGTTGAAACACAGGGGGAACATTGAGTGGTTGCAGCTGTTGGGGATCTACTCTGACTCCAGCACACCTGTCTCCGCCCACACAATCACACACACACACACACACACACACACACACACACACACACACACACACACACACACACACACACACACACACACACACACACACACACACACACACACAGAGAGAGAAAGAGGGAGAGGGAGAGGGAGAGGGAGAGGGTGAGAGCACTGCGGGAGTGGCGGCGGGTCAAGGAGACACAGGATGAGCACTAGAGGGTGTGGCAGGAGCAGATGTGACAGTAGCCCCCCCACACCCCCCACCCACTTCAGGCTTATCTGGGTGTGAGGAATAGAAATCTCATAAGAGGGAGGGGTCCAGAAGGTGACGGCGGGGCACTCAGCAGCGCTCCTCAGGCCCGTATACCTCCCAGTCCACCAGGTACTGCAAACCGCGACCCCGGTGGCCGAGGGGGTGGAGGAACTGCTGCAGGAGGAGACAGGGGACTGGGACAGACAGGTTTAGTCAGGGACACATGGACGATTGGGTGGATCTTAATAAGAGAGTCTGGGAGGATCAGGTGAACAGCAGAGGGGTTAATGACATGATCAATCTCAAAGGGACCAATGAATCGGGGGGCAAGTTTCCTGGAAGCCAAGTTCAAAGGCAAGTCCTTCGACGAGAGCCACACCTTTTGGCCTGGAGTGTGGACTGGAGCTGAGGCGCAACGAAGATTAGCTTGGGATTGGGTCTTGGCGGATGCACAGTGAAGGGCAGCCCAGGCCCTCCTCCAGGTGCGATGACAACAGCGCATATGGTCATGGACTGAGGGCACCGCTACCTCGACCTCTTGGGCAGGGAACAAGGAGGGTTGATAGCCCAGAGCACACTTGAAAGGTGACATACCTCACGAGGCATTGATGAGGGTGTTGTGGGCATATTCTACCCAGGGTAGCTGAGCGCACCAGGAGGAAGGGTTAGCAGAAGTCACACAGCGTAGGGCAGTCTACATCTCCGCCTGTTCGGTCTGGCCGTTGGTGGTATCCAGATGAAAGACTAACATTAATACCAAGTGCTAAACAGAAGGATCTCCATACCTGGGATGTAAACTGGGGTCCCCTGTCGGAAACGATGTCAGTGGGAATGCCATGCAGCCGAAACACATGGATACCAGCAGTTCCGCAGTTTCCCTGGAGGATGAAAGCTTAGAGAGGGGAATGAAGTGAGCCGCTTTGGAAAATCTGTCTGATGGTGAGGATGACTGAGTTACCGTTAGTTGGGGGAAGGCCAGTAACGAAGTCCAGAGCTATGTGTGACCAGGGGCAACTGGGTATGGGAAGAGGGCAAAGAAGACCGGAAGTGGTGGAGGTTTTGTTCCGGGCACAGACCGAGCAGGCTGAGGCGAACTCCCGGATGTCTCTCTCCATGGTGGGCCACCAAAAGACTCTTGCTTTAAGGCGACAGTGCGGTTCATGCCAGGGTGACAGGTGAGGTGAGTAGAATGGGCCCAATGAAGAACTTCAGAGCGAAGGAATCTAGAACAAATAGAGCCTTTCTAGGACTGTCACCTGGTTCAGGCTGGTTCTGCTGAGCCTGGCGAGTACGGGACTCGATCTCCAGGGAGACAGCGGCAACGATGCAGGTGGATGGCATAATGGTCCCTGGCTCAGAACCTGTGTTGTCGGTGGTGAACTGACAGGGGAGGGCGTCAGGCTTGGTATTCTTAGATCCGGGGCGATAAGTGAGTGTGAAGTTGAATCTACACAATAACAAGGCCCACCTGGCTTGCTGGGAGTTCAGACGTTTGGCAGTCTGGATGTAGGACAGGTTTTTGTGGTCTGTCCACACAATGAAGGGGAGAACCCAGTCCTCCAACCAGTGACGCCACTCCTCAAGAGCCAGCTTCACAGCCAGAAGTTCTCGGTTACCTATGTCAAAATGTCTTTCTGCAGGTGAGAGCTTCCGGGACAAGAAGGCACATGGGTGGAGCTTCTGATCAGAGGGGGAACATTGAGATAGAACAGCACCTACCTCGGTGTCGGAAGCGTCCACTTCGACGAAGGACTGGAGTTCTGGATCTGGCTGGGTGAGGATCTAGCTGGGTGAGGATCTGGCTGGGTGAGGATCTGGCTGGGTGAGGATCTAGCTGGGTGAGGATCTGGCTGGGTGAGGATCTGGCTGGGTGAGGATCTGGCTGGGTGAGGATCTGGCTGGGTGAGGATCTAGCTGGGTGAGGATCTAGCTGGGTGAGGATCTGGCTGGGTGAGGATCTGGCTGGGTGAGGATCTGGCTGGGTGAGGATCTGGCTGGGTGAGGATCTAGCTGGGTGAGGATCTGGCTGGGTGAGGATCTGGCTGGGTGAGGATCTGGCTGGGTGAGGATCTGGCTGGGTGAGGATCTGGCTGGGTGAGGATCTGGCTGGGTGAGGATCTGGCTGGGTGAGGATCTAGCTGGGTGAGGGTCGGAGTGGAAGTGAAGCGGTGCTTTAGTTCCTGGAAAGCTGCCTCCGCCTCAGAGGTCCAGTTGAACAGATTGTGGAGGTGGAGGTGAGAGTGATGAGAGGGGCTGCCAAACGGCTGTAGTTACGGATGAAATGTCTTTTGAAATTGGCAAAACCCAGGAAACGCTGTAACTGCTTCAGATTCGAGGGCACGGGCCACTCTGTGACTGCCCTGACCTTGGCAGGGTACATCCGTAACTGTTCTTGCGCAATTATGTAACCCAGGAAGGACACAGAGGAAGCATGCAACTCACATTTCTCAGCCTTAACATAAAGCTTATTCTCCAACAGTCATTGGAGAACTTGGTGAACATGTTGCTGGTGAGCCACAGGGTCCTTAGAAAAAATGTGAATGTCATCCACATAGACACAAATGAAGTGTCCAATCACATCACTCAGAACGTCATTAACTAGGCTCAGGAAAACAGCAGGAGCGTTAGTGAGACCAAACGGCATGAACAAATACTCTAATTGTCCAAGTGGTGTGTTGAAAGCCGTTTTCCACTCGTCCCCCTCTCTGATGCGGACAAGGTGGTAGGCATTCCAGGCATTCCAAAACCAGGTGTGTATAAAACAAGACAAAACAAATGGACATATGAAAAATGGAGCGGCGATGGCTAGAACGCTGAACGCCGCACGAACAAGGAGAGGAGCCGACTTCGGCGGAAGTCGTGACAGTCCCACTAAGCGCAAAACCAAATGGTATGGCGTATTGCTGCAGAATGTTGTGGTAGCCATGCTGATTAAGTGTGCCTTGGATTCTAAATAAATCACAGACAGTGTCAACATTAAAGCTCATCAGACCAACGGACAGATTTCCACTGGTCTAATGTCCATTGCCACCAGCAGGTCAGAAGAGGATTGGTCACCTCTCAGAGCCTGGTTCCTCTATAAGTTTATTCCTAGGTTCCAGGCCTTTCTAGGGAGTTTTTCCTAGCCACGTGCTTCTACATCTGCATTGCTTGCTGTTTGGGGTTTTAGGCTGGGTTTCTGTATAAGACATCGGCTGATGTAAAAAAGGTCTTTAAAAATACATTTGATTGATTGATTGCTTGTGTTTCTTGGTCCGAACAAGTCTCTTCTTATTATTGATGTCCTTAAAGTAGTGTTTCTTTGCAGAAAGTTGACCATGAAGGCCTGATTCACGCAGTCTCCTCTGAACAGTTGATGTTGAGATGTGTCTGTTACTTGAACAGATGGTATGGCCATATTATACCATATTATATGAAGCAAGCACATCTTTGTAAATCCAGATACAGTCACACCATATATGAAGCAAGTAATTTATTTCTGAGGACGGTAACTCTAATGAACTTATCCTCTGCATCAGGGGTATCTCTGAGTCTTCCTTTCCTGTGGTGGTCCTCATGAGAGCCAGTTTCATCATAGTGCTTGGTGGTTTAAGCGACTGCACTTGAAGAAACTTTAAAAGTTCTTCAAGTTTTCCGGATTGACTGACCTTCATGTCTTAAAGTAATGATGGACTGTTGTTTCTCTTTGCTTATATGAGCTGTTCTTGCCATAATATGGACTTGGTCTTTTACTAAATAGGGCTATTTTCTGTAACCCAATGGAACATCTCTGGAGAGACCTGAAAATATCTGTAAAGCGTCGCTCCCCATCCAACCTGACAGAGCTTGAGAGAACAATGGGTCTGTGGAGAAGAACAGGAGAAACTCCCCAAATACAGGTGTGCCAAGCTTGTAGCGTCATACCCAAGAAGACTCAAGGCTGTAATCACTGCAGAAGGGGCTTCAACAAAGTACTGAGTAAAGCGTGTGTATACTTATGTAAATGTGATATTTCAGTTGTTGTTTTTTATACATTTGCTAAAAAATCTAAAAACCTGTTTTTGCTTTGTCATTATTTGGTATTGTGTGCAGATTGTTGAGGGGGGGAAACAATGTGATACATTTTAGAATAGGGCTGCAACATAACAAAATGTGGAGAAAGTCAAGGGGTCTGAATATTTTCCGAATGCACTCTATGGTAACCCTATACCCCTCCACAGTTGGTCAAGATTATTTTAATGGATACAGTGCTATCTATGGATACAGTGCTTCTACACCTGCATTGCTTGCTGTTTGGGGTTTTAGGTTGGGTTTCTGTACAGCACTTTGAGATATCAGCTGATGTACGAAGGGCTATATAAAATAAATTTGATTGATTGATTGATCTAGAACCTAAAGGGGTTCTTTGGCTCTCCCCATAGTACAGGGTTCCCCAACTTGACGTCCCGCGGGCTGAATTTGTCCCACAGTTGGTTTTAATACAAAATCTGATAATTTGATAATTTTGATATAATGATAATTTTTTTTAATGTTTCTTGTTGGACATGTAAAAACACGAGGAAATCAGCTCCAAGCGATGTTAATTTTAGAAATCCATTCCCTAGTATTCTCACACATAATAGAGGGACACATGATTGAATACAAATGTAAGCAAGATTTGAAATGATCATGTTTAGTCTAAAATATTATATTTTGGGGGGCTTCTTGTGGTCAATGTTCAGTTATTTGCAATTATGTTCCAGCACCCAGACCATCTGTTCAAGAAAAAAAATTGTCCTGCAGCTGAATCTAGTTGATGATCCCTGCCATAGGAGAACCCATTGAAGAACCCTTTTGGTTTCCAGGTAGAACCCTTTTGAGTTCCATGTAGAACCTTTTACACAAAGGGTTCTAGATGGAACCCAAAAGAGTTCTATCTACATGGAACCAAAAAGGGTTCTCCTTTGGGGACAGCCGAGGAACGTTTTTGGAACCCATTGTTCTAAGAGTGTACTGTATATGGCGACCATTCTCTATCAGAAGACAACGGTATAATGAAAAGTTCTGCTTGTGACGGATTCTTTGAGGAGCGGTTTGCTCTCTCTTTTCCTCTCCATCTCCCAGGTGTGTGACTACTTCATCATCCAGGACCCTCTGACAGTGCTGCATTAATCCCAGCCTCACAGCCCCCAAAACCTCCTTCCCCCCCCATCTGATAGACCTGCAACCTGGCAGTTTAAGAGACTGATGAAAAACGGGCCATGAACTAAACATGGCCAAGCGAATGTTAAAATAATGCAGACCAAAGAAGAAAATAGTCAAATATTTTTAGTGGAAGAGGCTCGGTAGGAAAAACGCTCGCAGAACCTCTAAAATAGACAAACTTGGGTCCAAGTGGTGTAACAATGTTATGAGCCATCGCTATGTAGGACAATGTGTGAAGCCAGTTATAACATGCAGTGGTTACAACCCACAACAGAGACTCTAGATAGATGATGTAGTTAAAGCATGATACACAGCTGCCTACACATATTAGAAACATATTTTATTTTACCTTTATTTAACTCAATTTAATTCTTCTTTTCAATGACGGCCTAGGAACAGTGGGTTAACTGCCTGTTCAGGGGCAGAACGACAGACTTGTACCTTGTCAGCTCAGGGGTTTGAACTTGCAACCTTCCGGTTACTAGTCCAACGCTCTACCCACTAGGCTACCCTGCTGCACATGTTAATATCTTATCTATGTAATGCATGTAAGTTATAAAACAACACCTGTACCGTATCTGGTGATATGTTGTGCAATACGTATGCTCACCCTTGACCTGTGCCATAGTCTGATGTTTAACACACATGGGTGCAAAACGACAAGCAAACACCAATTGACCTAGTTCACTGGGATTAATATGGCGAGGAGAGTGCACATGTGGCAGGTTGTGCTGGCAAGGGTCCTCAGCATTGAGTAATGTGGAGAGTGAGCTCTGGGAAAGTCCTCAGTGGTCATTACTCTGCAGTGGCTGGCTACTTAAAGGGCCCTCGGCCGATGTGTCCTTTTGTGCAAGAAACAAGCAGCACAAAAGGATTGTGGAATTCTGCTCTCACTGCAATGGACATTCTAAACAGCCAAGTGAGTTTCTATCCATGAAATTCTCAAAAATATTCCTACATTTCCCGCATGGAAAAAGCATGGTTCTGAAGGTTGACTTGAAGGTTGTTTTGTGTTATGACAAAAACCCACAGGCCAGTTCAGCGCAATGGACAGCAGAATGGGCAGCCATTTCCAGTCCCTTACTGACCTGGGCACATATTCACAAAACCTTCTTAAGAAGAAATGTCTTCTTAACTGCCATTTTTCCCTTAACTGTAGACAAGTCGCTATTCTTCAAAAAGTTAGCGGAAATTTTCCACCGAAATGTATTATGTTTCTCCTTAAACAAAAGTTAAGAAGAAATTAGGTTCTTCAAAATAAAGTTAATGGAAATGTTGTTAATTCTGAGATAGCTAAACACTTGTCTTAAACTGAGGGCAGTGAGAGAAAACAGCTCATGAAAGCAATTGAACATGTTTAATTCACTCACAAACTTCATCTGAAAGTTTCAGTATTGATTATTTTAAACCCAAGAACATGTTTTATAACAGTAATTTCAGTAAGAAATATGCTAGCATAATTGCCATTGCTAGCTAGAAAGCTAGCTAAAGTGGTTGCCTAGCAACACACATCTTTAGAATATTTGTAAGAAAATCTTTGAGAAGTTCCTAAGAAAATCATGGAATATTAAGATATTGTTGAGGAATTGCACTTACAAACTATCTTGTGAACTTCTCAGTTGTTTTCTTAAGAATTCAATTCAATTTTATCTTACGTTTTTTGCGTAAGAAGTGTTTTGTGAATCTGGGCCCTGACCTGCAAGCTGAGGCGTATCACCTAGAGAATAAGAGGCAGCAGACAGGTACATTGTGTAGCGCTGTGGGCCCATCACTTGACTCTTGTGCCCTTCTGTCCCACACCTGCTCTGGTTCTTCCTGCGTCTCAACCAAAGGACTGTAGCGTGTAAAAAAAAAAAAGCATCTGCCTTGTTTTCAGACATGTGACACTGTGACATGTCGACTGGACACACCACCAACAAAATATGAGCCCTCCCTTCCTACCTTGCCATATTGTTGGGATAAATCTTCACCTTCTCATAATTGGCCCAGAGACAGGGTCTGCCATGGTGACCCCAGCAGGGTGTGATGGGAGCTGTCACACTGTGGTGGATTTATTATTAGTTACCAGCCACTGACACTGAACCACACAGATTTCATCATTCATAGCAGGAAAGGTGGGCGCATCTGTTGCGGTCTAGTGTTGGCGGTCAGTTTGTCAGAGAGGGGTGGCGTTGGTGGGCGGGGGATTTGGAACATAGGGGTTGGATCATGACAAATGGCTCTTTCAACAAGATAAAGATGGGCTACAAACTTTGACCAAGGTCACTGGATTTCCATGTCAGTTTAGCAGTTTAGACAGATTTACCCTCAGGCAGTTTTTATTACTGCATCTGTCTCTCTTTTCCACAGACAAAGCTTTTGTTAGTGACCCTCTCTCAATGTTAGTGTTTTCAACAACTACCCAGAGACTACCTACATTCTGGTTAGAAAGCGCTGTTAGATGTCTTTCTTGTATCTGCAGTATCTGGGGAAAATATTAAACACCAAGGGTGTTAAAATATTAATGGTTCTGGCAATTGACGCTGATAATCTGTTACCTTGAACTTCTTAAGTTATTTTTGCACCATATCCCCTAACCCTGTTACATTATTTATAAAATGTTGTGGTGTTGCTGTAAGTAGCCACATTAGTGTCAGTTTCCATGTATCATTTGTTAGCTTTCAATAATTGTCTTATTAAAATTAAACAATTTGCAATATATTAATTGATCAAGTGTGATTAAAACTCTGATTGGGTTATATAATTATTATATAATATATAATTTCGCAGGTGAATCTGACTGATTGCTAATGTTTTTGGTCGAGGAAGTACAAAGTAGTTTTACATTAAATCTAACCGGTGTTAACTTGATTGATTGGAGATTTAATTAGCTAGCTAAACAGCAATTAGAAAACGACATATTAGGGACAGACTGGGGGCCCCCATTACTCAAGACCCCACATTATTAGCCAAATACTGATAATACCTCTTGAAATATTCCACATCTTGTTTTGTTACAGCCTGGATAAAAAATGTATTAAAAAAAAATAATAATTCTCACCCATTTACACACAATACACCATAATGACAAAGGAAAAACATGTTTTTATAGATTTTTGCAACTGTATTGAAAATGAAATACAAAATATCAAATTTACATAACTATTCAGACCCCTGAGTCAATACATGTTAGAATCAACTTTGGCAGCGAATACATCTGTGAGTCTGTAAGAGCTTTGCATACCTGGAATGTACAATATTGGCACATTATTATTTTTAAAATTCTTCAAACTCTGCCAAGGTCATTGTTGATCATTGCTAGAGAGCCATTTTCAAGACTTGCCATGGTGTCACGCCCTGGTCGAAATATATTATGTTTATTTTCATTTATTCGGTCAGGCCAGGGTGTGACATGGGTTATTGTGGTGTGTTTTTGTCTTGGGGTTTTGTGGGATGTCTAGCGTTAGTCTATGGCTGCCTGAGGCGGTTCTCAATCAGAGTCAGGTGATTATCGTTGTCTCTGATTGGGAACCATATTTAGGCAGCCATATTCTTTGTGTGTTTCGTGGGTGATTGTCCTTAGTGTCCTTGTTCCTGTATCTGTGTTAGTTTACACTAGTATAGGCTGTTTTGGTTTTCGTTACGTTCTTTGTTTTGTAGTGTTTGTATTTAGATTCGTGTTACATTTTGTTCATTAAACATGGATCGCAATCTACACGCTGCATTTTGGTCCGACTCTCTTTCACCGCATGAAAATCGTTACACATGGATTTTTAAACCGATTTAGGTCAAAACTGTAAGTAGGCCACTCAGGAACATTCAATGTCGTCTTGATAAGCAACTCCAGTGTATATTTTGCCTTGTGTGAATTTGTCTCCCAGTGTATGTTTAAAAGCAGACTGAGTCAGGTTTTCCTCTAGGATTTTGCCTGTGTTTAGCTCTATTTCATTTCTTTTTATCCTAAAAAGCTCCTTAGTCCTTGCCAATGACAAGCATGATGCCACCACTCTAAACGCTTGCCAATGACAAGCATGATGCTACCACTCTAAACGCTTGCCAATGACAAGCATGATGCCACCACTCTAAACGCTTGCCAATGACAAACATGATGCTACCACTCTAAACGCTTGCCAATGACAAGCATGATGCCACCACTCCAAACGCTTGAAAATAAAAAGAATAGTACTCAGTGATGTGTTGGATTTGCCCCAAACAAAACACTTTGTATTTAGGACATAAAGTTAATTTCTTTGCTAAAATTTTTGCAGTTGTACTATAGTGCCTTATTGCAAACAAGATGCATGTTTTGGAATATTTGTATTCTGTACAATCTTCCTTCTTTTCACTCTGTCATTTAGGTTAGTATTGTGGAGTATCTACAATGTTGTGATCCATCCTCCATTTTCTCCTATCACAGCTATTAAACTCTGTAACTGTTTTAAAGTCACCATTGGCCTCATGGTGAAATCCCTGAGTGGTTTCCTTCCTCTCCTGCAACTGAGTTAGGAAGGACGCCTGTATCTTTGTAGTGACTGGGTGTATTGATACACCATCCAAAGTGTAATTAATTACTTTACCATGATCAAAGGGATATTCAATGTTTACCAATAGGTGCATTTTTTTGCGAGGCATTGGAATACCTCTCTGGTTTTTGTGGTTGAATATGTGCTTGAAATTCACTTCTTGACTAAGGGACCTTATAGACAATGTGTGGGGTACAGAGATGGGGTAGTCATTTAAAAATCCTGTTAAACATTATTATTGCACACAGATTGAGTCCAAGCACTTTATTATGTAATTTTTTTAGCACGTTTTACTCCTGAACTTATTTGGCTTGCCATAACAAAGGGATTGAATCGTTATTGACTCAAGACATTTTCATTGTAAGACATTTCGAAATGCATAATTCCACTTTGACATTATTGGGTATTGTGTGAAGGCTAGTGACACAATCTACATTTAATCAATTTTTAAATTCAGGCTGTAACACAACAAAATTTTGGCCTATGTCATATGTCCTATCGCCAGTCAATTTCTGCTACTTCCTGTATGTTGAAGTGTCCTTGGTAAGGGATAGATGCATTTTTATTTATTTAGGGTGTTGCTTTTCAGGTTTCACAGACCCCTTTCCTAATTGCATTTGTCTGACTAGATGTGTCATTCTCTCCTCGTTTCCCACTGTATGAAACCGATGCAATGATATTCTTCACAGTAGGTTTTGAAATAAGTAGCTCATCACATCTAGCAGGAATCTCTAGCAGAAGCGTGTGAATATCAAGTGGGATTCAAAAGGGAACATTCAAGAGAAAATCTTCCTGCTTTGTCAAGTTTCACCTGCTTTGTCAAACCAATGATTCAGGTCTACAGACTTATGTCAAAACCTTGACAGGTGGTTGATGGTCCGAAAAGGCTGGCCTTATAAACATAAACTCTGCAAGAAAGCGCTGTGTTCCTTTTGAAATACTGTAATTTGAACAAGCGAACAGAGTGGGGACAGTCAATAATGAATGTAGACCTCTGTTGGAGGTTTTACATGCACGGTCAAAGCTGAATCAAGACAGAAAATGTTTGTGATTTAAGTCTGAAACACGAACATTTCCCTAAACCAATTATCAAAGATCTCACCTTGAAGGGAGAAAAAACGAAGACGGTCGCAGCGGAAGAGAGGGAGTCGTCATTTAACGGCTGTGTCATTTAGCTGCAACACACACTCCCAGTGGGCCATGGGGATGGGGCCCAGCATGAGCTGCCTGCGTCTAGCTCTCTCCGGGGACTAAGTATCCCATTGTTGCCAGAGTGATGTATCGTTTAAAGCCCCTGGGACGAGACCACACTGATTCAGACATCAAATTAAGGCTATGTTCTTTTCATCTGGGAGAGAAAAAGAGAAGTCCTAGGCATCCCCGGTAAATATGAATTAGGAGAAGAGCGGAGTGGAGTGGAATGCCTAGTACTTTAGTTTTTGTTTGTTTCCTCTTGTCCATACACACGTGACAGATGATGGGTGAAGTAATGACAGGTGCGGCATGAAGAGAACAGGCCATGGACACTGAATGAAGTCCATGATATTTAATAGGAGTAGCCAATGGGGCTTCAGGGTAGCCTAGTGGTTAGAGTGGTGGACTAGCAACCGGAAGTTCAAACCCCCAAGCAGACAAGGTACAAATATGTCATTCTGCCCCTGAACAGGCAGTTGCTAAGCCGTCATTGAAAATAAGAATTTGTTCTTAACCAACTTGCCTGGTTAAATAAAGGTTAAAAAAAAAATATGGTGTCACAAAAATCAATATCAACAAACAATCTATACCCAATGAGTGAAATGTATTGAAAATGTGCCACCTGTCAAATGCTGCCCACTGTACTGGCTATAAAAGTACAGGTAACATACAGTAGCTGCCTGTCTTTTCACCAATCAACATTTCACCCAAGGCATTTCACATCTTGAATATATAATCTCTTTACCCCCACTATCTATTTAAATACCATTAATCATAAACGTGACTTAATTCAAGAGCATGGTCATCTGACAAGCAAAATGGATAAATGCGTACCGGGGGATGAGTCTTCATTTAAACAGTGATAATGAGACAACTTTCACGGGCTGCTCTAATACATTAACCAAACCCTCCCCAAGCTGATTACAATATTAATGAGAGATGATGAGAACCTTGGAGTACGAATTGGAATAATGCTGAACTGAATGGAGCTGCACACTTCCCAGATCTCCCTTATCAATACGAGATCTCCTGGCGGAACACCGTAGGACCTATGATAAACTGGTTCGGACTGAGAAATGTGGAAATTGGACACTTATTAAGAGGGTTGACGTTTCACTGCAACTTTCAAGCTCCAGAGAAAGTGTCATCCCTCTGCACCAACAGAAATATGACTTGTCCATTTTATTAATGGCGTGTGGGGCCGTCTGTATATTATGGAGTGTTGCCGTTTTAATTACGTATATATTTCATATATTTCGCTGTATGCTAGCTTTCAGTCAAAGTGTGCCTCTATGGTTAAGGTTAGGTTTGAAATCAAAAATTGTTACGGTAAGGGTTAAGGTTTGGGATAGAGTTAAACAGAAAAGGTTAACCATTAAGGTGTTAATTCAGAGTTGTTTAGGTTTGTTAAAACTAGGGTTACAAAATTCAGGTAACTTTCCCAGAATTCCCAGGTTTTCCAGGAATCCCGGTTGGAAGATTCCCAGAATTCCCAAGTTTTCCAGGAATCCTGGTTGGAAGATTCCCAGAATCTTGCAGGAAATCTGTGTATTTTGGAAAAGTTACAGTAACTCTGCAACCCTACTTAAAACAGAAAAACTAAAATGACAAAACAAGTGCCTAGCACTGGGATTGAACCTGTGCTCCTCTGAGCAGTAGCTCGTGGTTTCAACCCCATCCCTAGATCGTCATGAGCCTACTAGATGCTAATAGCTTACGTTGCCTCTAGGGGACAGTAGGAAATAATATGTAGTTTGTTTCCACAATTCAAAAAGACTAATATGTTGACATGTTGTGTTATGAAATGTAAATACTCTATCAGAATTGTACACATACAGAATTTATAGATTGGGTGCATTCTTCCAAAGTCTCAGGTCATTATTGTAATGTGATTGTAGTCAACAGGGGTTGTGCTTCTTATATAAAGATAGAAAAACACTTCTGAGGAGACCTGTTCTATTTTCCAATTATACAAACATTACCAGGACAAGCTGAGGCATATCAAAATGATTCGATAATCGAGGCTTCTCAGAGAAGGTGATAACCATCTTCCTCCGTGTATTTCATTGACAAAATATATAGTGAAGCATTCAAAAAGTTATTCTTTTTAGATAACTATAGTAAATATTTTCACATGTCACCAAATAATTGATTCAAACACACTGTTTTGCAATGGTCTACAGTAGCCTCAACAGCAGTCTGTATCGCAACACCATAGTGTAGCCGGAGGACAGCTAGTTTCCGTCCTCCTCTGGGTACATTGACTTCATGGTTTTCAACCCCTTCCATAGACTTACACAGTAATTATGACAACTTCCGGGAAGACGTCCTCCATCCTATCAGAGCTCTTGCAGCATGAACTGACATGTTATCCACCCAATCAAAGGATCAGAGAATGAATCTAGTACTGAAGGCATAAGCTACAGCTCGCTAACACCGCGGTGCATAAAATGTGATGAGTAGCTGGCTCAAAGAGAGAGAAAGACAATAGTTGAACAGCTTTGAACAAATTAATTTCTTAAAAAATGAAGGAGAAGCAAGAGAGAGAGAGCTAGATATATTTCATTGTATTACAGTATTTTTTTCACTTTCACTTAGCTAGCGAATGCAGCTAACTAGTTTAGCCTACAAACACTGGCTCAAACAGAGAGTGATCTATGTTCATAACCTGGCTATGGTTATCCAACACTGGAACTCTTCCAAGTCAAGGTAAGCATTTGGTTTTATTAATTTATTGGCACCGGGGCCCGCCAGTGTAACTGCTAAACTGCTTTCTGACTGTACACTGTACTGCATGATTGTAGCGGATTTACTAACGCGTTAGTTCTAGTAGCTATGTTGACTCTGACATTAGATATTGTGACAACGATGTAGGCTGTGTGTAGCGGTTAGCAGTTATGATTTGAAGGTTTGGCTTGCAATGTTTTTTGGGGGGCTGGTCCCAGACAGCTGATGTGTTGTGCACTGAAGTCCACAAGTAAGGGGAAAGGTGAGAGAAGGAGAGCGCGTAGATGTGAGAAGGAATTATACAATCTTGCAGTTTGTATGTGGTTATGAAAGTGAACTGTTTGTGTGTGATCAGGGGTGTAGGAGGAGTGACTTCCATCTGACCACTCAACCATAAAGGCCTGATTGTTGACGTGTTACAGAGATGATTGTCCTTCTGCAAGGTTCTCCTATCTCCACAGAACAAATGAGTCAATGGAAAGATGTGGGGTGATGAAAGAGAGCCATGCCACCACCACTCAGAGCAGCCAGGGCCAGAAGAGGAAGAGGTGCCAGCACTGCCCACGACTCAGAGCAGCCAGGGCCAGAAGAGGAAGAGGTGCCAGCTCTGCCCACCACTCAGAGCAGCCAGGGCCAGAAGAGGAAGAGGAAGAGGTGCCAGCTCTGCCCACCACTCAGAGCAACCAGGGCCAGAAGAGGAGAAGAGGTGCCAGCTCTGCCCACCACTCAGAGCAACCAGGGCCAGAAGAGGAAGAGGAAGAGGTGCCAGCTCTGCCCACCACTCAGAGCAGCCAGAAGAGGAAGAGGTGCCAGCTCTGCCCAAGTGCAAAGGATATAAAAGTCAGCTGCTGGTGTTCTCAGTGCAACACACCCGTCTGCAAACATGTTTTTGGTTTGGAACAAATGCATGGAATAAGACAGCATCACACACGTTGTTCCTTTTGGTGTTCATGTTTTATAAATTCACAATTTTTTAGTTTTGTCATTTACATTGATGATGAACTTTGGGATTTTGAAATAAATGTTTTGAAATATTGTAAATCATTCTTAAAGTGTTATTTTATTTTGTTCATCATACTAAAAGGTTGATTGTGAAACTTTGGTTGTATGATTGATTGTAAGAAAAATATGCTAATATTTTCAATAGCTGTTAAGAATTTTCATATGTTATCATTGAAATGTGTATCAAACTGTTGAAGAGCGACTAAAAACATTATTGAAAAGTCCAAATCATCACTCAAACTAATTATGTTCCACAAAATGTATAATATTTTAGACCCATATAAATAAACACATATGACATTATCGGGTATTTTTGATCCGGCATATGCATTCTTGGGACGCCATGTTTGCTACGCATCCTAGGGTTAATATATTTGACAAAAACAAGATTATTTGGCCTGACATGGAAATTTCATTCAATACTGAGGCCTAATAGCCTCTTGAGCAGCTTGAATTGAATATAAAACATACAAAGACATGTTGTATCAAGACGATGAGGGTTATGTCTTCTACTGTTTAGAGCTGTGGGATGTCAATCGTCTCCCATGTTCGAACATTCTCTCACTCTGCTCAGAGGCGTCGGGCATTCTATTGATCACACTGGAAAATCCATTTGTTTATTGACTAGACATATTATTAACTTTAACCTATAACCCTTTAGCTGGCTAGCCAGGTGGCTAGCAGTGTGAACAACATGACAGTGGTCTGAGTGAACAATAGTTTCAATCAATCACACCATGCCTTTATGAACATCTGACCAGTCTGCTAGGCCAAGAAGAAACATCCGATCAAACCAGGATAAACTGGAAGAGTCATCCTAATGAAAGTAGGATTTGATCTGGAGCCGAGTGAAAGCAGCCGGCCACCCTCAAAGAGAATAGCAGTAGTGTCAGTACCAAACATTGTGAGGCTCAGTCCCCTCGGCTAGGGTTCACAATATGTTGTTGTGAGGATCAGTCCCCTCGGCTAGGGTTCACAATATGTTGTTGTGAGGATCAGTCCCCTCAGCTAGGGTTCACAATATGTTGTTGTGAGGATCAGTCCCCTCGGCTAGGGTTCTCAATATGTTGTTGTGAGGATCAGTCCCCTCAGCTAGGGTTCACAATATGTTGTTGTGAGGCTCAGTCCCCTCAGCTAGGGTTCACAATATGTTGTTGTGAGGATCAGTCCACTCGGCTAGGGTTCACAATATGTTGTTGTGAGGATCAGTCCCCTCAGCTAGGGTTCTCAATATGTTGTTGTGAGGATCAGTCCCCTCAGCTAGGGTTCTCAATATGTTGTTGTGAGGATCAGTCCCCTCAGCTAGGGTTCACAATATGTTGTTGTGAGGATCAGTCCCCTCAGCTAGGGTTCTCAATATGTTGTTGTGAGGATCAGTCCCCTCAGCTAGGGTTCACAATATGTTGTTGTGAGGATCAGTCCCCTCAGCTAGGGTTCTCAATATGTTGTTGTGAGGATCAGTCCCCTCGGCTAGGGTTCACAATATGTTGTTGTGAGGATCAGTCCCCTCGGCTAGGGTTCTCAATATGTTGTTGTGAGGATCAGTCCCCTCGGCTAGGGTGCACAATCAGGGCCATAGCTACATATTGTATGAGGACACCGAGGTCCGGACCTTGGTAATATATTTGTTTTATCCCGGCGCTGAAATAATGTGAGTTAATGGGTGGCGGCTAATTGTATAGCTAATAGGCTGTGTGTTTGTAGATGGACTGAGGTGAACGAAGCTACAGCAACCAATGTGATAATGACTGGGGCCATTTCTACTTGTTTTTGTTTTTTGCGGACCTCTCTAAAACTCAGACCCTGGCTACGGCCCTGTGTACAGTATATAGGGGTTATTTCATGAAGCGCAGTAGATGTGACAGCAGAGCTAACTCAGAAGATATCAAGCAGCATGTTCTGTACATAAGGCTAGTGTTAATGGCATAAAGGAATGGCATACCAAAGTTTGGCATGACATTATTTTTTTTGTTTATGATATTCAGCTTCTGATTTAACCTAAATACAGCCTTAGATATAGCCGGTAAGATCGAATAGCACGCAGGTAAACATGTAACATTCATGAAAAATGTCTATCTGTAAAAGTGTCCCGTTGGCTCAAAGGGGAATATTAAAGCTGTTGGCATTATGTAATGTCAATGCAATGCATTTGTAATTCATAGTAAAATCAACTGTATTCGGTTTGATGTCACCTCAGACGTCTTTGAGACTAGGGAGGGAGTCTTACCTCACCTGTCTGCTTAATTACTCCTGAGTTACAGAACACAGAACACGTTTTCCGAGATGCTACCATGCATAGGAATATACACACACATACATACACACACACCTATCTTTCCCCTGCCCCTTCTTCCCTGGCTCTTTATGAAAATTGACTTCACAAGGACTGTGTTTTTTTTATTTCTGTTTTATTGGGGGACATTGCTGTCAGGCGGGGGTGGGGGGTGGGGGGGGTCTGTGGGCTGAGACAGTGGGTGATTAATCTGGCCATGGCTCACAGACTGGCCCATTTTTCAGGCCCCTGTTGTTTAAGAACCTGTGGCTGCCACCCCTCAGGTGTGTATGTGCATTTCCCCTTGGTGTTTATTGATATTCGGTTTCCCTAAATACAGCGCTATCCGTCTCCTTTGTCACATCCCCGGGCTGGACCGGGGGCCACAAGCGGGCGCATAAAAACGCTCAGTGATTGATAGGCAATCTGTGCATCTGTGTCATCCATAGACTCCACCTCCATGGATACAAAGGGAGGGATTATGTGTCTCTTTTCACTGTGAAGTGCATTAATTGCCACTTTCCTGTCTCTTAATTGCAGAGTTTATCGCTTTATGTATAAAATGAATTGATTTGGACTGATTCCCCGTCCAGAGGCTCCTCCAGTGGAGGAGCCTCTGCTAAAGACTTTTATATCACTGGTCTGAGCGCTCAGCTGCAGCTCCTTCTCAACCACGCCGAGCTGTGACTCCTTCTCACCAAGACACTCCAAACCCATCTGCAGCACCTCTCATTGACATTAACGTTTTCGATCAGCATCCGATTCTCTTACAGACCGTTCAATCCTTTCGGTCCTTATTTGACAAAGATACACACGGACGAGAATGGCTGTACCATTTCCTTGGACTGTCAGATACAGACTGCATCGTAGGTTGAATTTCTCCAGTGGAGTGCTCCTTGTTATCGTTGATGAAGAGGAGGAATAGAACAACCTTGTCCATTGTAAACAACAGAGATGTGTTACATTGAAAATACGTTCACTGACTTCACTGATGAAGTGCTACAATATCCAAGGTCTCTCAAAGGGAACTGACTAAAACCTCCACAGACTATATTTATATGTACAGTATTACATTTCACGTTACACACTAAGATGATATGATTGTCCGAATACACATTTTATTGTAAACCAAGGATGTTTTACCTTCTGTTGTCATTGGCTATTCCAGCCTCAGACAGAAAAAGCAGACATGGATGGATTTGTGTTTCTTTGGGTAAAAGTATTGTGGTTCTGATCCCCCGATGTCTGAGTTTAGCTGAACTGTCAGGAAAACACAGCGGACATTATTCTGCCATACCAAGCAAAAAGGCAGTAACTGGTTGAAAATGAGTTACTATAATTTAATTCTACATTAAACACATGCTTAATCATGTGGACAAGTGTCCTGCCTCTATTGTGTTGTGTTCAGGAGAAATGGGGGTCATGTTCGCAGTAACTGTATAAAGTTACTGTGAAGCCAAGGTAGATAAAAGTCATTTTTCTCAGTTCCACTATATGAGCAGTTAGTGCCTTTTTGCTTGGTATGGAAGTATTAACTTCTATGTAAATTATATTCTTAGAGTTGACATCAACACCGTAATTGACATCAAACCGTAATTGACATCAAACAGTAATTGGAAACACCAGTGAATCTAGTCCATGAATATGCCTGCATTCTTGTTTGTATATTCGTTCAGCATTGTTTTAAGGCAGATTCTCTTAAGGCAGATTCGTGGTTTTAAAGATAAGTTAAAACATGTCCTGTGTACTTGTGAAATATTTAAGAGATACTAACTTAAAAGTGAGAGGAACCTGAGGACAAATCTCAAACTAGGATGAAGACTGTCAAGGTCCTCCTCATTCAGAGAGGGTAAGACTGCCAAGGTCCTCCTCATTCAGAGAGGGTAAGACTGCCAAGGTCCTCCTCATTCAGAGAGGGTAAGACTGCCAAGGTGCTCCTCATTCAGAGAGGGTAAGACTGCCAAGGTCCTCCTCATTCAGAGAGGGTAAGACTGCCAAGGTCCTCCTCATTCAGAGAGGGTAAGACTGCCAAGGTGCTCCTCATTCAGAGAGGGTAAGACTGCCAAGGTCCTCCTCATTCAGAGAGGGTAAGACTGCCAAGGTCCTCCTCATTCAGAGAGGGTAAGACTGCCAAGGTGCTCCTCATTCAGAGAGGGTAAGAATGCCATCTCAAGGTGCTCCTCATTCAGAGAGGGTAAGACTGCCATCTCAAGGTGCTCCTCATTCAGAGAGGGTAAGACTGTCATCTCAAGGTGTTCCTCATTCAGAGAGGGTAAGACTGTCATCTCAAGGTGCTCCTCATTCAGAGAGGGTAAGACTGTCATCTCAAGGTGTTCCTCATTCAGAGAGGGTAAGACTGCCATCTCAAGGTGCTCCTCATTCAGAGAGGGTAAGACTGCCATCTCAAGGTGCTCATCATTCAGAGAGGGTAAGACTGCCATCTCAAGGTGCTCCTCATTCAGAGAGGGTAAGACTGCCATCTCAAGGTGTTCCTCATTCAGAGAGGGTAAGACTGCCATCTCAAGGTGCTCCTCATTCAGAGAGGGTAAGACTGCCATCTCAAGGTGTTCCTCATTCAGAGAGGGTAAGACTGCCATCTCAAGGTGCTCCTCATTCAGAGAGGGTAAGACTGCCATCTCAAGGTGCTCCTCATTCAGAGAGGGTAAGGCTGTCACCTGTCTGTCTCCAAGGTTTCCTAAATTATTTCATATTAGGCGGTTCAGTTACATCTGTTTACTACTCCATTGTTGATCATTGTTTTGTGGTATCGAATCGCCTCTCTGGACTCATTTGAGTTCGCTAGCTGTACTTCCTAGATGTCACACTGCAATGCAAAAGCATCATGTAATAATGTCAGATTCCTGTCACAAGCACTGTGAAATTAAAGAATGGTTAAGGGAAACGAGAGGCATTATTCAGCTGTGTATAATTTCAGCTGTGCCAGCGTTGCCTCAGCTAAGCCTGCAAGATACCTAGAGGGTAGTGGAGAATGACAGTGGCATGCAGAGGTACAATCGGCAGCTTGCTCACCCATTAATACTTTAACACAGTGGCTGTAGCGTTGATCTCTCCGAAATAGGATACAGTCCAGTTTGTTCTCAACAGTGGGGCATCCATGAACTCTCCCCAGGGTTTTCCACACTGTGATGTAGCCTAGGCTTAAGCGGTAAGTTCCTAAATGCAGGCCTGTCTAGTTTTTCAGGATAGTGATGGGCATTGTTGACTTTTTCCCCTTGCCACAGAAAAAAGGTTTTCCTTATCTGAGAGTTTCACTCTGTGACATATTTTCAATTGCATTATTTCTTTGTTAGCTGGTAATTAAATTAGGAGATGTCATCTCTGCAATTATGCAGTCCAATTATTTCCACACTTTGAGTTGTGTCAAGGGTTCTGCTACATTTCTTTGTATATTAAAGAGAAATGGACTTCTAATGTGTGATAAGAGCCCTCATCAAAAGGTTGCTCGCTTCCAATTGTTCTATTTGTGAGAAATGACAACTTCCAGACAATGTACAGTAACAGCCAATGCAGTACTTTTTGGGGAGCTTCCTTGAAATCTTGCTGTTGTCAGCTGAACATCCTAGCCTAACGTGTATCTACTCTGTATGAAAGACTGATAGGATCTTATATTCAGTATCTGACAAATGCAGAGATACCGTGGAGTGCCATCAGCTGCAGGTTGACATTGTCAAACAAACAATCAATGAATTGAAAAGTTATTGGTTGAAGTGGGGAACACAGATCTAAAAGAATAACATTTTGATTTAAAAGCTCTCATTGTTTAAATGATTGGACTAGAAAGAGTTGAACATCGTGTTGGCAGAATGCTTTTTCAAGAGGTGTAAAATTAACTCGGGAGAAAATCTGTGTTAGGCTGAAAGAGAGTTTAAGAGATTTCTCATTTTGTACATTTCAAAACACCCCGTGGAGTGTACAGACTTATTCGTTTGGGATGTTGATAACATTAGGAGATTTAACATTAACACTAAACTCATAATCAAACTTGTGAACAAAATAATAAACGAACCTCACCACCCAATCCAGCTGTCCCTGCAAACCCATCCACCCCGCACCAGCACCACCTCGTCCAGCTGTCCCTGCCATTCACCCAGACCCAGGTCCACCTCATTCAATCCCCCAGGAATCTATAATTTTAGATTCCTGGGGGATTGAAAGGTAAATTACGCTCCAGCTGGGTAGCCAAACAGGAACGCGATGTCTGTGAATATCGGAGAAAATGCCTTTAATTAAAACCCTACTGACAGTTGTCTAGAGCGCTATTCTGTAACAAGCCTTGGATTGAATCCGGATCTATTTCTGGTTTTGGCAAGAATAATTCTGTTTGTAGGTGGCTGATTCCGACTTTCCTACACATGCCTTTCCTTATACGCACTTCTCAGTATTTGGCATTCAGACGTACCTTATTCGGTAGTGTAAAGTGCTCTGCATGTGTGGCTACCTTACGCGCTCTAAATAAATGTTATTCAACAGCTGAAAAATCTTCCACTTGCTGGTCAACATATTTTCTCGTCGAGTTTTCATTCAATATGTTTTTCAGTAGATGTATATTTAGCCATCCCTTTAAATATGGTGTACCTTTTAGTTAGAATTGTGTCGACAGACTCCAGAGAACGGTTTCAGAATATTAGGGCTCAATGAAAGAAAACCATCTAAATATATGCATATTCGTCTCCGTTTCAGCAGCATTTCGTAGATTAAAAAATACTATATTCTTATAAATTATTTAGGTTTAGGACAGTGTTTATGAGTCATAAAAACACAGGTTTGGAGAGACTTTACATGCTGAAGAAATACAACCGTGGTTTGATTCATTCTTAAAATTGCCCCATTCAGTTATTCATCCCATGGTAATGTTGGAAGATTAGTGTACATTCAATTATAATAGGCAGAATAGTGTACAAAAGTCGACTATAACCTCATCTATTGCCTGCACTAACCATGGTACTGTGTGATGACACGGCCAAGTTTTGGTTTAAACTGTTATGACTTGGTCTGCGCTCCCCTCATAACGATTTAATTAGCCTACATGTCTTTTTATATATTATCAACTGGTACTAACCACATGGCCATGATTGCTTTTACAGAGGAAGCAAATGAAGGTAAACGAAACGATGTTATTAAATGGAATGATAATGTAGGCTATAACAACTGAAGGAATCTAAAAGTAAATATGTGTGGTTATTAGGCCTACTGATGGGCGATACTGATAGTGGTTCATATTTAACACGATAGAAATAGGAGACAGGGAAAGTCTGGGAAGCCTATAATTAAGACATTCGACGGTGCCCATCCCAGCAAGTTAAAAGGCCTTACAATTTAAATTATGGATAATGGCACAGCATTTTATACACTTTACTGTGGGGAAGTTCATATGCTTCCGTTTGCTGCCATATGACTGGTTTCACATTTGTCTCCAGCTATTATAAGGTAAACTAGATCTTAAACAAGTGTCATTTATATTTGCAATTCCCTTATCCTAACATATTACTCATTTACCAAGCTCTTCAATACCTCTTATCAAGTTGGGTATTACAGTGCATGGAGAATTGTGTTATTTCTATTGGAACCAGAAGGTTTGCTAGATGTTATTCATGGTTTCCGCGCTTGGAACCAGAAGGTTTGCTAGACGTTATTCATGGTTTCCCCACTTGGAACCAGAAGGTTTGCAAGATGTTATTCATGGTTTCCCCACTTGGAACCAGAAGGTTTGCTAGATGTTATTCATGGTTTCCCCACTTGGAACCAGAAGGTTTGCTAGATGTTATTCATGGTTTCCTCGCTTGGAACCAGAAGGTTTGCTAGATGTTATTCATGGTTTCCCCACTTGGAACCAGAAGGTTTGCTAGATGTTATTCATGGTTTCCTCGCTTGGAACCAGAAGGTTTGCTAGACGTTATTCATGGTTTCCCCACATGGAACCAGAAGGTTTGCTAGACGTTATTCATGGTTTCCCCACTTGGAACCAGAAGGTTTGCTCGACGTTATTCATGGTTTCCCCACTTGGAACCAGAAGGTTTGCTAGACGTTATTCATGGTTTCCCCACTTGGAACCAGAAGGTTTGCTAGACATTATTCATGGTTTCCCCACTTGTAACCAGAAGGTTTGCTCGACGTTATTCATGGTTTCCCCACTTGGAACCAGAAGGTTTGCTAGACGTTATTTATGGTTTCCCCACTTGGAACCAGAAGGTTTGCTCGACGTTATTCATGGTTTCCTCACTTGTAAAGGTGGTGGAATTATTAGGGAATTATTAAGTCAAAGACATATCTAGACACACTCATAGCCTGGGAAGTAGGAGTCATGAGGGTGCTACACCCCCTGAAACATCAGAATAATAAAACACATGTATGCATTACCAGTCAAAAGTGTGGACACACCTACTCATTCAAGGGTTTTTCTTTATTTTTTTTGTATTTTCTACATTGTAGAATAATTGTGAAGCAATGGGACAGGGTAGCCTAGTGGTTACAGCGTTGGACTAGTAACCTGAAGGTTGCAAGTTCAAACCCCCAAGCTGACAATGTACAAATCTGTCGTTCTTCCCCTGAACAGGCAGTTAACCCACTGTTCCTAGGTCGTCATTGAAAATAAGAACTTGTTCTTAACTGACTTGCCTAGTTAAATAAAGGAAAAAAAATATATATAAAAAAATCAGCACTATGAAATAATACATGTGGAATCATGTAGTAACCAAAGAATTGTTTACAAGCAGGTGATTTCACTTGTAATCCATTGTATCACAATTCCAATGGGTCAGAAGTTTAAGTACACTAAGTTGACTGTGCCTTTAAACAGCTTGGAAAATTCCAGAAAATTATGTCATGGCTTTAGAAGTTTCTGATAGGCTAATTGACATAATTTGAGTCAATTGGAGGTATACCTGTGGATGTATTTCAAGGCCTACCTTCCAACTCAGTGCATCTTTGCTTGACATCACGGGAAAATCAAAAGAAATCTGCAAAGACCTCAGAAAAAAATTGGTCTGGTTCATCCTTGGGAGTAATTCCCAAATGCCTGAAGGTACCACGTTCATCTGTACAAACAATAGTACGCAAGTATAAACACTATGGGACCACACAGCCGTCATACTGCTCAGGAAGGAGACGCGTTCTGTCTCCTAGAGATGAACGTACTTTGGTGCGAAAAGTGAAAATCAATCCCAGAACAACAGCAAAGGACCTTGTGAAGATGCTGGAGGAAACAGGTACAAAAGTATCTATATCCACAGTAAAATGAGTCCTACATCGACATAACCTGACATGTCGCTCAGCCAGGAAGAAGCCACAGCTCCAAAACCGCCATAAAAAAGCCAGACTACGGTTTGCAACTGCACATGGGGACAAAGATCATACTTTTTGGAGAAGTGTCCTCTGGTCTGATGAAAAAAATAGAACTGTTTGGCTATAATGACCATTGGGGCTGTAGGAGTGCTTTGCTGCAGGAGGGTCTGGTGCACTTCACAAAATAGATGGCATCATGAGATAGGAAAATTATGTGAATATATTGAAACAACATCTCAAGAAATCAGTCAGGAAGTTAAAGCTTGGGTCTTCCAAATGGACAATGACCCCAAGCGTACTTCCAAAGTTGTGGCAAAATGGCTTAAGGACAACAAAGTCAAGGTATTGGAGTGGCCATCACAAAGCCCTGACTTCAATCCCAACGAAAATTTGTGGGCAGAACTGCAAAAGTGTGTGCGAGCAAGGAGGCCTACAAACCTGACTCAGTTACACCAGCTATGTCAGGGGGAATGGGCCGAAATTCACCCAACTTATTGTGGGAAGCTTGTGGAAGGCTACCTGAAACGTTTGACCCAAGTTAAACAATTTAAAGGCAATGCTACCAAATACGAATTGAGTGTATGTAAACTTCTGATACACTGGGAATGTGATGAAAGAAATAAAAGCTGAAAGAAATCATTCTCTCTGCTATTATTCTGACATTTCACATTCTTAAAATTAAGTGGTGATCCTAACTGACCGAAGACAGGGAATTTTTACTAGGATTAATTGTCAGGAATTGTGAATAACGGAGTTTAAATGTATTTGGCTAAGGTGTATGTAAACTTCTGACTTCAACTGTACGCTGAGCACTTGTTGACTGCTTTTCCTTCACTCTGCGGTCCAACATCCCAAATCCATCAATTGGGTTGAGGTTGGTTGATTGTGGAGGCCAGGTCATCTGATGCAGCACCATCACTCTCCTTCTTGGTCAAATAGCCCTTGCACAGCCTGGAGGTGTGTTTTGGTTCATTTTCCTGTTGAAAAACAAATGATTGTTCCACTAAGTGCAAACCAGATTGGATGGCATATCACTGCAGAATGCTGTGGTAGCTATGCTGGTTAAGTGTGTCTTAAATTCTAAATAAATCACAGACAGTGTCACCAGCAAAGCACCATCACACCATTACACCTCTTCCGTGCTTCCTTTCACCTACTCTGCGTCTCACAAAGACAGGGTTGTTGGAACCAAAAATCTCAAATTTGGACTCATCAGACCTTGAACTCTGTGACGCATTTATTTGGACTGCAAACTGGGGTGCAGTTCACTAATGAATTCATCCTCTGCAGCAGAGGTAACTCCGGTCTTCCTTCCCTCTGGAGGTCCTCATGAGAGACAGTTTCATCATAGTGCTTGATGGGTTTTGTGACTGCACTTGAAGAAACTTTCAGTTCTTTAAATTTTCCGCAATGACTGACCTTCATGTCTGAAAGAAATTATGAACTGTTGTTTCTCTTTGCTTATTTGAGTTGTTCTTGCCATAATATGGACTTGGTCTTTTACCAAATAGGGCTATCTTCTGTATACCACCTCTACCTTGTCACAACACAAGTGATTGGCTCAAACGCATTAAGAAGGAAAGAAATTCCACAAATTAACTTTTAAAAAGGCACACCTGTTAATTGAAAAGCATTCCAGGTGACTAACTCATGAAGCTGGTTGAGAGAATGCTAAGAGTGTGCAAAGCTGTCATCAAGGCAAAGGGTGGTTACTTTGAAGAAACTCAAATTTAAAATACATTTTGATTTGTTTAACACTTCTTTGGTTACTACATAAGAAAATAGTAAAAATAAAGAAAAACCCTTGAATGAGTAGGTGTTTCCAAACTTTTGACTCTTACTCTATATACACTACCATTAAAAAGTTTGGGGTCACCTAGAAATGTCCTTGTTTTTGAAAGAAAAGCACATGTTTTGTCCATTAAAATAACATAAAATTTATCAGAAATACAGTGTCGACATTGTTAATGTTGTAAATGACTAATGTAGCTGGAAATGGCTGATTTAATGTAGAATATCTGCATAGGCGTACAGAGGCCCATTATCAGCAACCATCACTCCTGTGTTCCAATGGCACGTTGTGTTGGCTAGTCCAAGTTTATAATTTTAAAAAGCTAATTGATCATTAGAAAACCCTTTGGCAATTATGTTAGCACATCTGAAAACTGTTGTCCTGATTAAAGAAGTAATAAAATTGGCCTTCTTTAGACTAGTTGAGTATCTGGAGCATCAGCATTTGTGGGTGGGTTCGATTACAGGCTCAAAATGGCCAGAAACAAAGAACTTTCTTCTGAAACTTGTCAGGGTATCCTTGTCCTGAGAAATGAAGGCTATTCCATGTAAGAAAGAAACAAGAAACAACTCTGGGATGCTGTTCGTCTGTCCAGTGTCTGTGTTCTTTTGCCCATCTTAATCTTTTCTTTTTGTTGGCCAGTCTGAGATAAGGCTTTTTCTTTGCAACTCTGCCTAGAATCCCGGAGTCGCCTCCTCACTGTTGACATTGCGACTGGTGTTTTGTGGGTACTATTTAATGAAGCTGCCATTTGAGGACTTGTGAGGTGTCTGTTTCTCAAACTAGACACTCTAATGTACTTGTCCTCTTGCTCAGTTGTGCACCGTGGCCTCCCACTCCTCTTTCTATTCTGGTTAGAGCCAGTTTGCTCTGTTCTGTGAAGGGAAAAGTACACAGCATTGTACGAGATCTTCAGTTTCTTGGCAATTTCTCACATGGAATAGCCTTCATTTCTCAGAATGGTTGCTGATAATGGGCCGCTTTACTCCTATGCAGACACTCCATTAAAAATCTGCCGTTTCCAGCTACAATGGTCATTTACAACATTAACAATGTCTACACTGTCTAGATGGCCCTTGGGGCAGCAGGTAACCTAGTGGTTAGAGCCTTAGGCCAGTAACCAAAAGGTTGCTAGATCGAATCCCCTGAGCTGACAAGGAAAAAAATTGTTATCCTGCCCCCAAACAAGGTAGTTAACATACTGTTTCTAGTCTGTCATTGTAAATAATAATTTGTTCTTAACTGATTTGCCTTGTTAAATAAAGTTCTGATCAATTTTAATGGACAAAAACTGTGTTTTTCTTTCAAAAACTATGACATTTCTAAGCGACCTCAAACTTTTGAACAGTAGTGTACATCAAGAAAGTATTTATGTATTCCACAAGTATTATCAGATTAATTGTTTTGTAAAGATAATAATCAGACTCAAATACATTTAGTTAAAAAATGTCACAAAAGTAGTGCACTGGGCCTTTACTAGTCCTGTATTAGCGAACAATCTAGACGTCTTTAGCGAGGGTATTCTTTTTTTCTGCATTCCCCCTTGTTGGCAAAAAAAAACGCAGCGCTCCCACCCGTAAACTACTTCCTGTGGCTATGGACACACCTCCGCCACACCTTAATTTATCTCCATCACAAAGGAAAAGAGGGTGAATAGCATGCTATTCTCATGTTTCAATTATCTGTCAGTATACGCACAGAGAGAAAAGTGCATAAAAAGGAATTATGTTCCCTTTATGCGCGCTTAACTCGGGTCAGAATCGGGCCCATGAACAAAATCCTACATTTGTTGTAATTTACCCAAATGTAATGTTATATTGTACCATTTGTGACTCCAATGATTCCAATGGCTCGTCCAACTGTGTTGAGTCCTAAAGCTGGAGAGGTTGCCGTGGAACCAGAGAGTATAGGTCACTGCCTTGGGCAAATGTAAGAATCATTGGTGCAGTTTCATTAGTTAGTTTCTCGTCAAAGACCTGATGGATTAGAGGCTCGTTATTGGTATCTATTGAGCTGTTATGAGATGCCTAGTAATGTGCCTAACAGCCAAAATCTCATGCCTACATTTAATGGACATTGTGAGATCACATTTGTAAACACAAAATGTATGATTGTTATCGCTCTCTGGTCTGATACGCTTGAATTGATGCTTGTGTAGAGCACTGCATTGTGTCAAGGCCTGTTCTACTGTAATATTATTCCATAGCTCAAAGGGTCTCCTGACAAGTTCCCCACTCAGACTTTTCCTCTCCACAGAAAATAACACTAATGTGCAAATTGAGTGTTAAACCTTTGCTAAATTAATATTGTAGTTTAATTGCTGCAGAATAGCAACACAATACAATATACATGTAATTAGATACCTCCAGCTAGGCTTTTTTTAATTCCCTGGAACTTTGAAATAAAGTTTTTAAATGAGTGTCTTAATCAAGAAAGAAAAAATGAAATCTGGCAAGGCCAAGAAATATGCCCGTTTCTAGCAGACTTTTGAGAAGCCTGTTTCCTTGACTTACTCTTCGTGCTCACCGAGAGGCAGTGAAACAATAGGCAAGGGAAGAGAAAGTAGCTACAAACAGTACTTCAACTTACCCGGCAAGTTTATTAGGTTTCCATCTTTCGAATGATTAGGTGCATGTAGCTTTGAAATGGAACTGGACGACAGTTTCTTTAATGAACTGTGAAAACACAAAGCAATTAATCTTCCATTAAATGCTTGCTGAACAGGCACTTCACTCTGAATGAACAAGGTTTTCAGCCCTGCCTTCCCACTTTTTAAATGTGTGACTCTGCTCCACCCGGCTGTGGTGGTGAGCCTCCAGTGGGAATTGGTGGACATAAATCATGGTTTTGGGGGTTTAGCTGGGAAGGCCTGTCACACAATGGAGGCCATCTTGGTTACGGAGCCTCAATACCCTCTGCAATCTGTCCTTTATGCTTGACTTTGGTGTGACAGATCTCTTTCATAAGCATAAAGTGACATGGCCGAGCTTTAAACGTAATTTTCAGACCAGGGAGGCAGTGTAAGTGTTAGAGCCTCTGAACACATTCCTCGCCATTTCCCCTGGCCTCTCCCACGGGCTTCCTGCCTTCCTCCCTGTTTTTCAATGTTACAATGACACGTAAAATAGTCCCAATTGTCAGGAGGATACCAAAAATCATGTCGAAACAATGTCTGCTCCTTCAACCATTTAAAAGCACAACAAAGTTCAAATGGGAATAGAAGGTCAGATATTGTTGATTTATACAACTTAATGTGTTGTCACTGTGCTTCATCTAATAGCACAACTAAATTACCTGTATTGCAGTTGTGATTACATTAAAAGTACATAATGCCAGTGATCAACGATGTTCAATATTCTGCACAGCTTATTGTAGCAATTGTTAAGAACTCCACAGACCTGGGACCTTTGCATGCTGTCTTGAACATGCACGCTGTCTTGAACATGCACGCTATCTTGAACATGCACGCTGTCTTGAACATGCACGCTATCTTGAACATGCACGCTGCCTTGAACATGCACGCTGCCTTGAACATGCACGCTATCTTGAACATGCACGCTATCTTGAACATGCACGCTATCTTGAACATGCACGCTATCTTGAACATGCACGCTATCTTGAACATGCACGCTGCCTTGAACATGCACGCTATCTTGAACATGCACGCTATCTTGAACATGCACGCTATCTTGAACATGCACGCTATCTTGAACATGCACGCTGCCTTGAACATGCACGCTGCCTTGAACATGCACGCTATCTTGAACATGCACGCTATCTTGAACATGCACGCTGTCTTGAACATGCACGCTGCCTTGAACATGCACGCTATCTTGAACATGCACGCTATCTTGAACATGCACGCTGTCTTGAACATGCACGCTTGTCTTGAACATGCACGCTGCCTTGAACATGCACGCTATCTTGAACATGCACGCTGTCTTGAACATGCACGCTGTCTTGAACATGCACGCTTGTCTTGAACATGCACGCTGTCTTCCACGCCTTTCTATGATTACATAAGAAGACAGTAATCTCAAAATGTGGCCATGGATTTGTTACTAATTTGTTACTAATTTTAAGGTTGAATAAATACTGTTACATTAGTTTGTAAGATAGCCTTAACTTTAGGCTATTTAGTGTATTACAAAAGTCATATCGAATTGTGTTTGGTTGACAACGCAACCAAATATCAACATTTAAAGGAGATGTATTGTATCTACTGCTTTGATAGTTTAATCTGAGCCACTGGCTTCATCCTTTAACTTTTATTTTTGGTTGAGTTGGAGCCCGTGAATCCAACATGCCATTTGTTAACTTGTCGACAAGTTAATAGTCTATTTACTGTATTGCAAAAGGGATATTGAATTGTGTTTGGTTATCAATGCTACCAAATATCAACATATGAAGGAGATGTATTTTTTGAGTTTGAGTTGAGTTTGAGTCTATTTTATTTTTACAGGGACAGTGCACATTAATCAACGTTTCAGTAAAAGTGGAGGTTTTAGCCAGCCGGCTAATTTTCAAACACAGTCCCTGGGCAGGTTATTAAAAACAATTACGATACAGACAGTCAATGAGCAGTGAGCACACGCAGAGCAACATAGGACAAGCAAGACATAGCATACAGACAGAGCAACATAGGACAAGCAAGACATAGCATACAGACAGAGCCACATAGGACAAGCAAGACGTAGCATACAGACAGAGAAACATAGAACAAGCAAGACGTAGCATACAGACAGAGCAACATAGAACAAGCAAGACATAGCATACAGACAGAGAAACATAGAACAAGCAAGACGTAGCATACAGACAGAGAAACATAGAACAAGCGAGACGTAGCATACAGACAGAGCAACATAGGAGAAGCAAGACATAGCATACAGACAGAGCAACATAGGAGAAGCAAGACATAGCATACAGACAGAGCAACATAGAACAAGCAAGACATAGCATACAGACAGAGAAACATAGGACAAGCAAGACGTAGCATGCAGACAGAGAAACAACAATACTTTTTTGTGCTATTGTCTTAGTCTGGCTTCAATTCCAGTTTGTCTTCAAATGAATAATTGATATGCTGGAGGATAAACTTCTCCATCTCAAACAATAATAAAAGTTAAAGAATAAATAAATTGTTTAAAATGCATTTCAAGTTTGATTTGATTTATAGTAGTTCTATAACTTCGATTTTTTGATTGAGATTTATGACATGAATCCAACATATCGATTAAATCAAATCAAAGTTTATTGGTCATGTACACAGATTTGCAGATGTTATCGCAGGTGCAGCGAAATGCTTGTTTCTAGCTTTTATTATTATTAATTAAAGCCAGACTAAATCGGTGGCACAGATGGAACTATGCAAGCAGAAGATACATCTATTTGGTTGCGGTGACAACCAAACACAATTCAATTTCCTGTTTGTCTATAAACTTCCCTTTAAATAAAGTTGAACGTGTTTTCATTACAACTGCAACCTGGCCAAGATAAAGCAAAGCAGTGCGACAAAAACAACAACTCAGAGTTACACAAACAAATATACAGTCAATAAAACAATAGAAAAGAAATATAGAAAAATCTATGTACAGTGTGTGCAAATGTAGAAGAGTAGGGAGGTAGGCAATAAATTGCCATAGAGGCGAAAATAATTACAATTTAGCATTAATACTGAAGTGATAGATGTGCAGATGATGATGTGCAAGTAGAGATACTGGGGAGCAAAAGAGCAAGAGGGTAAGTAATACTATGGGGATGAAGTAGTCGAGTGTGCTTTACAGATGGGCTGTGTACAGGTACAGTGATCGGTAAGCTGCTCAGACAGCTGATGCTTAAAGTTAGTGAGGGATATAAGACTCCAGCTTCAGAGATTTTTGCAATTCATTCCAGTCCCTGGCAGCAGAGAACTGAAAGGAAAGGCGGCCAAATGCAGTGTTGGCTTTAGGGATGACCAGTGCTATATACCTGCTGGAGCGCGTGCTACGGTTGGGTGTTGCTATGGTGACCAGTGAGCTGAGAGGCGGGCTTTAGCAAGAAATGACTTATAGATGACCTGGAGCCAGTGGGTTTGGTGATGTGTATGTAGTGAGGGCCAGCCAACGAGAGCATGGAGGTCGCAGTGGTGGGTAGTATATGGGAATTTGGTGTTAAAACGGATGGCACTGTGATAGACCACATCCAGTTTGTTGAGTAGAGTGTTGGGGGGCTATTTTGTAAATGACATCGCCGAAGTCAAGGATCGGTAGGATAGTCAATTTTTACAAGGGTATGTTTGGCGGCATGAGTGAAGGAGGCTTTGTTGCGAAATAGGAAGCCAATTCTAGATTTCATTTTGGATTGGAGATGCTTAATGTGAGTCTGGAAGGAGAGTTTACAGTCTATCCGGGCCAGGTCAATTAGAAAGGCCTGCTCGCTGAAGTGTTTTAGGGAGCGTTTGACAGTGATGAGGGGTGGTCGTTAGACTGCGGACCCTGTATGCACGCAGGCAATGAGGCAGTGATCGCTGAGATCCTGGTTGAAGACAGCAGAGGTGTATTTAGAGGGCAGGTTTGTCAGGATGATATCTGAGAGGGTGCCCATGGTTACGGATTTAAGGTTTGTAAGAGGTTTAAACACTGCTTCCCATGCTTGTTCAATGAACCATAAACAATTAATGAACATGCACCTGTGGAACGGTCGTTAAGAGCCTAACAGCTTACAGACGGTAAGCAATTAAGGTCACAGTTATGAAAACTTAGGACACTAAAAAGGCCTTTCTACTGACTCTGAAAAACACCAAAAGAAAGATGCCCAGGGTCCCTGCTCATCTGCGTGAACATGCCTTATGCATGCTGCAAGGAGGCATGAGGACTGCAGATGTGGCCAGGGCAATAAATTGCAATGTCCGTACTGTGAGACGCCTAGACAGTGCTACAGGGAGACAGGACGGACAGCAGATCGTCCTTGCAGTGGCAGAGCACGTGTAACAACACCTGCACAGGATCGGTACATCCGAACATCACACCTGTGGGACAGGTACAGGATGGCAACAACAACAGCCTGAGTTACACCAGAAACGCACAATCCCTCCATCAGTGCTCAGATTGTCTGCAATAGCCTGAGAGAGGCTGGACTGAGGGCCTGTAGGCCTGTTGTAAGGCAGGTCCTCACCAGACATCACCTATGGGCACAAACCCACCGTCGCTGGACCAGACAGGACATGCAAAAAGTACTCTTCACTGATGAGTCGCGGTTTTGTCTCACCAGGGGTGATGGTCAGATTTGCGTTTATCGTCGAAGGAATGAGCGTTACACTGAGGCCTGTACTCTGGAGCGGGATCGATTTGGAAGTGGAGGGTCCATCATGGTCTGTGTCACAGCATCATCGGACTGAGCTGTGCGTTACAGGGAAGACATCCTCTTCCCTCATGTGGTACCCTTCCTGCAGGCTCATCCTGACATGACCCTCCAGCATGACAATGCCACCAGCCATATTGCTCATTCTGTGCGTGATTTCCTGCAAGACAGGAATGTCAGTGTTCTGCCATGGACAGATCTCAATCCCATTGAGCACATCTGGGACCTTTTGGATCGGAGGGTGAGGGTGAGGGCCTTTCCCCCTCAGAAATGTCCTGGAACATGCAGGTGCCTTGGTGGAAGAGTGGGGTAACATCTCACAGCAAGAACTGACATCTGGTGCAGTCCATGAGGAGGAGATGCACTGCAGTACTTAATGCAGCTGGTGGCCACACCAGATACTGACTTACTTTTGATGCTGACCTCCCCCCCACCCCCCCTTTTGTTCAGGGACAAGTTGTTCCATTTCTGTTGTCTGTCAAATGTCAAATGTCAAATGTCTGTGGAACTTGTTCAGTTTATGTCTCAGTTGGTGAAAATTGTTATGTTCATACAAATATTTACACGTGTGAAGTTTGCTGAAAATAAATGCAGTTGACAGTGAGAGAATGTTTATTTTTTTGCTGAGTTGATGTGTAGTCTATTTGTAGTTGAACCCCGGGATGAATTGAAACAATAGCCGTTGATGACTTTGTAAATATTATACAGGCCTAAATAGTATTATTGGTGATATGACTTATGAAGTATGGTTACATTTAATTTGCTAAATTTGTTAAACCTAATTCCTACCTGGAATTACTTCGATAGCAACAGTGAATCTATTTATCTATTAATTTTGAGATCTCACAATAGTACTTCTCACAGTAGTACATTGGTAGTAGTCAGTTACAAATATTCAAAGCTAAGCAGTGCTGGGTTTGGTTAAAACCCTGGATGGGAGACCAACAGGAAACTGTACATATATGAACTCTGCAGGAGGAAGTGTTGCCCAGGATGTTGTTCTTTCTCTGATAGTGGATATAATGTTAAAGATCTGACATTGTTTCAAAGGTACAAATTCAACATGTTTTATACAAGGTTTGTCTATGTTGAAAATTGGTTACCATTATGACAATCCTGTGGTTTAAATTTCACCCTCAAAAAAACAAAAAAAAATGTACATTGATTACTTTTTTTTTTCCCACGGAGATTCCACGTTATAATACGTTGACAAATGACGTTGAAACAACGTTGATTTAACCTGTGTGTGCCGAGAGTGTACCCGAATCACAATGCCCAAAGGAAGTGGTTCAGACAGCCTGGATTCCCTCTGTGCTTCATCTTCGAGAAGCCGCTTCGCCAAGATAGGTGTGTGATTTAACGGATTGCAATGTTACTGTCAAATTGGATGGCGACATCAGTCAGAAGCCCTCATACATTTTGATAACATATCTCTTCCTCTCTCCCTTTACCTCTCTCTCTCTCAATCTTCCCGTGTTCGTCTCTGTCCGTCTGTGATGTGCTGACAAGCAGCAGCCTGCTGTGGTAATGGAGACATCAATTCGGCGGTTCTTTCTATAGTGCTGATAGAAATGTAAATCTCTGTCAGCCTATTAATTTCAGTTAACCCGGGAACTGTTCTCCACTTAATCACGTCCGGGACACAACAGAGCTCTTTTCTGATAGCGTCATGTAATGAAACACTTGGGCTAATAGAGAGAGCAGAGGTGTTGATGATAGCCACACAGACTGTGGCAGACATCCCAAATGGTAACCTACAGGATATGGACAGGTATAGTAAACTAGGCAGTGAATAGACTACCATTTGGGACTCAACCACAGACTGTGAAGAGAAGGTGAGTTAATCACTACAGGTTGATGAGTAGTATAGTTCGGAGGTATATTGGCACCAAACTCTAGTGATAAAGGGAGAGTTTCACTCTAACTTTAGCTTGGCCACTGAGGCAGTATACCAGCCGTCAGGAGAACGTCGCAGCCCGTTGGCTGACTGATCGCTCCGTGTTCTTTGGATCATGTTGGCAGAGTCGGGACATTAACCAGATGACTGGTGGGACTCACTGGCAGGGAAGGAAGAGTGTTGGAAAAACGATGCAGGAAAGAAAAAATTAAAATAAGTTTTTGTGCCATGATGAAGAGCTAGTGACAGCATTTTGGATTGGCTTCTCATTTATTTTTATTCATCTATGTATGTATCATCTCACTTTCTATTTAGAAGGGACATTTCCAGCTGAATGCTTTGGTCTTCAGGTTTTACCATAGGCTGTCGAATACAGTATAAACCAATATATATAAATCAGATTTTTTTCCAGATACATCTTTCATCTTAGAGCCTGTGAAGACTTCTCTAAGATCTAACTGGAAAACGCTGTCTGTTTCGTTGTCTGAACATGCTCGTTTATTTCAGAGGGTTTAAAGGAAAACTCCACTCAAAAAAAGTTTTTCTCAACTTGAGGCAATATCAATAACATATTTTTTTGTTTATTTCACACACAATCCTTTAGACCACCCAATAGATGGACAGGACTCCTTTAGACCACCCAATAGATAGACAGGACTCCTTTAGACCACCCAATAGATGGACAGGACTCCTTTAGACCACCCAATAGATGGACAGGACTCCTTTAGACCACCCAATAGATAGACAGGACTCCTTTTGACCACCCAATAGATGGACAGGACTCCTTTAGACCACCCAATAGATGGACAGGACTCCTTTAGACCACCCAATAGATAGACAGGACTCCTTTTGACCACCCAATAGATGGACAGGACTCCTTTAGACCACCCAATAGATGGACAGGACTCCTTTAGACCACCCAATAGATAGACAGGACTCCTTTTGACCACCCAATAGATGGACAGGACTCCTTTAGACCACCCAATAGATGGACAGGACTCCTTTAGACCACCCAATAGATGGACAGGACTCCTTTAGACCACCCAATAGATAGACAGGACTCCTTTAAAATTATAAACACACTCATCCAGTGTGTTAATACTCTTCCTAACCGACTCCAATGCCGGGCACAGACCTTTAGAGGGTGCAGGTGCTCAAAGTAAAAAGAGCCCCCCCCCCCCACACAAAAAAAAGATATGCCAACAAATACAATAGGCAGTAGGACGCCCTAACTTTGCCGCTTGAACCGTTAAAAAAGTGGGACCAAATCACAGGATAACTGGAATTATACCCGGCGAAAGCCGTGGAGGTGTGGTTTTCAACAGGCAGGCGCCGCGGCGTTAATCACGGCAGGCGCCGTGGCGTTAATCACAGCAGGCCCTGTGGTGTTAATCACGGCAGCAGCGGGAGGCGTGAAGCCCATAAAAGGAGAGTGAAGCAGCAGCTCAGACTAGAAGGCTCAGGGAGACAGGCACAGCAGAGACGCTCATACCGACACAGGCTACAGGCACACCGGATGGCCTGGTGTTAATTACACCTATGTCCATTAGCACTGGCACTCGCCAGGCCTCACACTCTCTCTCTCTTTGTGTCTCTGTCATTCACACACACACACACACACATGCACGCACGCACGCGCACACACACACACACACACACACGACATTCCCAGACACTTAGAAAAAGGCACACATTCCCTGTTGTCAACCACCCCCAGGGTGAGAGGACAAACATACCCTGTGCATAGAGGGAAGAGAAGTGAGAGTGAAAGATGTATGGGATTATTAAGGACATCTGGGGGGGAGAGCAATGTATGGGAACAGTGCAGGGAGATGGTGGTACAGAGGAGAGAAGCTGCTTGCTTGGCTCTGAGGGATTCAGTGGCTCCGCCCAGACCTTCTGTTGCCATCACACCAGGCCACGGTTCAGGGAGTCACATCTGGGACCTGGGGAAGAGCTGTGATATGCTTCCTGTCTCTGTGGTTTAGATAAAGGCCATGTTTATCCTGGCACGGTGTGAGCAAAACATGTCAAATGCAAGTGGCTAAACCTGGTTTTCTGTGGCATCTTGTTTTCAACACAGGCGAACCATCCACTGGCCACAGACGTCAATTCAAAGTCTATTCCACCTTGGTTTAACGTCATTTCATTGAAATGACATTGACTCAACCAGTGTTACAGTTACTTTAGACATCGCACACTTTGCTTGGAATATTGGAAAAATTTGACTTTATATGAGGCGTTGCTATATTCTGAATTACATGCACAGAAGTGGGAGTATGAACATTTCTGGTTTCTAGTAGCCTGGCTGACATGAACACTTCAACAGCTGGTGTCGACCATCCAGACTAGATTTCTAGCCCTTTGGTTAGGAAAAAAAAAACAAGTATTTTGTGTAAATGCAGAGAGGGTGAGTGTTTGTCATGAATATAGAAGCTTTGCATTTTGAAAATAGTATCCGCTGAGTCGATATTCATGATAAAAAAAAACAAGGAATTCCCACCCAGATCTCAACCACAAGTTGGGGAAAACAAACATTCTCTCCAATTGACCTCCATTGTAAAAGAGCCAACTTCGTCATCGATCGTACCGAAAAGCTGCTGTGTTTTCAATTTACTTGGAATCAGGTTTTTTTTTTTTTTTTAAATACTATGGTTCACAATGTTCCCACATAGAAGTAATAAGAAGAAATAGAAGCTGTGCGCTTCAGGCTTTTAGGATTTGGAAATGTGGGGACCTGGTGTCTAAGTGTGTGGAAAACACTTCATCACAGGTAAGACATTTAACTTGTTTAGTATAGTCTGTAACTCCACTCACTACTTGGAGATGTTTGTTTGTGCTGTTGGTCTTGGCTAGCTTAATGTTCCGGTCAGTAGCTAACTAGCACTCACTAACTCACTGTGGCTGATAGCAACATCATGAAAAGGGGCATGAGGGATGCCATGCAGTGTTACATTTTCCTAAGTAGTGAGAACACTCTGGAGAAGGCAATTTTGAAAAGTAATTTTAGACATGTTGTACTTTTCTTAAATGTCGTTTGTTACTGACTAAAACAAGCAGACAACAAGAAAATTGCATTTGAAAAAGGTCAGTTTTTGCTGTGAGCTAATAGAGTAACCTAGGTAACCACAGGTTGTTTTCCCCACAGCCAGGCAGGGTATCAACATTCTATCTAATACCGACTGGGACTATAACAGCAAAATCCCTTTATTCTGTTAAAATTGTTCGGATTGTGGGGATTTTGTGATCTCTGATATGGTAATGTCACGGTTTTACCCCTAGATAATAATAATAATCCCTCATAATAACAGTACACCACCGTGTAGAAAAATGCTACAGCCCTCTACCGCCCTCTAGTGTTTATACAATATCAAAGCTCATCACAACAGTTCTGTTGTCTCTTACATAACCATTCGCTGTTGTTTGGAGGAAAGTGTGGACAGGTTGGATGGAGTTGTTCTCTCATGCAGAAAGGCTCTCTTAATACAGAGGTGTGCTTTTGTTCATGGTGGCCCCTATTTGACTAAGAGATTAGCGAGAGAGCCTCATGCAACCACCCCCCCCAAAAAAAAGCTTTGGATTGAAGCACTGTGACGAGCCAGTGAGCTGGAACTGATTTCACACCTCTCTCCTGTTGTTTACACTCTCCATGACCTTTCTACCTCTGTCATACAGAAAAATACAAGCAAGAAGTTGAGGGTATGTATGTATGTAAGAGTTAATTAGGATGAAATAGTGAAGAAAACAAAGGATGTCTGAGAATAAAGTGGGTAGATTAGAATATGAATTAATATACAGAATTAAGTAATCCAATCTGATGACACCATCAGGGTAGCCTAGTGGTTAGAGTGTTGGACTAGTAACCGGAAGGTTGCAAGTTCAAATCCCCAAGCTGACAAGGTACAAATCTGTCATTCTGCCCCTGAACAGGCAGTTAACCCACTGTTCCTAGGCCGTCATTGAAAATAAGAATTTGTTCTTAACTGACTTGCCTAGTTAAATAAAGGTAAAATTAGGAAACCACTTCCTATGCAGTAGTGGTGCATGAGGTAAAATCACTGGCCACAAGACAGAAAAAAAGCCATACTACAACTTATGTGTTGTGATAATTGCATTGTTTGCTCTATAACCTGTTAGTTCATATGTCTTGGCACTGTGATCTAAAGGCTGAGACAATAAGACAGAGTGGCAGAATACATTCAACTACACCTTTGTTTCATCACAAAACCAGAGAACAACATCTGTCCAGTTAAGTCCACAAAGCGTATTGCATGTAACAAACTGTTGCATGACATTTTCAGACTACTAAACAACTATTGATTTAGAATCACAGAGTTACCACAAGTCGCAAAGAAAACAGGAGCTGCCTCCATCATCAGTTAAACTTCAACATCATCGAATCACCTATGCTTAGTCTAATACAGTGACAACTTAAACATACCAAAAACAACTTAGTCCAATCAACGTAAGCTAAAGGATGTGGCTGTCCATGGTTCTAATTTCTCTCTGTGTGTGTGTGTGTGTGTGTGTGTGTGTGTGTGTGTGTGTGTGTGTGTGTGTGTGTGTGTGTGTGTGTGTGTGTGTGTGTGTGTGTGTGTGTGTGTGTGTGTGTGTGTGTGTGTGTGTGTGTGTGTGTGTGTGTGTGTGTGTGTGTGTGTGTGTGTGTGTGTGTGCAAGTAGAAAAACATTTTGACTCAGAGAAACGGCTAGTGCCATCCTCCTCTCTTTCATGTTGCCTAAACGGTCTATCACTCTGTCATACAGTACACTTTTAGTTTTTGTTGTTGTACGCCGTCTGGCTAAAATGCTTGATCTCTAGAATAACTTCCTTTCATGGACAACGATTAACCAGCTAGTTAACATTAGCCTTCTACATCAAGCTACATATTGAACTTCCATCCTCTCAGGCCAGCTAGTTAACATTAGCCTTCTACATCTAGCTACATGTTGAACTTCCATCCTCTCAGGCCAGCTAGTTAACATTAGCCTTCTACATCTAGCTACATGTTGAACTTCCATCCTCTCAGGCCAGCTAGTTAACATTAGCCTTCTACATCTAGCTACATATTGAACTTCCATCCTCTCAGGCCAGGGGCACAACAACGTATGAATTTACGGTTGGATCAGAATCACCGCTGTAATCATTGGACAGTACGGAGAATTAAGTAAAACCACAAGTCCAAATCCCGATCTCCATCCATGGCTACTTTAGGAAAGGGACGATTTTAGCTAGCAAGCCACCAGCGGACAACAACACAACGAGATGCAACAATTCAAGTTTGTTCTGTAAATTACATTTTTCTCTCGATATGATGTGATTGGTGTGAAGCCAAATCCAAACTGGCTTACATTGCCACTTTTTCTAGTGCAACAGGGCCATTCACAGTTGAGCTCAACATTCACAGTTGAGCTCACCATTCACAGTTGAGCTCACCATTCACATGTGAGCTCACCATTCACAGTTGAGCTCACCATTCACAGTTGAGCTCACCATTCACAGTTGAGCTCACCATTCACAGTTGAGCTCACCAATCACAGTTGAGCGCACATCTGCTGATGTAAAAAAAAGGCTTTATTAATAGATTTGATTTGATTTAGCTCAACACTGAATGGCTATTATTTTTTGTACCTTATTTATCAAGGAAGGCCAAATGCTTGCTGGCTTTTCTGGCATTCAATGCTATGGGCGGCACAAATGTCATACTCTTTTTGACCAGACATCATCAGATAGATGGGCTACACATACAGAGGCAGAGGGGCACTGTTTCACTCACTTTCTCTGGTGAAATTCAGTACATGCGAATTGAAGGAAAATTATGAAACACAGAGACGAAAGACACGCTAAAAGTTTTTGGGTACCTGCTTGTCATAAATCTCCTTCCAAAATCATGGGCATTAATATGGAGTTGGTCCCCCATTTGCTGATATAACAGCGTCCACTCTTCTGAGAAGGCTTTTCACTAGATGTTGGAACATTGCTGCAGGGACTTGCTTCCATTCAGCCACAAAAGCATTAGTGAGGTCAGGCACTGATGTTGGGCAATTAGTCCTGGCTCACAGTCTGCGTTACAATGCATCCCAAAGGTGCTCGATGGGGTTGAGGTCAGGGCTCTGTACAGGCCAGTCAAGTTCTTCCACACTGATCTCGACAAACCATTTCTGTATGGACCTGGCTTTGTGCATGGGGACATTGTCATGCTGAAACAGGAAAGGGCCTTCCCAAACTGTTGCCACAAAGTTGGAAGCACAGAATCGTCTAGAATGTCATTGCATGTCACCATCACCACCCCTACCCTCCCACCCCCTACACACCCACCATCACCACCCCTACACCCCCACCCCCTACACCCCCACCATCACCACCCCCTACACACTCACCATCCCCACCCCCTACACCCTCACCACCCCCTACACCCCCACCATCACCACCCCCTACACCCCCACCATCACCACCCCCTACACACCCACCATCCCCACCACCTACACCCTCACCACCCCCTACACACCCACCATCCCCACCCCCTACACCCTCACCACCCCCACCCTCACACCCCAACATCACCACCTCCTACACCCCCACCCCCACCCCCACCCCTACCCTCCCACCCCCTACACCCCCATCATCACCACCCCCTACACCCCCACCAACACCACCCCTAAACCCCCACCCCTACCCTCCCACCCCCTACACTCCCACCATCACCACCCCTACACCCCTACACCCCCATCCCTACCCTCCCACCCCTACACACCCACCATACCACCCCCTACACACCCACCATCACCACCCCTACACACCCAACTTCAACACCCCCCTACACACCCACCATCACCACCCCCACCACCACCCCTAAATCCCCACCACCACCCCTACACCCCCACCATCTCCCCCTCCTAAACCCCCTAAACCCCCACCCCTTACAACCCCACCACCACCCCTACACACCCACCAACCCCACCCCTACACCATCACCACCCCCTACACCCCCACCATCACCACCCCTACACCCCTACACCCCCATCCCTACCCTCCCACCCCCAACACACCCACCATCACCACCCCCTACACACCCACCATCACCACCCCCTACACACCCACCTTCACCACCCCCTACCCTCCCACCCCCACCAAAACCACCCCTACACACCCACCATCACCACCCCCACCACCACCCCTAAATCCCCACCACCACCCTCTACACCCCCACCATCACCCCCTCCTAAACCCCCTAAACCCCCACCCCTTACACCCCCACCACCACCCCTACACACCCACCAACCCCACCCCTACACCCTCACCACCCCCTACACCCCCACCATCACCACCTCCTAAACCCCCAGCCCCTACACCCCCACCCCTAAATCCCCACCACCACCCCCTACACCCCACCCCTACACCATCACCACCCCCTACACCACCCCCTACACCCTTAGCACATGCCCAGTAAGCCCCCCACAGCCTCAGATTAAAGCCTAAAAGGTTTTACGCAACAGCACTTATATAGATTACAGCCATATATTCTCTCAGACCATTGCTGGGAGGAGAATCTTGCATTCAATTACAGAAAACGTGTTTTATTGATTTTTTGTCTGTGTGTGTGTGTGTGCGTGCGTGTGTGCGTGTGTGTGTGTGTCCGTGTGCGTGTGTGTGTGTCCGTGTGTGTGTGTGCGTGTGTGTGTGTGTGTGCGTGTGTGTGTGTGTGTGTGTGCGTGTGTGTGTGTGTGTGTGCGTGTGACTCTCCCTGACCTTGAGAGAAGAATGGAGGGTGACTTGACTTCCTCTAACACTCTTGTGTTCAACTGTTCTGTAATTTACTCCATGCCTGTAGTGCACCCCTGCCCCCCATCGGTCCCATCCCCTGAAGACACCTTTTCATCGACTTTCACTGAAAAGGGAAAGGAACAGCTGCCTAAGGTTATGGAACTCTCCAGCATCACTGCCATTATTTGCCGACGCCATTTTGCACCTTCTCGCTCCATCCAGCCTGTTTCAAATAATCCACAACGGATTTCATAATAATTTGGATGTTTGTTATGTAGATTTCAGGTTATGTTTCATAATGTGGTTGTTTGTTATGTAGATTTCAGGTTATGTTATGTTGGATAATTTGGATGTTTGTTATGTAGATTTCAGGTTCTGTCGGATAATTTGGATGTTTGTTATGTACTGTAATGGTGTTTTAGTGTAGATAGCCTACAGTAACATCAACTATTGTACATATTATTGTGTTCTTTGAAATGATCTAAATTTTGTATTCTAATGTTACCAAAGACCTTCATTAACACAACAAAATGATTATTTTTGCGATAGCATATATGAAATGTATTTATGTGTCATGAGCCCGTCTGGTGGGGATAGAGAAAATAAACATGCGCACAGTGGTCGGTTTGTCCAAGGTGTAAGTTACAATGTATTGTAGGTTCGGTACTGTATTGTATACAAACACCGTTTCATCCTCTGCCCCCTGGTGGCAATTCTACATTTTTATTCAGACATCCCAAAATGCAAATGGATGAATTTGCATTCAAATGGAGGCCATCCATTCCCTCTTGTGACAAAAAGGGGTCACAATAGGACACCACAGCTGTGTGTCATGGAAAGTACTCTATCTGGTAAGTACTATGTCGTGGAAAGTACTTTATCCAGTAACTACTATGTCATGGAAAGTACTTTATCTGGTAAGTACTATGTCATGGAAAGTACTTTATCTGGTAAGTACTATGTCATGGAAAGTACTCTATACTATGTCATGAAAAGTACTTTATCCATAACTACTATGTCATGGAAAGTACTTTATCTGGTAAGTACTATGTCATGGAAAGTACTTTATCTGGTAAGTACTATGTCATGGAAAGTACTTTATCTGGTAAGTACTATGTCATGGAAAGTACTCTATCCGATAACTACTATGTCATGGAAAGTACTTTATCCAGTAACTACTATGTCATGGAAAGTACTTTATCTGGTAAGTACTATGTCATGGAAAGTACTTTATCTGGTAAGTACTATGTCATGGAAAGTACTCTATCTGGTAAGTACTATGTCATGGAAAGTACTTTATCCGATAACTACTATGTCATGGAAAGTACTTTATCTGGTAAGTACTATGTCATGGAAAGTACTTTATCTGGTAAGTACTATGTCATGGAAAGTACTTTATCCGGTAGCCAGTCTGATATCCAGTGAAAATGTGTTCCGCTGCTTTAAGTTGGAATTGGTCATCGTAACACAAACATTGTTTGGACTTGAATAAAGTTTTGGCTGGGCTGAAAATGTGAAAAGTATCTTGTAAATAAATAATGAATAAATAAAAAATGGATATATCCATCAGACTTGGGTTCAAATACTATAACAAATATTTTCTAATACTTTTAGAGTTTGCTTGAGTCTGCCTGGAGTGCCAGACGTGTAGGGATTGCAATTTTGAGACGTTTATATAGGTTTGTTGAAGGGATACTTTGAGATTTTGGAATAATTCCCTTTATCTATTTCGAGTCAGATGAACTCACGGATACCATTTTTATGTCTCTGCATCCAGTATGAAGGAAGTTAGAGGTAGTTTCATGAGCCAATGCTAACTAGCGTTAGCGCAATGACTGGACGTCAATTATATCTACTAGCATAGACCTCCAGTCATTGAGCCAACACTAGTTAACAACTTCCTTCAAACTGCACACAGAGACACCCAACTGTTGTTCATGAGCTCATCTGACTGTGGGGAAGTAGATGGCGGGCTTCTTTGCCCAAATCCTGAAGTATCCCTAAGCCTGGCAAGCTCAAACAGGCACAGATAAAATATTTAAATCGATTTTTCAGGTAATTGAAACCCTTGGTCTGATATCCACTCATTGAGGCCCATTATGCCAAAACTCCTTTATAATTCCCAAAGAGGAGACAGAAGCCTGCAGGTTAGGTGGTTGGTTATAAGATAGACACATCCACCCCAATACGTTTCTTTATTCCACATGGATAGGTCGCGTGGTCTAAGGCAAGGAAAACCTTATTATTACTGCAGCCTCCACGCTGTAGTTTACCTGCAGTCTTTCTGAACACATGGAGTGTGAACAATTGCCAAAGTGAAGTAGAAGTGAAATGAGGTGGAGTGCAGTGAGGAGATCTATTTTAACCTTTATTTAACTAGGCAAGTCAGTTAAGAACAAATTCTTATTTTCAATGACGGGCTTTTCCATCCTTTTCTGTCATTTTCAAGAACTGCAGATTGGTACCTTGTCAGCTCGGGGATATGAACTTGCAACCTTTCAGTTACTAGTCCAACACTCTAACCACTAGGCGACCCTAGTGGTTAGAACCACTTAAAACACACATGTACAGTACCAAGCGTTACTATATGACTTTGTCTGAACACGAGCCCCTGCTTGGCAAATAGAGAAAGTGCAGTGGCAACCACAGGTGTGGTTTGTGAAAGAAAACTCCAACTACTATGAATTAACTCCAGCTATTATGAATTAACTACAGCTTTTATGAATTGTCCATGAACCCATTTGGTGCCCTTTATATGAAATGTTCTACTAAATCATGAAATGGGTCTTATGAAGGGTTAATTAAGCAATCACAACATATACTTTGTTTAAAGTGTGACCCAGCTTGTTTAAGGTGTGATCCCGTTTGTTTAACGTGTGACTCAGCTTGGATAGACTTTTCTATTCTAGATCAGCAGTATGTCTTGTGGGATCAGGGTGACAGGAAGCATGCGTTAAAATCAGCTTGAATAGGGTAAAGAACATTAAGTCAATGGCGTTGACAACAGTTTATCAAAACGACCTATAAATGGATGTCCTCTTGACCGTTTCAATCAATAACAGTAATGACCCACAAAAACCTCATTACAAACCACAGCAATGACTGAATATTGTATAGATGACTCATCTGTGAGAAATTGTTCTCTCTCTCTTAAGGGCTAACCATAGAAGTGGAATGTAGAACTTGAATAGAATGACTGCAGCTCGCAATGCTCAACATCTCAACATAACGGGAGTCAAAAGAACAGAAAACGACCACAGAGAGAAAAACATCTCAAGGTCCCTCCTACAATTCTATTGTTCCAGAGCTTTTCTCAGAACTAGGTCATATTGCTTTCTACCCTCCTCGCTGCCTGCCGTTCTTCTCCTCACTGCCTGCCGTTCTTCTCCTCGCTGCCTGCCGTTCTTCTCCTCACTGCCTGCCGTTCTTCTCCTCACTGCCTGCCGTTCTTCTCCTCGCTGCCTGCCGTTCTTCTCCTCACTGCCTGCCGTTCTTCTCCTCGCTGCCTGCCGTTCTTCTCCTCGCTGCCTGCCATTCTTCTCTTCACTGCCTGCCGTTCTTCTCCTCGCTGCCTGCCGTTCTTCTCCTCGCTGCCTGCCGTTCTTCTCCTCGCTGCCTGCCATTCTTCTCTTCGCTGCCTGCCGTTCTTCTCCTCGCTGCCTGCCGTTCTTCTCCTCGCTGCCTGCCATTCTTCTCTTCACTGCCTGCCGTTCTTCTCCTCGCTGCCTGCCGTTCTTCTCCTCGCTGCCTGGCCGTTCTTCTCCTCGCTGCCTGCCGTTCTTCTCCTCGCTGCCTGCCGTTCTTCTCTTCACTGCCTGGCCGTTCTTCTCCTCGCTACCTGGCCGTTCTTCTCCTCGCTGCCTGGTCGTTCTTCTCTTCACTGCCTGCCGTTCTTTTCCTCGCTGCCTGGCCGTTCTTCTCCTCGCTGCCTGGCCGTTCTTCTCTTCACTGCATGCCGTTCTTCTCCTCGCTGCCTGCCGTTCTTCTCCTCGCTGCCTGGCCGTTCTTCTCCTCGCTGCCTGGCCGTTCTTCTCCTCGCTGCCTGGCAGTTCTTCTCCTCATTGCCTGGCCGTTCTTCTCCTCGCTGCCTGGCCGTTCTTCTCCTCGCTGCCTGGCAGTTCTTCTCCTCGCTGCCTGGTCGTTCTTCTCCTCATTGCCTGGCCATTCTTCTCCTCACTTCTTGGCCATTCTTCTCCTCACTTCCTGGCCATTCTTCTCCTCACTTAAGCATTAAATAATATGGAGAACAGGAGAACACACATTTGTGCAGTTATATACCACTGCACAATTGCTTGTGAATGAAATGTCTAGCATGCTTGTTGTCACCGTTACACACAGATCATTTCTGGCCCAATAAAGAATGATGACCTGCTTGATAACAGCTCGCGAGCCTCGTACACAATGACCTGCTTGATAACAGCCACCGAGCCTCATACATGATGACCTGCTTGATAACAGCCACAGAGCCTCGTACATGATGACCTGCTTAATAGCGGCTAGTGAGACTCGTACATGATGACCTGCTTGATAGCGGCTAGTGAGCCTCGTACATGATGACCTGCTTGATAACAGCCACCGAGCCTCGTACATGATGACCTGCTTGATAGCGGCTAGTGAGCCTCGTACATGATGACCTGCTTGATAGCGGCTAGTGAGCCTCGTACATGATGACCTGCTTGATAGCGGCTAGTGACCCTCTTACATGATGACCTGCTTGATAGCGGCGAGTGAGCCTCGTACATGATGACCTGCTTGATAACAGCCACCGAGCCTCGTACATGATGACCTGCTTGATAGCGGCTAGTGAGCCTCGTACATGATGACCTGCTTGATAGCGGCTAGTGAGCCTCGTACATGATGACCTGCTTGATAGCGGCTAGTGAGCCTCTTACATGATGACCTGCTTGATAGCGGCGAGTGAGCCTCGTACATGATGACCTGCTTGATAACAGCCACCGAGCCTCGTACACGATGACCTGCTTGATAGCGGCTAGTGAGCCTCGTACATGATGACCTGCTTGATAGCGGCTAGTGAGCCTCATACATGATGACCTGCTTGATAGCGGCCACCGAGCCTCGTACATGATGACCTGCTTGATAGCGGCTAGTGAGCCTCATACATGATGACCTGCTTGATAGCGGCTAGTGAGCCTCGTACATGATGACCTGCTTGACAGCGGCTAGTGAGCCTCTTACATGATGACGTGCTTGATCGCGGCGAGTGAGCCTCGTACATGATGACCTGCTTGATAGTGGCTAGTGAGCCTCGTACATGATGACCTGCTTGATAGCGGCTAGTGAGCCTCGTACATGATGACCTGCTTGATAGCGGCTAGTGAGCCTCATACATGATGACCTGCTTGATAGCGGCTAGTGAGCCTCGTACATGATGACCTGCTTGATAGCGGCTAGTGAGCCTCTTACATGATGACCTGCTTGATAGCGGCTAGTGAGCCTCGTACATGATAACCTGCTTGATAGCGGCGAGTGAACCTCGTACATGATGACCTGCTTGATAGCGGCTAGTGAGCCTCTTACATGATGACCTGCTTGATAGCGGCTAGTGAGCCTCGTACATGATGACCTGCTTGATAGCGGCTAGTGAGCCTCGTACATGATAACCTGCTTGATAGCGGCGAGTGAACCTCGTACATGATGACCTGCTTGATAGCGGCTAGTGAGCCTCTTACATGATGACCTGCTTGATAGCGGCTAGTGAGCCTCGTACATGATGACCTGCTTGATAGCGGCTAGTGAGCCTCATACATGATGACCTGCTTGATAGCGGCTAGTGAGCCTCGTACATGATGACCTGCTTGATAGCGGCTAGTGAGCCTCTTACATGATGACCTGCTTGATAGCGGCTAGTGAGCCTCGTACATGATAACCTGCTTGATAGCGGCGAGTGAACCTCGTACATGATGACCTGCTTGATAGCGGCTAGTGAGCCTCTTACATGATGACCTGCTTGATAGCGGCTAGTGAGCCTCTTACATGATGACCTGCTTGATAGCGGCTAGTGAGCCTCGTACATGATAACCTGCTTGATAGCGGCGAGTGAACCTCGTACATGATGACCTGCTTGATAGCGGCTAGTGAGCCTCGTACATGATGACCTGCTTGATAGCGGCTAGTGAGACTCGTACATGATGACCTGCTTGATAACAGCCAGCAAGCCTCTTACATGATGACCTGCTTGATAGCGGCTAGTGAGCCTCGTACATGATAACCTGCTTGATAGCGGCGAGTGAACCTCGTACATGATGACCTGCTTGATAGCGGCTAGTGAGCCTCGTACATGATGACCTGCTTGATAGCGGCTAGTGAGCCTCGTACATGATGACATGTGCATTGTACAGTATGCATATTAGTACAAGCCTTGGTCTTGTGTCAGGTCTCATTGTCAGTGTTACTGGACGTGTAGTTGCCACACCTTTCCCCACACAATATGCATATTCTGACAAAAGATCAGTGAAATCCTACACTGAATGAAATTATTCCTTTATTTATTTATTTTACTTTGGGAGCGACGACAGAAGAGCGCTCTTTCTCTGCAGCTTAGTTCCTGGAATAAACAAGACTTTGATCACCTGGGCTCAGAACATCAGGCTTATCATTCCTGTCAGCCTTAAAGAAAAAATACCACAGTGGGACCCACCTGTTGTACCATTCACTTTCATGTGTTGACAGCAAAGTCAATTTAATTATGTTGCCTCTGCTTCTTCATTTGGGTTTTGCCGGTCAAACTATGGGAAAATCAGCAGCAGCTCGAGCATGCTGTATAGTATCATTATATCCTGCCTGTTTGGCCCTGTCCGGGAGTAGGGTAGCCTAGTGGTTAGAGCGTTGGACTAGTAACCGGAAGGTTGCAAGTTCAAACCCCCGAGCTGACAAGGTACAAATCTGTCATTCTGCCCCTGAACAAGCAGTTAACCCACTGTTCCTAGGCTGTCATTAAAAATAAGAATTTGTTCTTAACTGACTTGCCTAGTTAAATAAAGGTAAAAAAATATTGTCGGACAGGGCCATAGTGTCTCCCGACCCCTCCTGTCTCAGCCTTCAGTATTTATGCTGCAATAGTTTATGTGTTGGGGGGGGGAGCTAGGGTCAGTCTGTTATATCTGGAGTATTTCTCATGTCTTATCTGGTGTCCTGTGTGAATTTAAGTATTCTCTCTTTCTTTCTCTCCCTCTCTTGGAGGACCTGAGCCCTAGGATCATGCCTCAGGACTACCTTGCATGATGACTCCTTGCTGTCCCCAGTCCACCTGGCCATGCTGCTGCTCCAGTTTCAACTGTTCTGCCTGCGACTATGGAACCCTGACCTGTTCACTGGACGTGCTACCTAGTCCCGGACATGCTGTTTTGGACTCTCTCGCTACCACACCTGCTGTATTCAGCTTGTCACCAAAAGCACTCACAATCCTGTCGGGCTCTATCACTGCCTGGTACGGCACCTGCTCCGCCCACAACCGTAAGGCTCTCCAGAGGGTAGTGAGGTCTGCACAACGCATCACCGGGGGCAAACTACCTGCCCTCCAGGACACCTACACCACCTGATGTCACAGGAGGGCCGTAAAGATCATCAAGGACAACAACCACCTGAGCCACTGCCTGTTCACCCTGCTACCATCCAGAAGGCGAGGTCAGTACAGGTGCATCAAAGCTGGGACCGAGAGACCACTTTAAACCATGCCACTTTTATGTTTACATTACTACATTACTCATTACCCTACATTACTCATCTCATATGTACACTGCTCAAAAAATAAAGGGAACACTAAAATAACACATCCTAGATCTGAATGAATGAAATATTCTTATTAAATACTTTTTTCTTTACAAAGTTGAATGTGCTGACAACAAAATCACACAAAAATTATCAATGGAAATCAAATTTATCAACCCATGGAGGTCTGGATTCGGAGTCACACTCAAAATTAAAGTGGAAAACCACACTACAGGCTGATCCAACTTTGATGTAATGTCCTTAAAACAAGTCTAAATGAGGCTCAGTAGTGTGTGTGGCCTCCACGTGCCTGTATGACCTCCCTACAACGCTTGGACATGCTCCTGATGAGGTGGCGGATGGTCTCCTGAGGGATCTCCTCCCAGACCTGGACTAAAGTATCCGCCAACTCCTGGACAGTCTGTGGTGCAACGTGGCGTTGGTGGATGGAGCGAGATATGATGTCCCAGATGTGCTCAATTGGATTCAGGTCTGGGGAACGGGCGGGCCAGTCCATAGCATCAATGCCTTCCTCTTGCAGGAACTGCTGACACACTCCAGCCACATGATGTCTAGCATTGTCTTGCATTAGGAGGAACCCAGGGCCAACCGCACCAGCATATGGTCTCACAAGGGGTCTGAGGATCTCATCTCGGTACCTAATGGCAGTCAGGCTACTTCTGGCGAGCTGTGCGGCCCCCCAAAGAAATGCCACAATGACACCATGACTGACCCACCGCCAAACCGGTCATGCTGGAGGATGTTGCAGGCAGCAGAACGTTCTCCATGGCGTCTCCAGACTCTGTCACGTCTGTCACATGTGCTCAGTGTGAACTTGCTTTCATCTGTGAAGAGTACAGGGCGCCAGTGGCGAATTTGCCAATCTTGGTGTTCTCTGGCAAATGCCAAACGTCCTGCACGGTGTTGGGCTGTAAGCACAACCCCCACCTGTGGATGTCCGGCCCTCATACCAGCCTCATGGAGTCTGTTTCTGACCGTTTGGGCAGACGTATGCACTTTTGTGGCCTGCTGGAGGTCATTTTGCAGGGCTTTGGCAGTGCTCCTCCTGCTACTCCTTGCACAAAGGCAGAGGTTGCCCTCCTACGGCCTCCTCCATGTCTCCTGATGTACTGGCCTGTCTCCTGGTAGCGCCTCCATGCTCTGCACACTACGCTGACAGATACAGCAAACCTTCTTGCCACAGCTCGCATTGATGTTCCATCCTGGATGAGCTGCACTACCTGAGCCACTTGTGTGGGTTGTAGACTCCGTCTCATGCTACCACTAGAGTGAAAGCACCGCCAGCATTCAAAAGTGACCAAAACATCAGCCAGGAAGCATAGGAACTGAGAAGTGGCCTGGTCACCACCTGCAGAACCACTCCTTTATTGGGGGTGTCTTGCTAAATGCCTATAATTTCCACCCGTTGTCTATTCCATTTGCACAACAGCATGTGAAATTTATTGTCAATCAGTGTTGCTTCCTAAGTGGACAGTTTGATTTCACAGAAGTGTGATTGACTTGGAGTTACATTGTGTTGTTTAAGTGTTCCCTTTATTTTTTTGAGCAGTGTATTTACTGTACTCGATACCATCTACTGCATCTTTCCTAAGCCGTTCTGTACCATCACTCATTCATATATCTTTATGTACATATTCTTTATCCCTTTACACTTGTGTGTATAAGGTAGTTGTTGTGGAATTGTTAGGTTAGATTACTCGTTGGTTATTACTGCATTGTCGGAACTAGAAGCACAAGCATTTCGCTACACTCGCATTAACATCTGCTAACCATGTGTATGTGACAAATAAAATTTGATTTGACTCTAACTCTGAATGATCGGCTATGAAAAGCCAACTGACATTTATTCCTGAGGTGCTGACCTCTTGCACCCTCTACAACCACTGTGATTATTATTATTTGACCCTGCTGATCATCTATGAATATTTTAACATGTTGGCCATGTTCTGTTATAATCTCCACCCGGCACAGCCAGAAGAGGACTGGACACCCCTCAGAGCCTGGTTCCTCTCTAGGTTTCTTCCTATGTCCTGGTCTTTCTAGGGAGTTTTTCCTAGCCACTCTGCTTCTACATCTGCATTGCTTACTGTTTAGGGTTTTAGACTGGGTTTCTGTACAGCACTTTGTGACATTGGCTGATGTAAAAAGGGCTTCATAAATACATTTGATTGATTGTGTAAACCCAATCTCCCCTGGGACCTGGGAAACCAACTGTTTTTTCCTTCACAGGTTGAGCCCTGCTCTTGATCGTCTGATGGACAGAATTTGGTCAAATGTAAAAGTTGACGTCATGAGGTAATCTTTAGTAAAAATTACACTGCATAGTTCCATCAGAATATCAAAAAGCCCTTTGAGTTGTATAATAGGGAAAGAATAGAGAGATCTGTTGGATTCCAGCACCTTGGTACCTTAGTTCTTGATTTACAAAAAAGTAATGACAATCAGTTAGGAGTGGTCTTAGACGTGACTGGTGTTGATACCAAGGCTACCCTCAGTTATCTCCCTCTATTAGTGTGGCCCTGCTGTCAAAAGAGGCCAGAGCGAAGAGAATGATCCATTTCCAGCCACAGCCAAGGACTGGCAGGGTCGAAAGAGTCTGAGGGCCACCAGGGAGGAGCAGGAGCAGCCCAGGGTCCTCCACAGAGTCACAGAAGCCTGACCCCACACTGATAAATGACCACACAGCACTATAGATGCTGACCCCCCCCCTGCTGACCTCTGGCCTGCCGACCCCTTTCTCCCTGAAAACAAATCTCCACCAGGCCCAGCACCAGGCCCAGCACCACGACCACCAGGCCCAGCACCACCAGGCCCAGCACCACGACCACCAGGCCTAGTACCACGACCACCAGGCCCACCACCACCAGGCCCAGCACCACCAGGCCCAGCACCACGACCACCAGGCCCACCACTACCACTACCACCAGGCCCACCACTACCAGGCCCATAACCACCAGGCCCACCACCACCAGGCCCACCACCACCATGCCCAGCACTACCACCATGCCCAGCACCAGACCCAGCTCCACCACCAGACCCAGCACCTCCACCAGGCCCAGCACCTCCACCAGGTCCAGCACCTCCACCAGGGCCAGCACCACCACCAGGCCCCTCCATCACCAGGCCCAGCACCACGACCACCAGGCCCACCACCACCAGGCACAGCACCACGACCACCAGGCCCACCACCACCAGGCCCAGAACCACCAGGCCCACCACCACCATGCCCAGCACCACCACCAGACCCAGCACCTCCACCAGGCCCAGCACCTCCACCAGGCCCAGCACCACCATCAGGCCCACCACCACCACCACCAGGCCCCTCCACCAGGCCCAGCACCACCACCAGGCCTACCACCACCACCAGGCCCCTCCACCAGGCCCAGCATCACCTATTGTTTTTCCATGAGGTGGAAAACAGAGGCTATTGGCCCACTAATGATTTATTCCACAGAACGAGCACTATTGTACATGATGACACTGAAGAAGAAGAGATGAAGAAATAATTATATAGCCACCTAACAATAAAACTATGTCAATGGCGTCTGTGTTGGATTGGAGCTCAGTAGACGCGTTGAGGTTAGTGGACAGAGGATGAACCCATTCACCCATCATCCCTTTATCCTTGTCCCTGAGCAAAGTGGAGAGTGGAGCTCGGAGAAATTCATGAACACCTCTCCCTGTGGCTCAATCAGGGGCTATTTGAATGGAAGCTCATTTGCCTTGTACAGTATACGGTGTCTACACTCATTACGGAACAAATGAGATATTCATTCAGAGGGGAACAAGTGCGGGAAAGAAGAAACATCTCTAAGCACTGGTTTCAGATCTGCTATCCCTGCCACACTATTTTGCCCTTCCCCCTCCCCCAACCAAACTGAAATAGGACGAAGACAAACGCTCATTCTCAAACAGAGTGAGGGTGGGAAATGTATGGTTGAAACGGCCCCATTGGGAACGATGTAAAACAGGTGGGAGGCAGGGAGCAAGGGAAGATCAAAGCTTGATTATTCTCCCTGCACATCCAGAAGCTAATAGAGCAATTTGTCTCAACATCTGCTAAAAGGCCTGGCGAGGCTGCATTGAGAGAATGCTGAATGTGCCTGCTAGTAGAGGCACAAGCTTAAAAAGGCAACGTTAGTTCAGGTGACTACTAAACCGCTGGGATTCGTTGAGGTGAGCAGGTACATTATACTGTAAGATGGTCTGTTGGCAGAATCTTGGAATCTTTTCTCATTCCCTTCCATTGCTCAAATTCATGGCCTGGTTGAGTGAATCAGGTGCTACTGTGTTATCCTATCCTATTAATACGTCAACTGCCTTCATGGGGGTGGTCGTTATCCACCCATTCCCAAGTGGTGGATAAAGTACTCAATTCTCATACTGGAGTAAAAGTAAAGATACCTTCATAGAAAATGACTCAAGTAAAAGTGAAAGTCACCCAGTAAAATAATACTTCAGGAAAAGTCTAACAGTATTTGTTTTTAAATATACTTAGTGAACTAAAAATAAAAATAGTTAAAAATATAAAATAGTAAATTAAAGATACTCCAAAACAACGACTTAAGTAGTACTTTAAAGTATTTTTCCTTAAGTACTTTACACCATCGCCATCCCCTCCCATGAGACAGAGGCCTGGCACCATAGACCCTATACACTAGCCCATAGGGCTCTGGTACAAAAGTAGTGCGCTATTTTATGTAGGGAGTAGGGTGCCATTTGAGATGTGACCAATGATCCTGAATGTTGATGACAGACAGCGTGTCCCGGTGTCTGGGTGCTACAGACTTTGTCAGACTGATGCTGTTTGTTTGTTGATGGCTGCCAGTGTCATTGGCTCATCAGCAAGTCCCTGCAAACCTGGCGCTGCGCATAATTACGTGTGATTGCATTTGGATACCAAGTCCGCTTAAAATGTTGTTACTTATTATTAACTACAGAAGATAAGACGCAGGAAGTCGGTAAATGCCAGTAACTGTACCCATTTCTTTCACTGTAAAACAGTACTTGTTAGATTCCGTGTGTATTTATTTGGCTTAGAGTTCATGTTAATAAATCCTATTTGCATTTTGCTTCTGTTCTCCTGCACAATAACAAATCTCTCAATTGGGATCGATTCAGAAAGCCTTCAGTTCTGAACTGGGGCATGTCGATTATGATTCCAGTCACACAAGAATGTGAATGATTTCTAAATATTTCTTGAATGCAAATGGGATTAAAAGGAGATTTGGCAGTCGTAATGGAACCCGGAGAATGACTGGTCGTTATGAATATTGCGTATGTGATTAGATGCACTTTCCACTGTTATAACATCCATCCATTGTTATATTTAATGTAGTGTTGTGTCATGTGTAACTGTATGTATTCTGCTCTCTTGTCCACTTGAACAAAAGATGTAAACCTCAATGTGATTTCTCTGGTTAAATAAAGGATGAATACAATTTAAAGCGATTGACTCCAAATGGCTTGTCGCCTAAATCGGCCTTATGCAAAGGGGCGGAACAGCATGGCAAAAAGAGTGGTTCGACAATCTCCTGAAGATTCTGCATATGATCAGGTAATTAAAACTACAAAAGCTACACACTTTTTACCTACAGCGTAACGGTAATCTGTAATATCCTGTTCCAATAGCGAAAGAAAATCTAAAGTCATTTCTTTTGCAAGACAGACAAGAGTAAAGCATTCATCTCATAATCTCTGGCTGTGTCTGAAATGGTTCCCTATACTATATAGTGCACTACAGCCCTATGGGCCCTCGTCAAAAGTAGTGCACTACAGCCCTATGGGCCCTCGTCAAAAGTAGTGCACTACAGCCCTATGGGCCCTCGTCAAAAGTAGTGCACTACAGCCCTATGGGCCCTCGTCAAAAGTAGTGCACTACAGCCCTATGGGCTCTCGTCAAAAGTAGTGCACCACAGCCCTATGGGCCCTCGTCAAAAGTAGTGCACTACAGCCCTATGGGCCCTCGTCAAAAGTAGTGCACTACAGCCCTATGGGCCCTCGTCAAAAGTAGTGCACTACAGCCCTATGGGCCCTCGTCAAAAGTAGTGCACTACAGCCCTATGGGCCCTCGTCAAAAGTAGTGCACTACAGCCCTATGGGCCCTCGTCAAAAGTAGTGCACCACAGCCCTATGGGCCCTCGTCAAAAGTAGTGCAGTACATAGGGAACCATTTCAGACACGGCCTCTCACTTGCTGCTGGCACATGGAGAGATGAGACTCAGCAAGGGGTTGTGACATGTAAGGACAAAATGCTTCTGGCACATTTTTTGGCAACTCATAATATGTATTTTGGTGAATATGTGTCATTTCTTGTATTTATACCAATTGGCTTCTCACATGGACATTGCACAGTACGTGAACAAATCATTATCCTTAATTGCTTGAGGACGTTCTCACCTGCCAAGCACTCTTGCCTGTCCAGCAAGACAGAATATTAATAAATAACAATAATACATTTAATTTGTAGCCGAGGTAGGTAGCCTCCGGCTAAAGCTTTGGTCCAGTAACTGTTGCTTGTTTGAATACCTGAGTCATCAATGTGGAACATCTGTCTGTGTCCTTGAGCAGGGAACTTAACCCTAACTATAAACCTAACCCTAACCCTAACTCTAACCCTAACCTTAACCTTAACCCTAACCCTAACCTTAACCCTAACCCTAACTCTAACTCTAACCTTAACCCTAACCTTAACCCTAACCTTAACCCTAACCTTAACCCTAACCCTAACCCTAACCTTAACCCTAACCCTAACTCTAACTCTAACCCTAACCTTTACCCTAACTCTAACCCTAACTCTAACCCTAACTCTAACTCTAACCCTAACCCTAACCTTAACCCTAACCTTAACCTTAACCCCTAACCTTAACCCTAACCCCTAACCCTAACCTTAACCCTACCCTTAACCCTAACATTAACCCCTAACCTTAACCCTAACCCCTAACCCTAACCTTAACCTTAACCCTAACATTAACCCCTAACCTTAACCCTAACCCCTAACCCTAACCATAACCCCTAACCTTAACCCCTAACCTTAACCCTAACCCCTAACCCTAACCATAACCCCTAACCTTAACCCCTAACCTTAACCCTAACCCCTAAACTTAACCTTAACCCTAACCCCTAACCTTAACCCTAACCCCTAACCCCTAACCCCAACCCTAACCCCTAACCCCTAACCCTAACTTGCTGCATGGGTGCTCTACTAATATGGCTGACTCTGTAAAATAACACATTTCACTGCACCTATCTGATGTAAGTGACAAAAATCCTATCTAGTTATTCTGAAGCTCTACTTAGGCAACATATTTTTTTACATTTATAACATTTAACATTTATAATCAAGGCAGATAAAAAAAAACTAGGTTCAGCATCTTGTCATAGGAGACATAGTATATTAGAAAAACAGGTTCTTTGTATGTCCACATTTTGGTTCCAGGTAGAACTGTTTTGGGTTCCACCCTCTGTGGATAGGGTTCTACATGGAACACAAAACAATTCTACTTGGAACTAAAAGGGTTCTACCTTGAACCGAAAAGGGTTCTTCAAAGGGGACAGCCAAAGAACCCTTTTAAAATTCAGACGGGGAAAACAAATTCTAAGAGTGCAGGAGGGAGGAGGGACACTGAACCTGTAAGCATGTGAATGACAGGAGTCTGCTAAACTGAGGCCAGCATGTTAATGTTGCCATATCCAGAAATAAAATAGCTGGTGAACTGATAGCAACAGATTGTTGCATGCAAGGATGGAAGATTTGGCTTGATTCTGACAGACAGGCTAACAGACGGGCTTGCCGTGATGCTTGCCATTCTGTATTTATACCCACAAGTCTGTAGGGATTGTGCATGCCCACCACAGCCACCACCGCCCCCACTCCCTGTACCCAGCCTCCACCCACTGCCAGAACTAGGGCTTTGGTGTGCTGCTCTGTTCTGTTGTGTTCTAGAAAATAGATTTTTAGTGTCTGTGTCGCCAAATCTACATCACAATGAAAAGTAGAACTGTTCAGCCTTGGCAGTCGGATTCAAGTCGAGGTACTGAGCCAACAAGTGCCATTCAGATCTCTTAAATACAAGATGTACAACAAACAAACATCTCTCCAAATAATTTGAAGCTGAAAAGGGTATTGGCTGAATTCTTCCTCAGCAACAACATCCACACTGCACTCTTAATCATTTGAAATGAAATAATCCCATTTTGTTGTGTTCCTTTGCCATGTTGTTCAATCAGAGAGCCAAGAGGACACGCTTGGTGGGCGATAGCATCGTCTCTGGCAAGCAAAGGGACAGGGTCTGTCATCTATCTTACCATAAGTCTTGTCCCTGGGTGAATTTACACAGCCAGTGACAATACAGGGGCCTTCGCAGGCATCAACCTTGAGAAGGATGTCATTGCATCCTACAAGCCTAGCGAGCTGTGAAAAGAATGGCATGTATATAACAGCCCATTTCAGAACTGTGGCTTGAATGACATCCAGTAGGCCATAGTTTCAACCCTGATTCATCGCCTTGTGGCACCGGCATTATGGGAAAAATGTGCTTCAGTGTACTTTGCAGGCATTGAAGACACCATACTGTTGCCGTAAACCCACATACAACAAGTGCAGCGTGTGTAGAAGAAGGTTGTGCTGATTTTGGGCAGTGTATCTCTAAGCTTGAAGATCACAGTGAAGGAAGGAAGTGGTAGGAGGACAGAAAGATGTAGAGAGTAAAGAGAGGAGGGGATAAAGAGATTTACTGAGTAAAGCTCTGAATCTTCATGAGGAGAATTATGTCATGAGTGGTGGCTGTTCTGTGTCACCATGCTGCCTACTCCCTCAAAACGCTGGCTGTTCCGTGTCACCATGCTGCCTACTCCCTCAATACGCTGGCTGTTCTGTGTCACCATGCTGCCTACTCCCTCAATACGCTGGCTGTTCTGTGTCACCATGCTGCCTACTCCCTCAATACGCTGGCTGTTCTGTGTCATCATGCTGCCTACTCCCTCAATACGCTGGCTGTTCTGTGTCACCATGCTGCCTACTCCCTCAATACGCTGGCTGTTCTGTGTCACCATGCTGCCTACTCCCTCAATACGCTGGCTGTTCTGTGTCACCATGCTGCCTACTCCCTCAATACGCTGGCTGTTCTGTGTCACCATGCTGCCTACTCCCTCAATACGCTGACTGTTCTGTGTCACCATGCTGCCTACTCCCTCAATACGCTGGCTGTTCTGTGTCTCCATGCTGCCTACTCCCTCAATACGCTGGCTGTTCTGTGTCACCATGCTGCCTACTCCCTCAATACGCTGGCTGTTCCGTGTCACCATGCTGCCTACTCCCTCAATACGCTGGCTGTTCTGTGTCACCATGCTGCCTACTCCCTCAATACGCTGGCTGTTCTGTGTCACCATGCTGCCTACTCCCTCAATACGCTGGCTGTTCTGTGTCACCATGCTGCCTACTCCCTCAATACGCTGGCTGTTCTGTGTCACCATGCTGCCTACTCCCTCAATACGCTGGCTGTTCTGTGTCACCATGCTGCCTACTCCCTCAATACGCTGGCTGTTCTGTGTCACCATGCTGCCTACTCCCAATCAATACGCTGGCTGTTCTGTGTCACCATGCTGCCTACTCCCTCAATACGCTGGCTGTTCTGTGTCACCATGCTGCCTACTCCCTCAATACGCTGGCTGTTCTGTGTCACCATGCTGCCTACTCCCTCAATACGCTGGCTGTTCTGTGTCACCATGCTGCCTACTCCCTCAATCACCATGCTGCCTACTCCCTCAATACGCTGGCTGTTCTGTGTCACCATGCTGCCTACTCCCTCAATACGCTGGCTGTTCTGTGTCACCATGCTGCCTACTCCCTCAATACGCTGGCTGTTCTGTGTCACCATGCTGCCTACTCCCTCAATACGCTGGCTGTTCTGTGTCACCATGCTGCCTACTCCCTCAATACCTGTTCTGTGTCACCATGCTGCACTCCCTCATACGCTGGCTGTTCTGTGTTACCATGCTGCCTACTCCCTCAATACGCTGGCTGTTCTGTGTCACCATGCTGCCTACTCCCTCAATACGCTGGCTGTTCTGTGTCACCATGCTGCCTACTCCCTCAATACGCTGGCTGTTCTGTGTCACCATGCTGCCTACTCCCTCAATACGCTGGCTGTTCTGTGTCACCATGCTGCCTACTCCCTCAATACGCTGGCTGAATCCAAGACAAAACCAGGACACAGTTTGTCTCACAACAGAATGAACAAAAGGACATCAGGGCCTGTATCACTAAGATCTGGGATCACCACCGTGCCCCGTCCCATCCATACTCTTATTCATAATGATCAAAAAGGCTGAACTGGTTATTAAAAGTATGAAATGAGAGTACAGGGGTATGAGCTACGTTATTTTTTCCTAAGGCAGTTGAAGCCAGCAGTGTTTTGAGATCACTTTTTTAAACGGAGGAGGTATTCTAGTATCTTCACGTTGAACATTAACAAAATGCCTGCTCCTTATTGTGCTACTACCTACTGTTTTCTCTCTGTTTGGTGAGCGTTTTGGAATGTTCACAGAAGTGACTGTTTACTGACGCCATGTTGTTTGACAAATTCTGCATCCTGGTTAAACATAGGAGGTTGTTCTTGGAGACGATGCAATGCCAGCTGGTGACCTTGCTAACTGCACTAGCATTACTGGTAAATTTGCTAACTGCACTGGCGTTACTGGTGACCTTGGTAACGGCACTGGCGTTACTGGTGACCTTGGTAACGGCACTGGAGTTACTGGTGACCTTGGTAACGGCACTGGAGTTACTGGTGACACTACGACCAAAAGGAAAAGAATAACTGAAAATTGAAAAATAGAAAGGGAGAAAACAAATGAAGGAGTCAAAACACAACAACACAAAATAATAGAGTAATGGGCAAGAGAGGACAGAAACATACAAGACAGGACTGGAAAGTCCAAGACAGGACAGGACTGGAAAGTCCAAGACAGGACTGGAAAGTCCAAGACAGGACTGGAAAGTCCAAGACAGGACAAGACTGGAAAGTCCAAGACAGGACTGGAAAGTCCAAGACAGGACAAGACTGGAAAGTCCAAGACAGGACTGGAAAGTCCAAGACAGGACTGGAAAGTCCAAGACAGGACAAGACTGGAAAGTCCAAGACAGGACTGGAAAGTCCAAAACAGGACTGGAAAGTCCAAGACAGGACAAGACTGGAAAGTCCAAGACAGGACAGAAACATACAAGACAGGACTGGAAAGTCCAAGACAGGACAAGACTGGAAAGTCCAAGACAGGATCAGACTGGAAAGTCCAAGACAGGACAAGACTGGAAAGTCCAAGACAGGACAGAAACATACAAGACAGGACTGGAAAGTCCAAGACAGGACAAGACTGGAAAGTCCAAGACAGGACGGGACTGGAAAGTCCAAGACAGGACAGAAACATACAAGACAGGACTGGAAAGTCCAAGACAGGACGGGACTGGAAAGTCCAAGACAGGACAAGACTGGAAAGTCCAAGACAGGACAAGACTGGAAAGTCCAAGACAGGACAGGACTGGAAAGTCCAAGACAGGACAAGACTGAAAAGTCCAAGACAGGACTGGAAAGTCCAAGACAGGACAAGACTGGAAAGTCCAAGACAGGACAAGACTGGAAAGTCCTAGACAGGACAAGACTGGAAAGTCCAAGACAGGACAGGACTGGAAAGTCCAAGACAGGACAAGACTGAAAAGTCCAAGACAGGACTGGAAAGTCCAAGACAGGACAAGACTGGAAAGTCCAAGACAGGACAAGACTGGAAAGTCCTAGACAGGACAAGACTGGACTGGAAAGTCCAAGACTAATATATAAGCCAGTTACCATAGAGCTGTGAATTAGGAGAAGGTGACATAGTAAATGCTGTCTGGGGTTGCTTAGGGGCAATGCAAGATACGAATGGTTTCCAACATGTCATTATAATCTTTCAGTTTGTTATTTAGTTTGATGGTAAATCTCTCCAGGGAGGCCAAGTCAGACAATACATTAACCAGTATAGCACTGAATCTTTGGACCCCGTGTGTCTCCAAACTTTCTCTCCTTTGCAATTTTATAGTGCATTCGGAAAGTATTCAGACCCCATCTATTTATTAAAGATTTTGTTACGTTACAGCCTTATTCTAAAATGGATACAATTGTTTTCTTCCCCCATCAGTCTAGACACAATAACCCATAAGGACTTCACACAATGATGTCCCCATAATGTCAATGCGAAAACATGTTTAGACATTTTAGCAAATGTATCAAAAATAAAAAACAGAAATACCTTATTTATATAACTATTCAGGTCCTTTGTTATGAGACTCGAATTTGAGCTCAGGTGCATTTTGTTTCCATTGATCATCCTTGAGATGTCCCCAAGAACACAGTGTCCTCCATCATTCTTAAATGGAAGAAGTTTGGAACCACCAAGACACTTACTAGAGCTGTCTGCCCGGCCAAACTGAGCAATCGGGGGAGAATGGTCTTGGTCAGGGAGTCGACTAAGCACACGATGGTCACTCTGACAGAGCTCCTCTGTGGAAATGGGAGAAAATTCCAGAAGGACAACCATCTCTGCAGCACTTTCTGGTAAACTGGCCAGACGGAAACCACTCCTCAGTAAAAAGGCACATGACATCACTCTTGGAGTTTGCTAAAAGGCATCTGAAGTCTCTCAGACCATGAGAAACAAGATTCTCTGATGAAACCATGATTGAACTCTATGGCCTGAATGCCAAGCGTCACGTCTGGAGGAAACATGGCACCATCCCTACAGTGAACCATGGTGGTGGCAGCATCATGCTATGGGGATGTTTTCAGTGGCAGGGACTGGGAGACTAGTCAGGATTGAGGGAAAGATGAACAGAACAAAGTACAGTGAGATCCATGAGGAAAATCTGCTCCAGAGCGCTCAGGACCTCAGATTGGGGAAAAGGTTCCCCTTCTAACAGGACAACGATCCTAAACACAGAGCCAAGACAACACAGGAGTGGCTTCGGGACAAGTCTCTGAATGTCCTTGAGTGGCCCAGCCAGAGCCCTGACTTGAACCCGATCGAACATCTATGAAGAAACCTGAAAATAGCTGTGCAGTGACGCTCCCCATCCAACCTGACAGACCTTGAGAGGATCTGCAGAGAAGAATGGGAGAAACTCCCCAAATACAGGTGTGCCAAGCTTGAAAGCATCATACCCAAGAAGACTCAAGGCTGCAATCGCTTCCAAAGGTGCTTCAACAAAGTACTGAGTAAAGGGTCTGAATACTTTTGAAAAAGTATACATTTAAAAAAAAAACATTTGCTAACATTTCTAAAAACCTGTTTTTTGCTTTGTCATTATGGGGTATTGTGTGTAGATTGATGATGAAAAAAATGAATTTTATCCATTTTAGAATAAGGCTGTAACGTAACAACATGTGGAAAAAGGGAGGGGGTCTGAATACTTTCCGAATGAACTGTAGGTCAAAATGCTGTTCTCCGTCAACATAGAGGAAGTGTAAGGGGAAGGATGACAGTGTTCGGCTCACTCTCTGTGTACTGTGTTGTAGATGTTTGTGAGAGAGGCACAGTGGGGTGTGTGTGTGTGTGTATATATATATATTCCTATGCATGGTAGCATCTCGGAACACGTGTTCTGTAACTCAGGAGTAATTAAGCAGACAGGTGAGGTAAGACTCACTCCTAGTCTCAAAGACGTCTGGGGTGGCATCAAACCCGAATACAGTTGACTTTTAATATGAATTGCAAATGCATTGCATTGACATTACATAATGCCAACAGCTTTAATATTCCCCTTTGAGCCCGTGGGTGTGTGTGTGTGTGTGTGTGTGTGTGTGTGTGTGTGTGTGTGTGTGTGTGTGTGTGTGTGTGTGTGTGTGTGTGTGTGTGTGTGTGTGTGTGTGTGTGTGTGTGTGTATGTGTTTGACCCACTTAAAACATGTCATATTTATCACTGAATTGGATTTTTTTCGCCCGATTGAGGGTCAAAGGCCCCAAAAATAAATGTGGCCCACAGTGAGCCCCGAACAAACTGCTTCTTTTGGAAGAGGAAGCGGGGCTGGGTTATTAAAGTGAAAATGACAGAGCACATGGGTATGAAGTAAACTTTCCGTGCTGAAGGCAGTTGAAGATAGCAAGCGGTGTGATGATAGCTCACACTCAACATGAGGAAAAGCAGTCCAAATTATTCCCCAGTAATCTATAGCCTCCGGTATCCGCGCATATTAAAACGGAGAAGGAGACAGTTCTATTGGATCTAGCAGCGGGCCAGTGGGGTACAGCAAGTATCTTGTTCCAATAGTGAGAAATGCCAAGATACTGTACATATTTCAACAACACACAGTTAGTAAAACTAAGCCAATTTGCTCCCTCAGTGTAGCTGCCATAATTCTACTGATTCCATCCCTTTTGCTTCTTGATTCCACTTCCGTAGGCTATGCACCACAACTCGCCCCCTTGACATAAGTCGATCAAGGACTTCAACAACTTCAGTTTGGAAAAACACAAAAATTCAGCATGTTCCAAAAAAAAAAAAAAAAAAGTGTGGTGAAAGTAGCGAGAGATCTCAGGTGTGTGAATGTTCTGCTCTGCAAAAAGCCTCGGGACATCCCACATGGTACCCCCTAGCAGGGGTACCACTCCTTAACCCTTTTCTCCAGTCCTTACAGTACTTTGAAGAGTTCTCTGCGGCCTCTTTTCAAACTGCCATTCACACCTCTCGCTCTAAAATGTGTGTCTATAGACAGACAGGGTTGTTAATGGACCCATGTGTTAGCCCATCAGTGCTGAAATAACATCTCAGTGAGAGGTATATCCCAAATGGCTCCCTATTCCCTTTACAATACATTACTTTTCATCAAACCCCTTGGTCTAAAGTAGTGCACTACATAGGGAATAGGGTGCTATTTGGGACACGTGTCTAAACAGCCCCGGTACATAATGAGGTGAAACCCACCGCGTGGAGTGAACTACTCACACGGTAAAGCATTGAAACGCCCTCAGTGGAGGGGGATGTTATTGGGAGACAGAGGCGTCATCTGGATGCCCGAGGCTGTCTTTCTAAAACCTCTGATTCAATCATTCAAGTGAATAGGATTCACAAGTCAGAAGGTAGACTAGGTGAGTGTGTAGGTCTAGGGGGCCTTAAATCGACTGGGTGGATGATTCTCAGGTGTTGGTCCTGTGGTGCTGGGAAGGAAGGAACACGTTTACTTGTTACTTTGAGTCGACTGTTCCTGTTGTGACCGTCCAACGATGGAGGAAGGCATGGTAGCCTAGTGGTTAGAGTGTAGAGGTGGCAGGGTAGCCTAGTGGTTAGAGTGTAGAGGCGGCAGGGTAGCCTAGTGGTTAGAGCGTAGGGGCGGCATGGTAGCCTAGTGGTTAGAGTGTAGAGGTGGCAGGGTAGCCTAGTGGTTAGAGTGTAGAGGCGGCAGGGTAGCCTAGTGGTTAGAGTGTAGAGGAGGCAGGGTAGCCTAGTGGTTAGAGTGTAGAGGTGGCAGGGTAGCCTAGTGGTTAGAGTGTAGAGGTGGCAGGGTAGCCTAGTGGTTAGAGTGTAGAGGCGGCAGGGTAGCCTAGTGGTTAGAGTGTAGAGGTGGCAGGGTAGCCTAGTGGTTAGAGTGTAGAGGCGGCAGGGTAGCCTAGTGGTTAGAGTGTAGAGGCGGCATGGTAGCCTAGTGGTTAGAGTGTAGAGGCGGCAGGGTAGCCTAGTGGTTAGAGTGTAGAGGCGGCAGGGTAGCCTAGTGGTTAGAGTGTAGAGGTGGCAGGCAGCCTAGTGGTTAGAGTGTAGAGGTGGCAGGGTAGCCTAGTGGTTAGAGTGTAGAGGTGGCAGGGTAGCCTAGTGGTTAGAGTGTAGAGGTGGCAGGGTAGCCTAGTGGTTAGAGTGTAGAGGTGGCATGGTAGCCTAGTGGTTAGAGTGTTGGACTAGTAACTGGAAGGTTGCAAGTTCAAATCTCTGAGCTGACAAGGTACAAATCTGTCGTTCTGCCCCTGAACAGGCAGTTAACCCACTGTTCCTAGGCCGTCAATGAAAATAAGAATTTGTTCTTAACTGATTTGCCTCGTTAAAGGAAGGACCAAACTTAAGCAAACAGGCCTCAATAGCCTAATAAGAAATGCTGATTTCTGTTGCAAAACTTTTTACAATCACCACTAACCCCGCGGCAGGAAGGGGAAACCCTTTCTGGGTTAATCAGCATTAGAGATTAGCATTCTCTCTATTCCGGCTGTTTGATTGGTGTCTGTGTCCCAAATGGGATCCTTTACCTTATATAGTGCACTACCACATAGTGCACTACTTTTGACCAGAGCCCTATGTATGGAAAAGGGTGCCATTTGGGGCACAGGTTGTCATTGATATTCCTCAGGGGAAGCAGTATTTGGCTAATTTCTGCAGACGGCTATTTTGGGCGTGTTTCAGTGAATGGCATGAATTATTTACAGAATGCCAGTCACAAACAGCATGCTGTCCACACACTGAACATATTGGACAGGTGCTGACTGACCTTGTCATGAAGACCTTCCCTTTGTGGTGCCTGGCAACGCTTTGAACCGTGTACTGTGGGTCACTACTACAATGTTCTGAACCGTGTACTGTGGGTCTCTACAATGTTCTGAACCGTGTACTGTGGGTCTCTACAATGTTCTGAACTGTGTACTGTGGGTCTCTACTACAATGTTCTGAAACGTGTACTGTGGGTCTCTACAATGTTCTGAACCATGTACTGTGGGTCTCTACTACAATGTTCTGAACTGTGTACTGTGGGTCACTACAATGTTCTGAACCGTGTACTGTGGGTCTCTACAATGTTCTGAACCGTGTACTGTGGGTCTCTACAATGTTCTGAACCGTGTACTGTGGGTCTCTACAATGTTCTGAACCGTGTACTGTGGGTCTCTACAATGTTCTGAACTGTGTACTGTGGGTCTCTACAATGTTCTGAACTGTGTACTGTGGGTCTCTACTACAATGTTCTGTACCGTGTACTGTGGGTCTCTACAACAATGTTCTGAACCGTGTACTGTGGGTCTCTACAACAATGTTCTGAACCGTGTACTATGGGTCTCTACTACAATGTTCTGAACCGTGTACTGTGGGTCTCTACTACAATGTTCTGAACCGTGTACTGTGGGTCTCTACAACACTCTGAACCGTGTACTGTGGGTCTCTACAATGCTCTGAACCGTGTACTATGGGTCTCTACAATGCTCTGAACTGTGTACTGTGGGTCTCTACTACCCCCCTGTGGTCAACTATGGAACAACAGCCAAGTCCTCATTTCCACCTCAATAATATTCCCTGCCCTCTCTATCATCTCCCACAAATCTAAAGTCATTGGATTGATGAAGGCACGGGCCAGGTGGAGTTTCCAACACATCACTTATACTAGTCATTTCCATTCTAATCCAAGAAAGGAAGTGATCATGTGCACACATTAGGATAGTTTATTGGCACACATCCTTAACTCTGCTAACAAACTAGCATATTGAAAGAAAAACAACCATGTCATCCTGAATAGATCAGCATTAATTTATTCAGACAGGCCAGGCCCGAGGCTCCAGACAGGCCAGGCCCGATGCTCCAGACAGGCCAGGCCCGAGGCTCCAGACAGGCCAGGCCCGAGGCTCCAGACAGGCCAGTCCAGACAGGCCAGGCCCGAGGCTCCAGACAGGTAGGAGACAGAAACAACCGTGGACACGAAGATTCGCCAAACAGCATTTGTTGATTGTTTTATTTAATTTCAAAACACAAGTGTTGCCTGTTTGTATTATTTTTCTCTCATTTTTATTTTTATTTTTTTAGAAAATGGAAAAGAAGTTGCCTTGTACAAACATTTAAAAATGACTAACAGAAAAGAGTCTGTACACATTCTGTAAAGATAGGAGAGGGTGATTCATGGTAGAACACAGCTCCTCTATCCTACTGTAGCTTTTGCTTTTTTCATTACATTGACCCTTAAGCATGTGACCCCAGATGACCCTGTATAGTTGCACCCCAGGGCAGGAGAGGACAGGTGCGACCCATAGCCAGGCCTGGTGGGCAGCAGCCACACATAGCAGGGGTCCGGTGAGGGAGTCGGTGGAGGTTAAGGGGGACGGGACTGTTGTGCTTCTAGTGGCCCATCCAAAACCAGGTATACGCTTTTCTCCATCTTCCCAGAAAGAGAATTCTCCTGACAGATAGAGCAGCGCTTGGAGTTCGCCGAAAACAGTTCCAACATATTTATCATTGTCAACATAATTAAATCGATCAATTATTAATGGATACTTGATGACGATGCATAATCAGTCATTATTCAGTGCTGTTTTCAGCATCCTGCAACCCGGGTGCCAGTGGTTCTCCACCCAGGGACAGAGAGCTTCCTTCAGGCTTGGTTAGACGGAGCAGGGTGGAGCTGGGCTGGATAGAGCCAGAGCTGGAGGAGAGAATGTCGGTCAGCAGCCAGGGTGGAGCTGGCCTGGATAGAGCCAGAGCTGGAGGAGAGAATGTCGGTCAGCAGCCAGGGTGGAGCTGGGCTGGATAGAGCCAGAGCTGGAGGAGAGAATGTCGGTCAGCAGCCAGGGTGGAGCTGGGCTGGATAGAGCCAGAGCTGGAGGAGAGAATGTCGGTCAGCAGCCAGGGTGGAGCTGGGCTGGATAGAGCCAGAGCTGGAGGAGAGAATGTCGGTCAGCAGCCAGGGTGGAGCTGGGCTGGATAGGATAGTGGGGTTAGTAAGTGAGTTACTTGAGAAGTGCTATTTGTTGCCGAGCAGCTCCAGCTGGTCCTGGTACTCTGTGAAGAGCCTCTGGAAACGCAAGTTCTGTCCTATGACAGGCAGCAGCTCTCTCAAGAGGTCCCTCTTCCGCAGGCCCTGGGGACAGACAGAAAGGTCAAAGGGCAAGTCACAGGATCATTTCACTGTGTTTGGATTGGAGCTCATTACTGGAACTCCTATTCTAATTGAGCCTCGACCTCCCATCACGAGGAGTGTTCCTGTAACCAACGCTGTTTGGGACCCTCTCTGGGATTGACCCAATCCCATAAATCACTGTTCTCTCAATCATCATTGCTATTTCATTTGGGATTAGGGATGGGTATTTTAAACGATTTCACTGTTCGAGGACTCTCTCATTAAACGATTTCACTGTTCGAGTACTCTCTCATTAAACTATTTCACTGTTCGAGTACTCTCAATAAACTATTTCACTGTTCGAGTACTCTCATTAAACGATTTCACTGTTCGAGTACTCTCAATAAATGATTTCACTGTTCGAGTACACTCAATAAATTATTTCACTGTTCGAGTACTCTCAATAAATTATTTCACTGTTCGAGTACTCTCAATAAATTATTTCACTGTTCGAGTACTCTCAATAAATTATTTCACTGTTCGAGTACTCTCAATAAATTATTTCACTGTTCGAGTACTCTCAATAAATGATTTCACTGTTCGAGTACTCTCAATAAATTATTTCACTGTTCGAGTACTCAAATTATTTCACTGTTCGAGTACTCAAATTATTTCACTGTTCGAGTACTCAAATTATTTCACTGTTCGAGTACTCTCAATAAATGATTTCAGAGTACTCACAGGATGATTAAAAACAGCTGAAGGAGGCTGACTCACCTTTCAGCCACACCGGTTTTAAATCCAATTCTGTTGCTAAGTATTTACAGGATAAATGCTTGTGTTTTCACAGGAAGCCCCATTCTGTTCTTCTGTCCAATTATAGGTAAGAGCTGACCTGATTGGTCTAAAATAACAATTAGTCAAAATAAAAAAAAAAAACTTAATTGGGCAGCTTGTTTAAACGCAGGCTAAATGCTGTAGCAATTGAGCCCGGGGGCAAGATTCATTCGGCCCTAGCCGTGCTGCCTTGTAGGCACCTACCAGGGTTGTCGGCTCCCAGGCACTGCCGGCAGACTTGTGCACTGGTCCCAGTAAGTCTTTACAGAGCTCACGTAGCCGATAATCAGAGCCTGCCGGACAAAACACAAAGGTTAGACAGCAAGAAATAAACGTCAAGTAAAAAGGAAAGTTCCGGATTTTACAACATAGATGGTTCCTCATCCTGAGTCTATGGGCCATGAGAAACTATAATCCATGGTTCATTTTTCAGCTACTACAATCTTTAACTTACTTTGGCCACTACCAGCTAACAAATCAATGGAAGGGACACGTGTGCATGTTAAAAAATAAAACTGCCAAATCACATGACCAAATACGGAGTTGATTTCAGTTCATTTTGTCACACATGCCCCATCCACTTCCTCTATGGGCCCTGGTCTAAAGTAGAAGGCCATAGGTTGTCATGTGGGTCACAGTCTGGGCTCACCCTCGGTGACCAGGAAGCGTGCATAGATGAGCAGCCAGTAGTGGTACTCTGTGCTGGAGCGCAGGGTGAGGGCTGAGGCCAGCTGGTTCTCCAGGAAAACCAGGGTCATACCATGCTGCAGGTGGTGGGGGGTGGACGACAGTCTGGAGGCCAGGCGACCCGCACTGGGAGAGGAAAACATTAAAACATCGGAAAGATTTGGCAAAGTTTTCTGGATTAAACGTAGTTTCATCATTTTTGGATCGAAAGTTAATGCCACAGTCTACTTGCACATTTACGGTGTAAAAATCACTACAACCAAGCAACGACTGTATCGTCACCTTGACGACACGAACGAGCTACTTCCCTCGTCGGAACATTAACAGAACTGTTAACTCGGCAGGCGTGCGCGCGGGGGGGGGTCGAAGGTCACAGTGTAGCTGCGTTGTGGAACACCAAACGTGCACTCTCCACCGAGTAGACTGTATCCCGTGACTTCCAAATAGTGACCATCGTCATGAACATCGCTAAACCTTGGAGGAAAACGTCTGGCCATGTTATCACTGGAGACGACAGTGGTGAACACCTCAGGTCAACACAACACCTCCATACAGTAACGCTAGTTGACATGGTGATCAATATTACAGGCTACTTCTCGCTTGCCCATTGAAATAAACAGCACTTGTTAACTAGTGGCCGCTCTTTAATATCTGTTCAAATGTCTGGAAGCCGAAGACTTCTTCCCACATCTCACCTCCCATACTGTTACAAGGAGGCAGCCTTCAACGGCAGTGGGCGTGGCGCCAGCCTTCAACGGCAGTGGGCGTGGCGCGCAGCCTTCAACGGCAGTGGGCGTGGCGCGCAGCCTTCAACGGCAGTGGGCGTGGCGCGCAGCCTTCAGCGGCAGTGGGCGTGGCGCGCAGCCTTCAGCGGCAGTGGGCGTGGCGCGCAGCCTTCAGCGGCAGTGGGCGTGGCGCGCAGCCTTCAGCGGCAGTGGGCCGCGCAGCCTTCAGCGGCAGTGGGCGTGGCGCGCAGCCTTCAGCGGCAGTGGGCGTGGCGCGCAGCCTTCAGCGGCAGTGGGCGTGGCGCGCAGCCTTCAGCGGCAGTGGGCGTGGCGCCAGCCTTCAACGGCAGTGGGCGTGGCACGCAGCCTTCAGCGGCAGTGGGCGTGGCACGCAGCCTTCAGCGGCAGTGGGCGTGGCGCGCAGCCTTCAACGGCAGTGGGCGTGGCGCGCAGCCTTCAACGGCAGTGGGCGTGGCACGCAGCCTTCAACGGCAGTGGGCGCGGCGTGCAGCGAGGCAATGCTCATGATCGTTTTGTGTGTAACTGCAGTCTACAGATAGACATTACTGTCAATATGACACAACATGTGAAAATGTCTGAAAACATGTTGAGACAGAAAAGGAAAAACAAGTCTTTTCTTATTGGACGAGTTCAGATAGTACCTCCCCCTGTTTTAGTCTGGTTCCTGAACACGACCTTGCTGTTCACCGTTAACATGACATCTACACCTGAACCATTCAGCTCTTAATCAGAGACCTTCAGCCCTGCTCTAATCACGAGTAAATTTTGGTGAGTGTGTATCAGTCTGTGTAGGATGACGTTTCCCTACACTCTGATCTTGGGTCAGTTTAGCATTGTCCCCACTAATGGATAAGGTTATGATAAGTTGATCCTAGATCATCGTCAACAGTCAAGACTCACTTGAGGTTGTGTCCCTGTGTGAGAGCCAGGGGTCCCTGTGACACAGGTGCATCCTGGGAGGAGATGCAGTTCTTGAAGTCGGCACACTGCACCAGGGAGTCCTGTTTATCTGCTATTAGGTTCCTGACACACCGCACACAACAAGATAATTACAAGAGTAATATAGAATGTGTGACTTTAATGATTTGTCTAAAGTAAGTGTGTGTGTGTGTGTGTCTTACCATGTCTCCAGGGAGGAGTTGAAGCAGTAAGACTTCCCATTGGAGAGACCAATGACTGGGACCCCCTGCTGTGTCAGTAAAGACTGGGACACGGTGCATTCTGTGCCTAGGAGAGGAGACAAGGAGAGGATGAATACAGGGGAAGAGAGAGAGGAGGGGATGAATACAAGGGAAGAGAGAGAGGAGGGGATGAATACAAGGGAAGAGAGGAGAGGATGAATACAAGGGAGAGAGACAGGAGAGGATGAATACAAGGGGAGAGAGACAGGAGAGGATGAATACAAGGGGAGAGAGACAGGAGAGGATGAATACAAGGGAAGAGAGACAGGAGAGGATGAATACAAGGGAAGAGAGAGACAGGAGAGGATGAATACAAGGGGAGAGAGACAGGAGAGGATGAATACAAGGGGAGAGAGACAGGAGAGGATGAATACAAGGGAGAGAGACAGGAGAGGATGAATACAAGGGAAGAGAGACAGGAGAGGATGAATACAAGGGAGAGAGACAGGAGAGGATGAATACAAGGGGAGAGAGACAGGAGAGGATGAATACAAGGGAAGAGAGAGACAGGAGAGGATGAATACAAGGGAAGAGAGAAGAGGATGAATACAAGGGAAGAGAGACAGGAGAGGATGAATACAAGGGAAGAAAGAGAGGATGAATACAAGGGAAGAGAGAGAGGATGAATACAAGGGAAGAGAGAGAGGAGAGGATGAATACAAGGGGAGAGAGAGAGGAGAGGATGAATACAAGGGAAGAGAGAGAGGAGAGGATGAATACAAGGGGAGAGAGAGAGGAGGGATGAATACAAGGGAAGAGAGAGAGAAGAGGATGAATACAAGGGGAGAGAGAGGAGAGGATGAATACAAGGGATGAATACAAGGGAAGAGAGAGAGGAGAGGATGAATACAAGGGAAGAGAGAGAAGAGAGACAGGAGAGGATGAATACAAGGGAAGAGATGAATACAAGGGAAGAGAGGGAAGAGAGGAGAGGATGAATACAAGGGGAGAGAGAGAGGAGAGGATGAATACAAGAATACAAGAGAGAGACAAGGAGAGGATGAATAATACAAGGAAGAGAGAGAGGAGAGGATGAATACAAGGGAGAGAGAGAATACAAGGGAGAGGATGAATACAAGGGAAGAGAGATGAATACAAGGGAAAGAGAGAGGATGAATACAAGGGGAGAGAGAGGAGAGGATGAATACAAGGGAAGAGAGACAGGAGAGGATGAATACAAGGGAATGAATACAAGGGAAGAGGATGAATACAAGGGAAGAGAGAGAGAGGATGAATACAAGGGATGAATACAAGGGAAGAGAGAGAATACAAGGAGAGGATGAATACAAGGGAAGAGAGACAGGAGAGGATGAATACAAGGGAAGAGAGAGGATGAATACAAGGGAAGAGAGAATACAAGGGAGAGAGAGGATGAATACAAGGGAAGAGAGGAGAGGATGAATACAAGGGAGAGAGAGAGGATGAATACAAGGGAGAGAGATGAATACAAGGGAAGAGAGAGGGAGGAGAGGATGAATACAAGGGAGAGAGAGATGAATACAAGGGAGAGAGAGAGGAGAATACAAGGAAGAAGATGAATACAAGGGAAGAGAGGATGAATACAAGGGAAGAGAGATACAAGGAGGGATGAATACAAGGGAAGAGAGACAGGAGAGGATGAATACAAGGGGAGAGAGAGAATACAGGAAGAGGATGAATACAAGGGAAGAGAGAGAGGATGAATACAAGGGGAGAGAGAGGGATGAATACAAGGGGATGAATACAAGGGAGAGAGAGAGGAGGATGAATACAAGGGAAGAGAGATGAGGAGAGGATGAATACAAGGGAAGAGAGAGGAGAGGATGAATACAAGGGAAGAGAGAGGAGAGGATGAATACAAGGGGAGAGAGAGGAGAGGATGAATACAAGGGGAGAGAGAGAGGAGAGGATGAATACAAGGGGAGAGAGAGAGGAGAGGATGAATACAAGGGGAGAGAGAGGAGAGGATGAATACAAGGGGGATGAATACAAGGGGAGAGAGAGAGGAGGGATGAATACAAGGGGAGAGAGAGGAGAGGATGAATACAAGGGGAGAGAGAGAGGAGAGGATGAATACAAGGGGAGAGAGAGGGATGAATACAAGGGGGATGAATACAAGGGGAGAGAGAGAGAGGATGAATACAAGGGGAGGGGAGATGAATACAAGGGGAGAGAGAGGAGAGGATGAATACAAGGGGAGAGAGAGAGAGGATGAATACAAGGGGAGAGAGAGAGAGGATGAATACAAGGGGAGAGAGAGGAGAGGATGAATACAAGGGGAGAGAGAGGAGAGGATGAATACAAGGGGAGAGAGAGGAGAGGATGAATACAAGGGAGAGAGGAGAGGATGAATACAAGGGAGAGAGAGGAGAGGATGAATACAAGGGGAGAGAGAGGAGAGGATGAATACAAGGGGAGAGAGAGGAGAGGATGAATACAAGGGAGAGAGAGAGGAGAGGATGAATACAAGGGGAGAGAGAGGAGAGGATGAATACAAGGGAGAGAGAGGAGAGGATGAATACAAGGGAGAGAGAGAGGAGAGGATGAATACAAGGGGAGAGAGAGAGGAGAGGATGAATACAAGGGAAGAGAGAGACAGGAGAGGATGAATACAAGGGAAGAGAGAGGAGAGGATGAATACAAGGGAGAGAGAGGAGAGGATGAATACAAGGGAGAGAGAGGAGAGGATGAATACAAGGGAAGAGAGACAGGAGAGGATGAATACAAGGGAAGAGAGACAGGAGAGGATGAATACAGGGAGAGAAGAGGATGAATACAAGGGAAGAGACAGGAGAGGATGAATACAAGGGGAGAGAGACAGGAGAGGATGAATACAGGAGGGATGAATACAAGGGAGAGAGGAGAGGATGAATACAAGGGAAGAGAGAGAGGATGGGGAGAGGATGAATGAATACAAGGGAAGAGAGAGAGAGGATGAATACAAGGGAAGAGAGACAGGAGAGGATGAATACAAGGGAAGAGAGAGGAGAGGATGAATACAAGGGAAGAGAGACAGGAGAGGATGAATACAAGGGAAGAGAGACAGGAGAGGATGAATACAAGGGAAGAGAGACAGGAGAGGATGAATACAAGGGAAGAGAGACAGGAGAGGATGAATACAAGGGAAGAAGAGAGATGAATACAAGGGAGAGAGATGAATACAAGGGGAGAGAGACAGGAGAGGATGAATACAAGGGGAGAGACAGGAGAGGATGAATACAAGGGAGAGAGAGACAGAGAGGATGAATACAAGGGAGAGAGAGGAGAGGATGAATACAAGGGGAGAGAGAGGAGAGGATGAATACAAGGGAGAGAGATGAGAGGAGAGGATGAATACAAGGGGAGAGAGAGGAGGGAGAGGATGAATACAAGGGAGAGAGAGAGGAGAGGATGAATACAAGGGGAGAGAGAGAGGATGAATACAAGGGGAGAGGAGGAGAGGATGAATACAAGGGGAGAGAGAGAGGATGAATACAAGGGGAGAGAGAGAGGAGAGGATGAATACAGGGGAGAGAGGAGAGGATGAATACAAGGGGGAGAGAGAGGAGAGGATGAATACAAGGGGAGAGAGAGACAGGAGAGGATGAATACAAGGGAGAGAGAGAGGAGAGGATGAATACAAGGGGAGAGAGGATGAATACAAGGGGAGAGAGAGGGAGAGGATGAATACAGGGGAGAGGAGGAGAGGATGAATACAAGGGGAGAGATGAATACAAGGGGGAGAGAGAGAGGATGAATACAAGGGGAGAGAGAGGAGAGGATGAATACAAGGGAAGAGGATGAGAGGAGAGGAGAGGATGAATACAAGGGGAGAGAGAGGAGAGGATGAATACAAGGGAGAGAGAGGAGAGGATGAATACAAGGGGAGAGGAGAATACAAGGGAGGAGAGGATGAATACAAGGGAAGAGAGACAGGAGAGGATGAATACAAGGGAAGAGAGACAGGAGAGGATGAATACAAGGGAAGAGAGACAGGAGAGGATGAATACAAGGGAAGAGAGAGACAGGAGAGGATGAATACAAGGGAAGAGAGACAGGAGAGGATGAATACAAGGGAAGACAGAGAGGATGAATACAAGGGAAGAGAGAGAGGAGAGGATGAATACAAGGGAAGAGAGAGAGGAGAGGATGAATACAAGGGGAGAGAGAGGAGAGGATGAATACAAGGGGAGAGAGGGGAGGATGAATACAAGGGGAGAGAGAGGAGAGGATGAATACAAGGGGAGAGAGAGGAGAGGATGAATACAAGGGGAGAGAGAGGAGAGGATGAATACAAGGGGAGAGAGAGAAGAGGATGAATACAAGGGATGAATACAAGGGGAGAGAGAGAGAGGGAGAGGATGAATACAAGGGGAGAGAGACAAGGGAAGAGAGGATGAATACAAGGGAAGAGAGAGAGGAGAGGATGAAGAGACAGGAGAGGATGAATACAAGGGGAGAGTGAATACAAGGGAAGAGAGAAGGAGAGGATGAATACAAGGGAAGAGAGGAGAGGATGAATACAAGGGAAGAGAGACAGGAGAGGATGAATACAAGGGAAGAGAGACAGGAGAGGATGAATACAAGGGAAGAGAGACAGGAGAGGATGAATACAAGGAAGAGAGAGAGGATGAATACAAGGGAAGAGAGAGGAGAGGATGAATACAAGGGAAGAGAGGGAGAGGATGAATACAGGGAAGGAGAGAGACAAGGGAGAGGATGAATACAAGGGAAGAGAGACAGGAGAGGATGAATACAAGGGGAAGAGAGACAGGAGAGGATGAATACAAGGGAAGAGAGACAGGAGAGGATGAATACAAGGGAAGAGAGACAGGAGAGGATGAATACAAGGGGAGAGAGACAGGAGAGGATGAATACAAGGGGAGAAAAACTAAGCTTTAAAAACATTTTAGACAGTCAGTAAGGTTGAAAGTATAGATTATATCCCACGCGCTCTGCACAGGTTTGAGTAATAATAACAAAGTCAAGCAGGTGACATGACAGCGTGGGAGGATGTGCCTCCCCCCGCGGTTCATATTTAAAAGTATGTCAGACCACGCGCTGTCTCAGAAAATCTTCTCACCCCAAAAGATTGAGTGACAGGAAAGTACTGACAGCCTTCCAGGTATTCATAGAACCATAGTTATAACGTAGAACAGAAGTTACTAATGTACCTTTCGGACCGTGAGTGCAGTTGAAGGTATGGACGACGTCTACCAACAAGGTCACGAGGAATACCACTAACCTCAGAGGAGTACCACTAACCTCAGAGGAGTACCACTCACCTCAGAGGAGTACCACTCACCTCAGAGGAGTACCACTCACCTCAGAGGAGTACCACTCACCTCAGAGGAGTACCACTCACCTCCGAGGAGTACCACTCACCTCCGAGGAGTACCACTCACCTCCGAGGAGTACCACTCACCTCCGAGGAGTACCACTCACCTCCGAGGAGTACCACTCACCTCCGAGGAGTACCACTCACCTCCGAGGAGTACCACTAACCTCCGAGGAGTACCACTAACCTCCGAGGAGTACCACTAACCTCTGATTAATACACCAGTGCCACTGGAAGAATGGTAGAGCCCATGGTGTGGCAGGATGCGACGTCGACCTTGTAAAATCTTGACAACGCGCAGGGCGACAACCAGGTAGCAGCTGCATATATTTCATTTCAGGGGGACGCCTCTCAGCGTCGCCCAGGATGTGGTGACACTTCTGGTCGAGTGGCATCTCACACCTTCTGGGACAGGGAGCCCTGCTCCCTTGTAGGCCTGAGTGATGACATCCACAAGCCAGTGTGAAAGCCTCTGGCTTGGACAATGCAAGGCCTTTTGACTTCCCACCGAAGCACAGAAACAGCTGATCTGACTTCCTGTAGGGCTCCGAGGTTTGCATAGAGCGTATGAGGGAAAGGACTGGACACAGGAGATTAGCTCACTCATCCTCCGCATTCTGGAAAGGATGGGGGCAGTACGCCAAGTAGCAGCCTGTGCTGAGCCTGAGAGACCATGTGCAGCGTTGCTAAGATCGGGGTCGGAGGCCCTCTGGCCATGTGTGGGCTAAGGTGTCCAAGCCCAGGGGGCTCTTGAACTCTGAACTCGACTCTTCTTGTCGCGGGGGAACGGCAGCGGTTTGGAACAGCACGAGAATCTGTTTGCCTCATAGCAAACATCCCACTGCTCCCTCTGGTTCTCTGCTTAGCCGCGGGCCGAAGAGCAGTCTGTTCTCTGTTCATGAACGCAAAGCACTGAAGAGATGCGTCATTCAGGTTGCAGAAGTCCGGGTCTGCGCACTGCGGCTGGAGCATCATGTTCTGTGCTAAAATGAGCACGGAGGTCTGGGGCAGACATCACATCTTTCAGGGCTTCATCTGGAGAGAGCATTAGCTCTGATATGCATTCATCCACCTTAGGCATATGGTCCAGCCCATGTTGTTTTGCGTCGCGCTTGGCAGATGGCGTCCTACTGTCCTTGCCGTGGTGGGCAAGGGCCCGCGGGTCAGACCAGCATCTCCGAAGCTCCTTAAGAACAGACGTTAAAGGTGGCATACTGAACGGTGTCGCTGCCTGGGCCTTCTTAAAGAATGGGTTAGCTGCGGGGGCTGGTGATTGAGGGTCATCAAGCTCTAGCCTAGCTACGGCAGCACGCAGGACTGTGCATAGTGAGGCAGAGCTTCCTTATGACTCCTCCTCCTTTGGCATTGAGACTGAATAGATCCACAGTGGTTGGCACCTCCCTCATCATGTTGGGCGTGTCGTCATCCTGGTCACTACAGTGCTGGTTGGATGCCCAAGTGGACAGCAGATCATCATCTCAGCTATCGGAGTCCTCTGTTGCGTCCCCTGTACGGCAGTGTGCGAGAGGGGGCCCGACTCGGGGGCTTGAAGGAACGCAAATGCGTTTTTATTAGCTCCTTCTTAGAAGAGAAGGAATCTGCATTCTGTTTGAGGCTTTTATTTATTTACTTTTTTTACAGTGGTTTGGGGGGGGGGTTGCCATCGGTTTTGTTTTTGGTGGCCCTGGGTGGGTCCTGGCAAACAACACTGGTAAATTATTTGTGAAAACCAGGCCCTCTTCGCTTCCCTCACCTTCACAGGCAGGATGGTGCAGTTAACGCAGGGGTCAGACAGGTAGCCAGTGGATCATGACCGTCTTTAACCTGTAGTTCAGCTCTACAAGAGGAGCAGCCATGCATACCTAGCATCACGGTGATGCGGTGTTCTCGGAGCTCAGAATGTAAACAAAATCAATCATAAAATATATTTCTTATACAATACACTGACTCATCAAATTAACTAATATAATAGTAACCGAAGACTGTATTACAACAGCTACCACAATACACAGGAAGGGTAGAGAGCTACAATAATCTGGCAGGTGTAACGGATGTGAAACGGCTAAGCTTAGTTAGTTAGTGGAATAGTGCCCTCTAAATAGCGTTTCAATTGGTGACGTCACTTGCTCTGAGACCTTGAAGTAGTAGTTCCCCTTGCTCTGCAAGGGCCGTGGCTTTTGTGGAGCAATGGGTAACGATGCTTTGAGGGGTGACTGTTGTTGATGTGGGCAGAGGGTCCCTGGTTCGCGCCTGGGTATGGGCGAGGGGACGGTCTAAAGTTATACTGTTACACAGGCGATGTAAACATGGCTGGAATATGAGCTGTAACATATTTAAATGTATGCTTATTTATGCGAAATACGCACGAATCGCAGTCATTTTGTAAGGCAAGCTGACAACACACAGTGGCAGCTAGTTTAATAAACTGGCAAGCTAGCTTGTGTGGCTAGCTTGTGATACCAAGCGTGTGTAGCTAGCCTGTGACACCAAGCGTGTGTAGCTAGCGTGTGATAACAGGGGAGAGGGATACCAGGGGAGAGATGCCTAGGGGAGGCAAACTGAATCACATGTCATACAGCTGGCTAAGCTAACAAACTTTCATAGATGTGGTTATCTAGGAAAGTGACCCGTTCAAGTTTTATATACAGTCTTGGCCAAAAGTTGAGAATGACACAAATATTAATTTTCACAGTCTGCTGCCTCAGTTTGTATGATGGCAATTTGCATCTACTCCAGAATGTTATGAAGAGTGCTCAGATGAATTGCAATTAATTGCAAAGTCCCCATTTGCCATGCAAATGAACTGAATCCCCAAAAAACATTTCCACTGCATTTCAGCCCTGCCACAAAAGGACCAGCTGACAGCATGTCAGTGATACTAACACAGGTGTGAGTGTTGGCGAGGACAAGGCTGGAGATCACTCTGACATGCTGATTGAGTTTGAATAACAGACTGGAAGCTTCAAAAGGAGGGCGGTGCTTGGAATCTTTGATCTTCTGTCAACCATTGTTACCTGCAAGGAAACACGTGCCGTCATCATTGCTTTGCACAAAAAGGGCTTCACAGGCAAGGATATTGTTGCCAGTAAGATTGCACCTAAATCAACCATTTATTGGATCATCAAGAACTTCAAGGAGAGCGGTTCAATTGTTGTGAAGAAGGCTTCAGCGCGCCCAAGAAAGTCCAGCAAGCGCCAGAACCGTCTCCTAAATTGATTCAGCTGCGGGATCGGGGCACCACCAGTACAGAGCTTGCTCAGGAATTGCAGCAGGCAGGTGTGAGAGTATCTGCATGCACAGTGAGGCGAAGACTTTTGGAGAATGGCCTGGTGTCAAGAAGGGCAGCAAAGAAGCCACTTCTCTCCAGGAAAAACATCAGGGACAGACTGATATTCTGCAAAAGGTACAGGGATTGGACTGGGGTAAAGTCATTTTCTCTGATGAATCCCCTTTCCGATTGTTTGGGGCATTTGGAAAAAAGCTTGTCCGGAGAAGACAAGGTGAGCGTTACCATCAGTCCTGTGTCATGCCAACAGTAAAGCATCCTGAGACCATTCATGTGTGGGGTTGCTTCTCAGCCAAGGGAGTGGGCTCACTCACAATTTTGCCTAAGAACACAGCCATGAATAAAGAATGGTACCAACACATCCTCCGAGAGCAACTTCTCCCAACCATCCAGGAACAGTTTGGTGACGAACAATGCCATTTCCAGCATGATGGAGCACCTTGCCATAAGGCAACTAAGTGGCTCGGGGGACAAAACATCGATATTTTGGGTCCATGGCCAGGAAACTCCCCAGACCTTAATCCCATTGAGAACTTGTGGTCAATCCTCAAGAGGCGGGTGGACAAACAAAACCCCACAAATTCTGACAAACTCCAAGCATTGGTTATGCAACAATGGGCTGCCATCAGTCAGGATGTGGCCCAGAAGTTAATTGACGGCATGCCAGGGTGGATTGCAGAGGTCTTGAAAAAGAAGGGTCAACACCGCAAATATTGACTATTGGCATCAACTTCATGTAATTGTCAATAAAATCCTTGGACACTTATGAAATGCTTGTTAATTAATTATACTTCAATATTCCATAGTAACAGCTGACAAAACTATCTAAAGACACTGAAGCAGCAAACTTTGTGGAAATTCATATGTGTCATTCTCAAAACTTTTGGCCACGACTGTAGTTGAACGTTACTGCCTGGTGGCCTTGATAGCGAGCACAGCAGTGGAGGACATCTTGACAGGATTAGCACCGGAGTATGGTGGCCAACACACACACTAGCTGGTGGGCTAAATCAACACAAGGAAGCCCGAAATCCTCAGATAAAAAGGGATAGGTTGGGGAGAGCTGTCACACAGCCTTGGAGGGCGAATTTCACGCTCTGATCCACAGGTCTCAGGCTGTTGGTCACAGACTGACAGGACACACAGAGTTTAGTTTACCATACTGGGACCTGGGAAGATGCAAACTGAAAAACAGGAGCAGTGGACCAGTCCATTTGCGTGATATGCTACGCTAACTTTGGGAGAAGTAATAAGACAGTGTTCTGACGTACGGTTGTATATGAACCGCAGGCCCCCCCCCCACGCTGTCACGTAACCGGCAGGACTCTGTTGTTGATACTCAACCTGCGCTGGGATATAATCCACACTTTCAACGGTACTGACGGTCTGAAGCAGAACTCCTCTCACCTGATAAAATGGTCTGCAAAGATTCATTCTTCACCACGGCACTCTGTTTCTGGACGTCCCTGTGGAGAAGAACAACAAAAAACACGTCTCAAATCTTTTTCATTTAAAAAAAACAAAAAAACTTTTATTTAACTTAGGCAAGTCAGTTAAGAACAAAATTCTTATTTACAATGACGTACTCAATGTATGGCCCTGTCCAGAAACAAACAACCCCTAGCCTCTGAACACCCTAGACACTTGATGAGATCTGACAGGATTTGATAGTTGTGAGCAACGCGTCATTCTTCCGAGCCTATCAGAGAGCATGTCTGAGATATCACCATGTTGCTGCGGTAGGTAGCCTAGCGGTTAAGAGCGTTGAGCCAGTAATCGAAAGGTAACTTGTTTGAATCCCCGAGCGGACGAGGTGACGACGTGCGATTCACTTAACCTTAACTGCTCCAGTAAGTCTCTGTGGAGAAGAGACCTAAACTACCAAAAATGGCAAATGTTCACACTTCAAATGAAGTGTCAAGGGACTCGGGGTTGTCAAGGGACTCGGGGTTGTCAGGGGACTCGGGGTTGTCAGGGGACTCGGGGTTGTCAGGGGACTCGGGGTTGTCAAGGGACTAGGGGTTGTCAGGGGACTAGGGGTTGTCAGGGGACTAGGGGTTGTCAGGGGACTAGGGGTTGTCTCTAGTCTAAAATACAAGGTGTGGCCAGTCAGGAGTGATCGCCGTCGCTAGTGCACCCCAGAGTATGGGTGTTAAGCAGTCGGAAATCCCACACTCATCGCTCACCTAGGTGATAAGGCTATGTGGCCGCTGCGTTAAAACAAACAGCTTTTATCTCTAATCCATTGATGATCAGATGCTTTAATTATAACTGTGACCCTGTTACTCACACATGTTAACAGTTCATTGACAACTATAGCACTCCTCTTTATTAAACAACAGCCTATATAGAAACCCAAACATCTCTGATGCTGCTGCGTGGGCTCATTGGTTGTCTTGTCATCAATTAACACAGGTGGTGACCAATTTCTTGTTTGACTCATATTCAACACCTCTGCACATTAGTGGTGGGGTGGTGGTAGGGTGGTGGGGTGGTGGTGTGGTGGGGTGGGGTGGTGGTAGGGTGGTGGTGGTAGGGTGGTGGTGGTAGGGTGGTGGTGGTGGTGGGGTGAAGGTGGTAGGGTGGTGGGGAGGTAGTAGGGTGGTGGTGGTAGGGTGGTGGTGGTAGGGTGGTGGGGAGGTGGTAGGGTGGTGGTGGTAGGGTGGTGGTAGGGTGGTGGTGGTAGGTTGGTGGTGGTAGGTTGGTGGTAGGTTGGTGGTGTAGTGGTAGGTTGGTGGTGTAGTGGTAGGGTGGTGGTGTGGTGGTAGGGTGGTGGTGGGGTGGTGGTGTAGTGGGGTGGTGGTGTAGTGGTGGGGGTGGTGGTGGGGTGGTAGGGTGGTGGTATGTTGGTGGTGGTGTGGTAGGGGTGGTGGTGTAGTGGTAGGGTGGTGGTGTGGTGGTAGGGTGGTGGTGGGGTGGTGGTGTAGTAGGGTGGTGGTGTAGTGGTGGGGGTGGTGGTGGGGTGGTAGGGTGGTGGTGGTAGGTTGGTGGTATGTTGGTGGTGTAGTGGTAGGTTGGTGGTGTAGTGGTAGGGTGGTGGTAGGGTGGTGGTGGGGTGGTGGTGTAGTAGGGTGGTGGGGTGGTGGTGTAGTGGTAGGGGTGGTGGTGGGGTGGTAGGGTGGTGGTGTAGTAGGGTGGTGGTGGTGGGGTGGTGGTGTAGTAGGGTGGTGGTGGTGGGGTGGTGGTAGGGTGGTGGTGTAGTAGGGTGGTGGGGTGGTGGTGTAGTAGGGTGGTGGTGTAGTGGGGTGGTGGTGTAGTAGGGTGGTGGGGTGGTGGTGTAGTAGGGTGGTGGTAGTGGTAGGGTTGTGGTGGTGGTAGGGTGGTAGGGTGGGGTGGTAGGGTTGTGGTAGTGGTAGGGTTGTGGTGGTGGTAGGGTGGTGGTGGTAGGGTGGTGGTGGTAGGGTGAATAAATACAACAATAGGTCTAATTAAAAGAACAGTGATGAAGGAAGTGAAAAATGCTGGGCAGAGCATGACCAGAGCATGGCCAGAGCACCAAGGGGAAACTTCCCATCAGGGCAGCAGCCTAGATGGTGCATCTCAATAGGTTTTGTCACTTCAATACGGGTGTGTGTGTGTGTGTGTGTGTGTGTCACGGGGCTCTCGCTCACCAGACAGACAGGGTGGCGCAGGCGGTCAAGGCCATGACGTAGAAGCCTGAGCAGTGCAGGGCGGACATGGGCGCGGGCAGCAGGATGGCGGGCAGTAGGCGGCGGCCACACGCCGAAAACACAGACAACATGCGGTCCTCGCACGCCACTGCCACCACATCACTGGGGGAGGAGAGGAAGAGGAGAGAGACACGCCTTATTTACTACGCTGTAAATAAAGCTAACAGTTGTTCATTACCACAGTTGGAATGGAAGCTAAATCCCCCTATAAAAACAGCACAGTCAACTCCAGAGATGTTAAAGCTGAGAACCACATTAGCAGAAGCACCGGCAGCTCCCAGGCATATTGTTATGGTTTACTTTGTTAACCCATTACCAGTCGAAGCCCCGTCGAAAGGAAGTGTGTTCTCAAGTGCCTCTCCTATATCTGAGATAAGATCAGCAAACAGTTGATTTTAGTAAGCTATATGGATATTTTTTTTAAAGAAGGTCATACCAAGAATCATGTTGTTATTTGATTTAGAATTTTAAGACCCCTTGAAGGATAACAATAACAAACGAAAAATGATTTGAAGAAAATGTTTATTTTGTTTCTTTGACCTTACTGATATTAGCCCGTACAAACGCATTGAAAAACAGATTCACTCCATGGAACAATAGATAGTCCCCCCCCCCGACAGATTTGGGAACTAATAAGCTCCGAAATCAAAACGTAGTGGCTGTACAGTAACCTGCTATACATGACATCATAGCTCAGTGACTGTACAGTAACATGCTATACATGACATCATAGCTCAGTGACTGTACAGTAACCTGCTATACATGACATCATAGCTCAGTGACTGTACAGTAACATGCTATACATGACATCATAGCTCAGTGACTGTATAGTAACATGCTATACATGACATCATAGCTCAGTGACTGTATAGTAACATGCTATACATGACATCATAGCTCAGTGACTGTACAGTAACATGCTATACATGACATCATAGCTCAGGCTCTGCGCTTCACAGCTCTGTGTGGGTTTTGACTGACAGATGTTCTGAACTTGAGCACCTCAAGCGACAAGAAGTGGTCACCATCCCTCCCACTAATTTGGCAACTTCTGCTTTTTCTGTTGCCTGAGGGGAAATGCTGTAAATTAAGAGGACTCTGTGTATTTTCAAAGACGAGACATTGAGGATCAGAATAAATACCACTGATGTGATACAAGCCAAACACCTGTGAGTCCAAATGTGCACTTCACATTTCCATATCATAAACCTAATATATACAGTGTCACGGTTTATGATCACTTTGTTTGATGTACAGTTCCAAGATGACATGGCGTCATACCTGGGTTGTTTTGAACAAAATGAGCCTGTTTGTCTATTGTGAAGAAACATCGCTGCAGAACAAGGCGCCTGAATACACCCATGATTATTTTCTACGTGCGCCAAAATTATGATCCGTTCGCATTGTGAAAGCCGAACACGAAGATAATATTTTATAAACGAGTCATGTTGGCAAATAGAACAAAGCTTTCAAATGACGCCCACCTGAACCAGATTGAGATTTATAAAACGTGACGTTTCTGGATTGCGTTTAACAACCGTAACTGTGTGATGGAGGGGGACGCAGAGCTGTGTTCCAAATAACACAAATGCAAGTGTGCTCTTCGTTCCTCAACGGCACAGCTAGGAGAGTTTCTAAAAAAAAACAGATTATATAGTTGAAGACTGTTCCTTGAGTCATAAAAGTGCATTGAAATGACTTAAGACCTGTGCACACTTTGTAGAGGTGTGTGGCCTCTTGGAGAGACCGGTTGGTCCTCTCACTCAAACACGGGTCATTTTTTTTGTCTCGACTTGCACCTACCCCAATATTATTATCACGTTACTGAATGTATCCAGATTATTTTCAGATTTTAGGAATAAACAAACGCGTCGAAAAGTACAGTAAATGTAAAATACACATAAAATCAACAGTGTAACGTTTGGATTTAGTCGTGTGTCAGGTGAACTGTTATGTCCTCAACTTTGGTCTCGTGCTTTTCTCAATCTTCGAACTGTTCCCTTTCAATTGGTTGTTTAAGCTTTTCATATTTATTCTGGAAGAAACACTTCAATTTAGCTCTATCCACATTAGGCCAATTCCTACAAGTGTAAAGTATTAAGACAGCAGACAACTACCATTAATACTACTAGACGTGTAGAACCTCCCTCCCCCTTACTGCTTACCTGCTGCCCGCTGCAGTGATGACTCGGCTGGGCAGCAACGTGTCCCACTCCCTGCCCTCCCTGGAACAGCGGAGCTGGCTGAGTTTGGCTCCGGACACTGCAGAGACCTCGTTCTCCACCTCCAGGTACACCGGGGGCTCCGTACTGACCTACATACGTACACAACACGGGGGAAAGAGAACACATCCAGACTAGCATCCATTGTGCTCATCATGACTCCGTCTATGACCATGTGGGTTGTTTAGCCACAACTGAAGAGTGATGTAATAGCATACCTGAAGAGTAAATGCTTTCTGCGGTGTGGGAGTGGGCAGTTTGAGGACAGCCACGGGGATAGCAACGACGCAACAAGGCTCCTTCTCTGATGAAGGGGTAGCCTGCAAGTGTGCAGTTGGGGAAAGAAGAAAAAAAATGCTTAAAATGTCCCTGGTCAAAAGTCCCCACATTATAATTGGAAGAGAAAACTAATGAGGCCCTAAATCTAAGGATTTCAGATGACTGGGCCTCAGGATCTCGTCATGGTATTTTTGTGCATTCAAATTGCCATCGATAAAATGCAATTGTGTTCGTAGTCCGTAGCTTATGCCTGCCCATACCATCAGCCCACCACCACCACGGGGCACTCGGTTCACAACGTTGACATCCGCTAACCGCTCTCCCACACAACGTCATACACGTGGTCTGCGGATGTGAGGCCAGTTGGACGTACTGCCAAATTCTCTAAAACGACATTGGAGGTGGCTTATGGTAGAGAAATGAACATTCACTTAACTGGCAACAGCTCTGGTGGACATTGTGTGGCCTTTTATTGTCCCCAGCACAAGGTGCAGCTGTGTAATGAGCATGCTGTTTAATCAGCTTCTTGATATGCCACACCTGTCCGGTGGATGGATTGTAAACAAATTTGTGAACAACATTTTAGAGAAAAAAGCTTTTTGTGCGTATGGAACTTTTATTGCAGCTAATGAAACATGAGACCAACACATTACATGTTACATTTTATATTTTATTTTATATTTTTGTTCAGACTATTATGAAATAGATAAGAGAAAGATAATTTTTATTTGTTCAATGGCAGCTAAGCACCGATCGTCATAGCATTTAACTTAAGACCCTCAATATTTATTGGAAAAGAGAATCAAGCTCATCACCGTGCACTTTCACCTCATTGCGAACTTCATCACAACTTATAGCCTATTATAAACTGGGTGGTTCGAGCCCTGAATGCTGATTGGCTGACAGCCGTATACCACGGGTAAGACAAAACATTTATTTTTACTGCTCTAGTTACATTGGTGACCAGTTTGTAACAGCAATAAGGCACCTCGGGGGTTGTGGTATATGGCCAATATACCACGGCTAAGGGCTGTATCCAGGCACTCTGCGTTGGGTCAAGATTAATAACAGCCCTTAGCCGGGGTATATTGGCCATATACCACAAACCCCCGAGGTGCCTTATTGCTTCATCATAGCAGTCAAACGAGGTAAATTGACATATTGCTTAAATAAAGTCGGCATTACATTTTCAAGTCGTAGTGGTAGGCCCAGAGAACATAGCATTTTGTGACTGCAAATTTACCTCGACATGGTTATTCTAGAAAAAAAATTGCGCAAGAAATCATTTCCACTGCAATTCGTTTTACAGACACAAAAATATCCTAACGAACAAACCGCCCTTTCGACATTTCTTAAATACTAACGACACTTCCTGTTTCCATCACAGCCGTCGTGATTTATTTTTCTACGCAATGTGGATGGAAACGTGGTTAAGCATCATCCAACTCATAACTACAAAAGGGAATAATTTTTGTTACCCGACTTGCGACATTTCACCAACGACCTTTCACCTTTTTAACCAAAAGTAAACATTAATTATTGACAATTATAAACTCATCAATGGGGATAATATAGATAGATAGTCTAACCACATTGTCAAAGTTAAGCAAGCAAACTTCATTATTTGCAATATTAGCAAGCTTATCAAGCTAGCTAAAATCTTCTTGGTTGAAGAATAAGAATTGGTCTGACCTCAAAACCACGTGCAAAAAATGTGTTTATTCAGTTGTTGCTAGAGATATTTATTAATAGATTGAAATGCAGTACCAGTCAAATGTTTGGACACATCTACTCATTCAAGGGTTGTATAATAATAGTGAAGACATCAAAACTAATGAAATAACACACATGGAATCATGTAGTAACCAAAGAATTGTTAAACAAATCAAAATATATTTTATATTTGAGATTCTTCAAAGTAGCCACCTTTAGCTTTGATGAGAGCTTTGCACACACTTGGCATTCTCTCAACCAGCTTCATGAAGTAGTCAACTGGATTGCATTTTCAATGAACAGGTGTGTCTTGTTAAAAGTTCATTTGTGGAATTTATTTTACATAATGCGTTTGAGCTAATCAGTTGTGTTGTGACAAGGTATGGGTGGTATACAGAAGATAACCCTATTTAGTCAAAGACGGTGATTCGATGGGCAGACCGCACCACCCTCGAATGAATCCTGTGGTTGTGGGCAGTGCTGTTTCCGTACCAGGCAGTGATAAACAATTAAGAGCGTCCTGTCATGCTGTATCTGTAAAAGTTTGTGCGGGTCTTAGTGGCCAAGCCAAATTTCTTCAGCCTCCTGAGGTTGAAGAGGCACTGTTGCACCTTTTCAGATCGTCAGTGATGTGTACACAGAGGAACTTGAAGCTTTTCATCTTCTCCACTGCGGTCCCGTTGATGTGGACAGGGGCGTGCTCACACTGCTGTTTCCTGAAGTCCACGATCAGTTCCTTTGTTTTGTTGACCTTGAGAGAGAGGTTATTTTCCTGGCACCACTCCTCCAGGTCCCTCACCTCCTCCCTGTAGGCTGTCTCGTCATTGTTGATAATCAGGCCAACAACTGTATTTTCCGGTCAAACTTGATGACCGAGTTGAAGATATGCGTGGCCACGCAGTCATGGGTGAACAGGGAGTACATGAGGGTGCTGAGCACGCACCCTTGTGGGGACCCTGTGTTGAGGATCAGCGAAGTGGAGGTGTTTCCTGCCTTCACCACCTGGGGGCGGCTCGTCTAGGAGTCCAGAACCCAGTGGCACAGTGCAAGGTTCAGACCCAGGGCCCTGAGCTTAATTATGAGCTTGGAGGGAACTATGGTGTTGAATGCTGAACTATAGTCAATGAACAGCAGTCTTACATAGGTATTCCTCTTCTACAGATGGGATAGGGCAGTGTGCAGAGTGATGGCGATTGCATTGTCTGTGGATCTATCGGGGCGGTAAGCAAATTGAAGTGGGTCCAGGGTGTCAAGTAAGGTTGAGGTGATATGATCCTTAGCTAGCCTTTTAAAACACTTCATGCTGACAGAAGTGAGTACTACGGGGCAATAGTTATTTTGTTCAGTTACCTTTTCTTTCTTGGGTACAGGAACAGTGGTGTACATCTTGAAGCAAGTGGGGAGCAGGCTGCGCCGGTGGTACTGTGTTATCCTCAAAGCGAGCGAAGAAGGTGTGTAGCTTGTTCGGGAGCAAGAAGTCTGTCAGCAAAGTGGCTGTTTTTCCCTTTGTATTCACGGCTGAATTCTCTTTGGACGTAATACGTTGGCATTTGATGGTGAGGTATTCTAGGTGGGGTGAACAAAAGGACTTGAGTTTCTGTATGTTATCACAATCACACCAGGAGTCATTCAACATACACCCCTGCCTTTCTTCCTCCCGGAGAGTTCTTTATGCCTGTCTGCACGATGAACTGAGAACCCAGCTGGCTGTATGAACGGGGACAGTATATCTAGAGAGAGCCATGATTCTGTGATAGAGTACTTTACAGTCCCTGATGTCTCTCTGGAAGGAGATCCTCTCCCTGAGCTTGTCTACTTTATTGTCCAGAAACAGCCTGCTCCCCAACCTTAGCGAGTAATATACTCGGGGAAGGGGTGGATGTTGCGCCTGCCTCCTGAGTCGGACTAGAAGTCCGAAAACCTCTTCTCCTCCGGCAGCATCTTGGAGCAGCTTCTGGGGTAAGTTCAATTGCCCTGGGAGGTACGAACAAAGGATCCAATTCGGGAAAGTCGTATTCCTGGTCTTAATGCTGGTGAGATACCGCCGCTCTGATATCCAGAAAGTTATTTCCGGCTGTATGTAATAACACAAAAAAACAACATTCTGGGCTAATAAAGGAAGAAATAACACAAACAAAAAAACCACAAATACTGCAAAGTTGCTTAAGGAGCAGAGCTGCCCTATCTGTCGACACCATTCATGGTCGAATTGCTGCAAAGAAACCACTACTAAAGGACACCTATAAGAAGAAGAGGCTTGCTTGGGCCAAGAAACACGCACAATGGACATTAGACCGGTAGAAATCTGTCCTTTGGTCTGATGAGTCCAAATTGTAAAATGTTGGTTCCAACCGCTGTGTCTTTGTGAGACACAAGAGTAGGTGAACGGATGTTCTCCGCATGTGTGGTTCCCACCGTGAAGCATGGAGGAGGTGTGATGGTATGGGGTTTCTGTGCTCATGACATTGTGATTTATTTAGAAGTCAAGGCACACTTACCCAGCATGGCTACCACAGCATTCTGCACCATCCCAATCTGGTTTGCGCTTAGTGTGGACTATCATTTGTTTCAACAGGACAATGGCCCAACACACCTCCAGGCTGTGTAAGAGCCATTTGACCAAGACAGAGAGTAATGGAGTGCTGCATCAGATGACCTGGCCTCCACAATCTCCCGACCTCAACCCAATTGAGATGGTTTGGGATGAGTTGGACCACAGAGCGAAGAAAAAGCAACCAACAAGTGGCTCAGCATATTTGGGAACTCCAAGAGTGTTGGAAAAGCATTCCTCGTGAAGCTGGTTGAGAGAACACCAAAAGTTGTCATCAAGGCAAAGGGTGAATACTTTGAAGCGTCTAAAATATATTTTGATTTGTTTAAAAACTGTGATGTCTTCACTACTATTCTACAATGTAGAAAAACCTTGAATGAGTAGGTGTCCAAACTTTCGACTGGTGCTGTAGATCTTCATTGTAAAGGGTTTAAACACTGGTTCCCATGCTTGTTCAATGAACCATAAACAATGAATGAACATACATCTGTGGAACGGTCATTAAGACACTAACAGCTTACAGACAGTTGGCAATTAAGGTCAGTTATGAAAACTCAGGACACTAAAAAGAGGCCTTTCTACTGACTCTGAAAAACACCAAAAGAAAGATGCCCAGGGTCCCTGCTCATCTGCGTGAATGTGCCATAGGCATGGAGGCATGAGGACTGCAGTTGTGGCCAGAACAATGAATTGCAATCTCCGTACTGTGAGACGCCTAAGACAGCGCTACAGGGCGGACAACTGATTGTCCTCGCAGTGGCAGACCACGTGTAACAACACCTGCACAGGATCGATACATCCGAACATCACACCTGTGGGACAGGTACAGGATGGCAACCACAACTGCCCGAGTTACACCAGGAACGCACAATCCCTCCATGAGTGCTCAGACTGTCCGCAATAGGCTGAGAGAGGCTGGACTGAGGGCCTGTAGGCCTGTTGTAAGGCAGGTCCTCACCAGACATCACCGGCAACCATGTTACCTATGGGCATTAACCATCGCTGGACCAGACAGGACTGGCAAAAAGTAGTCTTCACTAATGAGTCACGGTTTTGTCTCACCAGGGGTGATGGTCGGATTCGCGTTTATCGTTGAAGGAATGAGCGTTACACCGAGGCCTGTACTCTGGAGAGGGATCGATTTATAGGTGGAGTGTCCATCATGGTCTGGAGCGGTGTGTCACAGCATCATCGGACTGAGATTGTCGTCATTGCAGGAAATCTCAACGTGTGCGTTACAGGGAAGACATCCTCCTCCCTCAAAAGGTACCCTTCCTGCAGGCTCATCCTGACATGACAATGCCACCAGCCATACTACTCGTTCTGTGTGTGATTTCGTGCAAGACAGAAATGTCAGTGTTCTGCCATGGCCAGCGAAGAGCCCGGATCTCAATCCCATTGAGCACATCTGCGACCTCTTGGATCGGAGGGTGAGGGCTAGGGCCATTCCCCCCAGAAATGTCAGTGTTCTGCCATGGCCAGCGAAGTGCATGTCTGGGACCTGTTGGATCGGAGGGTGAGGGCTAGGGCCATTACCCCCAGACATGTCTGGGACCTGTTGGATCGGAGGGTGAGGGCTAGGGCCATTACCCCCAGACATGTCTGGGACCTGTTGGATCGGAGGGTGAGGGCTAGGGCCATTACCCCCAGACATGTCTGGGACCTGTTGGATCGGAGGGTGAGGGCTAGGGCCGTTCCCCCCAGAAATGTCCGGGAACTTGCCGGTGCCTTGGTGGAAAAGGGGGTTACATCTCACAGCAAGAACTGGCAAATCTGGTACATGTATTTATGCATGTGTGTATGCAGACATACACTACAGTTCAAAAGTTTGGGGTCACTTAGAAATGTCCTTGTTTCTGTCGATTAAAATAATATAAAATATATCAGAAATACAGTGTCAACATTGTTAATGGTGTAAATGACTATCGTAGCTGGAAACGACAGATTTTTAATGGAATATCTACATAGGCGTACAGAGGCCCATTATCAGCAACCGTCACTCCTGTGTTCCAATGGCACGTTGTGTTAGCTAATCCAAGTTTATCATTTTAAAAGGCTAATTGTTCATTAGAAAACCCTTGTGCAATTATGTTAGCACAGCTGAAAACTGTTGTACTGATTAAAGAAGCAATAAATCTGGCCTTCTTTAGACTAGTTGAGTATCTGGATCATCAGCATTTGCGGGTTCAATTACAGGCTCAAAATTACCAGATACAAAGAACTTTCTACTGAAACTCATCAGTCTACCCTTGTTCTGAGAAATGAAGGCTATTCCATGCGAGAAATTGCCAAGAAACTGAAGATCTCGTACAACGTTGTGTACTACTCCCTTCATAAAACAGCTCAAGCCGGCTCAAACCAGAATAGAAAGAGTGGGAGGCCCCGGTGCACAACTGAGCAAGAGGACAATTACATTAGAATGTCTAGTTTGAGAAACAGACAACTCACAAGTCCTCAACTGGCCCCTTCATTAAATAGTACCCGCAAAACACCAGTCTCAACGTCAACAGTGAAGAGGCGACTCCGGGATGCTGGCCTTCTTGGCAGAGTTCCTCTGTCCAGTGTCTGTGTTCTTTTGTCCAACTTAATCTATTATTTTTATTGGCCAGTCTGAGATATGGCTTTTTCTTTGCAACTTTCATCTAGAAGGCCAGCATCCCGGAGTCGTCTCTTCACTGTTGACCCCTGCCGTACCACAGCGGGCCCATAGGGTTGAATATTTTTACACTATAGGAATAAGGGTGTCATTTCGTACACAGCTTGTTGTCCCCATATCCAATCAAGACCATTACATTCAAAGACAAGCATATCTTGAATATTATCATATCTTCCATCAGAAAAGGGGCGGCAGGGTGGCCTAGCGGTTAGAGCGTTGGACTACCACCCGAAAGGTTGTGAGTTCAAATCCCCGAGCTGACAAGGTACAAATCTGTCGTTCTGCCCTTGAACAGGCAGTTAACCCACTGTTCCCAGGCCGTCATTGAAAATAAGAATTTGTTCTTAACTGACTTGCCTGGTTAAAAAAAAAAGAAAAACTGCGTAAAGAGATTACGTGAAATCAACTGGCCTTTACCTGCTGGAAGGTTTGGTGGGGCACAGGCATCATCATTTTAGCGTCCATTTTCCTGGGCCGTCCCTTTTTCCTCTTCTCCACCTGGTTGTCCCCTCCGTCCACGTCGAGGGCCTTCCTCTTCTCCACCTGGTTGTCCCCTCCGTCCACGTCGAGGGCCTTCCTCTTCTCCACCTGGTTGTCCCCTCCGTCCACGTCTAGGGCTTTCCTCTTCTCCACCTGGTTGTCCCCTCCGTCCACGTCGAGGGCCTTCCTCTTGGTGAAGGAGGGGGACTTCATCACAACCATCTTGTCCTCGCTGTCGCTGCTCGTCTCATCCTTGAGCTCTTTTAAAGTGCTGCTGTCTTTCACTCTACAACAGGAGGACAACAACCACAGAAATAGACTCACCATGTGTTCCATTAACCCATGCCCAAGCGCCTTAGTAGTGTTTCCCCATATATAATCATAGGCGAAGCAATGCTTGGAAAAATATTGAATTTCCATTCACTTTTTTTTGTAAGGAGGGTTGAGTTGTGTGTTGAGCCCAATTTGAATTGATGTACTTCCTACCCTATTTCCAGGTTAACAGGGACACTTCATGCTCATTTCCAGCTGTACTTCCTGTTCACTTGTCCACCCATTATGGCCTCATTGACTTGAATGAAGATGCCCTTTCTAGTAATTATATTTCGAAGAGAGACAACCTCCAAGTCCCAGTCAACAGGGAAAGAACGAAAACAGATCAATCTAGTTCAGTGAATATATATATATATTTTTTAAGAAACTGGTCATCACTTAACATCTATTCCAAGAAGTGTCAATCAAAGGTCAATTGCTCCGTTAAAAACATGGCTGGCATTCAATCTGTTGTTTTTGTTGTGTTCATAGGAACATAAGCACGTCCTAAACTGATTTATTTTTTCCGTGTTCAGATAACAAGAATATGACTGATCATAAAGACTATTGGATAAGCTTGATGGTTCTGTTCCCTTACCTGTCTAGCGGGGTGAGTCCCGCCATGGAGATGGTGACCCCGGGCATGACCTTTGACCTCTCTGTGAACCTGGAGTCAAGGGCTTTCATCGGCTCCATCTTGGTGGAGGTAGTTAGGAGCAGGTTGGACTTCATGGCTGTGGCGTTAAGAGACGAGGCCTGGGCCGTGGCACCGGAAACACTGTCAGGAATGGAAAGAGAGGGAGAGCAAAATACTACATTAACAGGCCGGTAAGGGGAGGGGGGGGGTGGAAGCAGAGCAGGAGAGAAAGAGAGGGAGTGCAAAATACTACATTAACAGGCCGGTAAGGGGGGGGTGGAAGCAGAGCAGGAGAGAAAGAGAGGGAGAGCAAAATACTACATTAACAGGCCGGTAAGGGGAGGGGGGGGGGGGGGTGGAAGCAGAGCAGGAGAGAAAGAGAGGGAGAGCAAAATACTACATTAACAGGCCGGTAAGGGGGGAGGGGGGGAAGCAGAGCAGGAGAGAAAGAGAGAGGGAGAGGAGAGAATGGCAGAGAAGACTAGACAGACAAGACAACTGACCTGTCTTTGGCGTCATCTGGGGCCTTGCTCCCCAGTGGGGTGGATAGGGGGTCCAAATTGGAGGTGGCCGTGTTGGAGTCTGAGGAAAGCTGGGAGGTGAGCTGGCTGGCCGACCCAGGGAGGATGGGTACGCTGTTGAAGAGGGCTGGGGAGAAATCCCTGAGGATTCAAACAAAAACAGTGAGACTTCAAACTAACAGAAACAAGACTATCCCTGTGGTAATCTCATATATTGACAATTATTTGACAAATGTGTAACAGGTTTAGTTTATCTATTTCGAAGGTAAGGTGTTAGCACGTAGGGGGCATCGATTGGTGTCACCTCGTTAGTAACTGCGTTACACCTGGAATGGCTTGTCCATCTTGTTTGTCGGAAGGTGTTTCACCCGTGTTGGCATAGGTGATACTTAAGATTGGCTGGGCCAGTGCTCCAGTTGAGCGTGAGAGATGTTGGAAGAGCTACACTTCACGTCAGCTGAGGTGTGATTTTTAAGCTCAACCTTTAAAGTTTGAAAGAAGCCTGATTTATTATGGTTTCCCCTGTTTGTTTTGCTCCATATTCTTTTTACTCCTTATCCTAAATTGTGTTTCGAAAAAATCTGAGGCAAACCTAGTGGGCATCCATGATGGGTCTTTTATATCCCCTTACTTGTTGCTTTGCCCATTTTCAGTTTGCACCCACATGGGTACCTTTCAGAACCTCTTTGTTTTGTTCTTCAGTGATGTTCAACTGTTCTGCCTTATTATTATTATTCGACCATGCTGGTCATTTATGAACATTTGAACATCTTGGCCATGTTCTGTTATAATCTCCACCCGGCACAGCCAGAAGAGGACTGGCCACCTCACATATGCTCTCTCTAATTCTCTCTTTCGGAGGACCTGAGCCCTGGGACCATGCCCCAGGACTACCTGACATGATGACTCCTTGCTGTCCCCAGTCCACCTGGCCGTGCTGCTGCTCCAGTTTCAACTGTTCTGCCTTATTATTATTCGACCATGCTGGTCATTTATGAACATTTGAACTTCTTGGCCATGTTCTGTTATAATCTCTACCCGGCACAGCCAGAAGAGGACTGGCCACCCCACATAGCCTGGTTCCTCTCTAGGTTTCTTCCTAGGTTTTGGCCTTTCTAGGGAGTTTTTCCTAACCACAGTGCTTCTACACCTGCATTGCTTGCTGTTTGGGGTTTTAGGCTGGGTTTCTGTACAGCACTTTTAGATATCAGCTGATGTACGAAGGGCTATATAAATAAATTTGATTTGATTTTGATTTCTTTGTTAGTTCCATTTGTCGTGAGCAACATTTTGAGTTTGTCTTGTGGGAACATAACAAAATGGCGGCTTGTCCGAGATCCTGTTTCTCACGAGTATGGTAGTCACCTACTCTGAAGCTCTGTGGGGTCCAGATATTTTAGTGTTTAAAATACACTTTTGTGGTATAGTTTGTGTCACTGGAATCCACCCTGAGGAGGGAGGGGGGGGGGGGGTATAAGATCGGCGGAATAATTTATAAAGTTGCATAAACACAGGTTTATAAAAAATAAAGCCACAGACTAAGTTTGTCGAGCGGTAAACCCTACATGGGAGATGCTATCGGAAATGTACGAAGGCGGCCAATGTGCTCGTCATCGCAAAGCATTAGGGTATCAAAGCTGCACATGCAGACTCAAAAGCAGTAGTCAAAAAGTCTATAGTGATTTAGTGGAGGAAGAAATCTGCCCGGAGAGGGAGGATGATGAAAAGGGTCTTACGGGTGGTGGTAGAGTAAACCCCATTGAGGGAGGATGAAGAAAAGGGTTTTATGGGTGGTGGTAGAGTAAACCCCATTGAGGGAGGACAATGAAAAGGGTCTTATGGGTGGTAGAGTAAACCCCATTGAGGGAGGATGAAGAAAAGGGTTTTATGGGCGGTGGTAGAGTAAACCCCATTGAGGGAGGACAATGAAAAGGGTCTTACGGGTGGTAGAGTAAACCCCATTGAGGGAGGATGATGAAAAGGGTCTTACGGGTCATAGTAGAGTAAACCCCATTGAGGGAGGACGGTGAAAATGTATGTTTTTTTATTTTTACGCTTGGTAGCGTACACCCCATAGACATACAATTGAGGTAGTACTAAAGGCAACATGGTAACAGAAATTAGAGTTGGACGACAAGGAAAGACAAGACGATCGTGCAGCCAAACAATAAGAATGGGCAGCCAGACTAGAACAAGAAGGAAGTGCGCATGCCATTTGATTGAAAGAGATTGATCTGGACATACTTCTAATCCAGTCAGGACCTCCTACTCCCTCAAAAGAGCTCGATCTGGGGCGGAACAACCGAACTTGTACCACTTTTCAACGAAAAGGAGGTGGATGTATATTTGACTGTGTTTGAGCGGATTGCCACATCCCTTAAAACGGCCGCAAGGTATTTGGTCACTGCTCCTCCAAAGTGTTCTTGTGGGAAAGGCTCGAAGGTCGTGCTAAATCCTGTCGTTTCAAAGTAACCCAGACGAGAGGAACCTGATGGGTTAACAGAAAAGTACCCTAGAATATTCCCAGCGTGATCCGTTACACATGCAATGTCTAAAAATGGCACTGGGAACAAGTCTGGTGTTGAGGAGGACGTCAGCGATCCCACTATATTCAATCTGTCCCAGACATTTGTAGGGGATCCTGATTTCGCTAAACCTCCCGAGTTGACCTCTCCTTTGAAAAGCCCAAAAGGTGAGCGAGTTCGTAGGACCGCTGAAGGAAGAGAGGGTTCCCTTCAGTGGACTTCTTTGTTTTAGGAAGCAGCAGCTGATTACGGAATAGTAAAGATGTTTCCCTGTCCTCTCTTTTTGCTGAGATATGTCCAGAGGAGTTTGATGAAGGTTGTGTGGGTTACTTTGACAGAGATGGTGTTCTAATGAGGAAATGGCGATCTCGCGCCACTTCTGGGAAATATGATTGTATCTCAAAATTGTCGTTCCAGTTACGCTTCGACAAGAAATACTGAGGTATTTGGGGAACTTCTTCTGGTCTGAAACAGGATGTTGTTGCTTACTGTAAATCCGACAGGATTTGGCAGCGGATGGGTAAACCGAAACAAGTTGTACCGGTTGCATCTTTGCAGCCTATTCCTGCTTTTGACGAACCTTTCGACGGGGCTTTGGTGGACTGTGTTGGCCCTTTGCCCAAAGCCAAGAGTTGTAACCACTTAACCATAATGTGTGCTGCCACTCATTCGCCTGAGGCTATTCCACTGAGGATAATCTCGGCTCACAGTATTTTTTTAAGGCCCCGGTGAAACGATGCTCAGCGTTTGGACTTCTGCAGGTAGCGCAGGGGGGGGGGGGGGCAAGGATCGAATTTCATGTCAAAGGTCTTCCTGCAAATGCTACAACAGTTGGGTTTAACCCACAGCCCCTCTAGTGCCTTCCACCCAGAGTATCAAGCTGCTCTTGAGAGATTTCATCAGACTTTGAAGTCTATGTTGAGAGCTTTACTGAGCAAGCCTGTCCAACAAAAATATAGGATATATTTGTCGTCTTAAGGGGGAAGGTGTTACAGGCTTTGTTTTTTTTCATTCATGTTTTGAGGTTGGACTTTAGCACATATAGCTCATTAGCGCATAGGTTACGACGATTGGTGTCACCTCATTAGTCAGTGTGGGTTACACTTGGGCTGGTTTCCATCTCGTTAGTGGGAAGGTGTTTCACCTGTGCTGGCCAAGGTGCTATTTAAGTGTGGCTGGTCCAGTTCTTCAGTTGTCTTGATAGATGTGGAGGGTTAACCTTTAGTTGGCTCTCCCTAGTTGATTTCTAGAAAAACATTCCTTAGTCTGATTTTGTTTTGCTTCCTGTCTTTTATGTGGGTTTTTCTTTTGTTTACCTCTTCTTGGCCAAATTTAGTGGGTGTCTTTCAGGTCCTGGTTGTTGTTGCTAGTCAACTTTCTGTGGACACCCCCACGAGTGTCTTCCAGGTCCTGGTTGTTGTTGCTAGTCAACTGTCTGTGGACACCCCCACAAGTGTCTTCCAGGTCCTGGTTGTTGTTGCTAGTCAACTGTCTGGACACCCCCACGAGTGTCTTCCAGGTCCTGGTTGTTGTTGCTAGTCAACTTTCTGTGGACACCCCCATGTGTCTTTCAGGTCCTGGTTGTTGTTGCTAGTCAACTTTCTGTGGACACCCCCACGAGTGTCTTCCAGGTCCTGGTTGTTGTTGCTAGTCAACTCTCTGTGGACACCCCCATGAGTGTCATCCAGGTCCTGGTTGTTGTTGCTAGTCAACTGTCTGGACACCCCCACGAGTGTCTTCCAGGTCCTGGTTGTTGTTGCTAGTCAACTTTCTGTGGACACCCCCATGTGTCTTTCAGGTCCTGGTTGTTGTTGCTAGTCAACTTTCTGTGGACACCCCCATGAGTGTCTTCCAGGTCCTGGTTGTTGTTGCTAGTCAACTTTCTGTGGACACCCCCACGAGTGTCTTTCTGAACCCCTCATAAAACCCCAGCTGTTTGGTTGATTGTCAGTGACTGTTCGAGCGACATTATTTGCTTTTCTAGCTGGGTAACGTAACAAACATATGAAACTGTATGTCATTGTCTTTAACAAAATGTATTTGCATGTCTTTAACGTCGGAGAACAAAAATGAATCCCGCAAAAAAAAAAAAAATCGTATTAAAACCAAAATAGAATGAAGCCGTCTTAAAATCAGTTCTATAGTATAACTGCTTTGTTTGATGGAGGAAGGGCTCGTTGTAATTTCTGGACTAGAATAAATGAAAAAGGTGTATGAGTTACCCCGTGTCGAGCTGGGCGATGCAGAGAGGAGTAATCCTCCTCCTGCCGTCCGCGGTCCTCGTCTCAACCTGTTTCTTCAACAGGTTCTAGGAGAAGAAAACACATATCCACGGTAAGAGACCATTAACACATGTGCAAGACCACAGAACGCATGACAACATAATACCAACTCATCTCAACGGACTTCTCAACTCTCATGTCCATTTGTCTTGTTAACAAATGAGATCTGTTCTCATATTTTACACTTCCTTCAGTCCCCCCCCCGTGTTTTATTCCTTCAGTTATATCGGATCTGGGCCTGTATTTACAAAGCAGAAGTGCTGATCTAGGATCATTAAAATCAAGAAGGACAAAAGTGATCCTAGATCTTGTGCCAGGTGTATCAAACACCTAAAAGCAGGAGTGCTGATTTAGGATCAGTTTATCCTTTTAGATCACAATGAATACGACTATATGAGAAGTTTAAAAAGGGATAGTTCAGCATGAAATTTGATACATGCTAAGAGGGAGATTGATTTACATGGCAAATGTTGCTAATCCTTGTTCATAGACAGCTTTCAAAGTAAGGAAACTAATATCGAAATATATGTAAAATTACTGGAATATCTCTAATGAATACAGGCCCTGATATATGCCTTTCTGGGAGAGCAAGTCTGTCGAGACAATGCATGGACAAAGGTGACAAAACAAAATGAAGACAGAACTAGGGTTGCAAAATTCTGTTTTTCCCCCCAGAAATTTCAATTGCAGGATTTCTCAGATTTCTTCGTAATTCCAGGAATCTTACAACCAGGATTTCTTTAAAACTGGTTTTGGGAATGTTTCCGGAACATTCCAACCCTAAACAAGAACCATACAGGGAGCTGTGGGTCAATGTTATGCATTGGTGTTATGGTTGACATCAATATGTTTATTGATGTCCTACATGCCTATCATTTCATTACATCCCCTCAATGAAGCCAATGGATTCAAAATGTAGGGATATGACAAAAAAATACAATAAATGTCATTGTAAATCAAACAGTGGAGAGAACCGAACAACCTGCAACATGGAGAACTAAGTGACAGCTATATTGGGCTGAGCACGTGTGCCCGACTCACATTATTGGACCAACCGGAACCACACGGTTCTGGATTGGATATTTTCTTTTCACATTCACGTTCCGTACCAGCAACTACGTAAGATGCCGAACCAAGCTGAACCAAGCTGTAAAGGGCTGGCCTGGTTATGCTTGGCTGGGTCAGCCATTAGAGTGCTAATCAGACTGTAGTGCTGTACTGCCCTGAGGTGCATTGTCGCCGTGCAGAGTAGGGTGAAGATGCCCCTACACGCTGATCTAGCGTCCATTTAGCAGATTCCCCACTAATGGGTAAGGTTAGGATTGGGGAGGGAAAGCTGATCCTAGATCTGTACTTATCAGGGTTGGGGTCAATTCCATTTATATTCCAGTCAATTACAAAAGTAAACCAAAATTCCAATTCCAAAAGTACCTCGTTAAAAGCATTGAAGAGAATTGTAATTTCAGTCTACTATTTGAATTTTCTCAAATTGACCCAAACCCTCATACCGGCCTGTCCTACCCTGCGGATGTCACCCCTGCCCTAGATGCTGATCTTGGGTCAGTTTTGCAGATTCCCCACTAATAGTTAGGATTGTGGGAGCTGATCCTAGATCTGTACCTAGGGGAAACTAGCTGGCCCATCCTACCTTGCGGATGTCCTCCAGGGACTCTCCGTTGACCACGCTGGTGAGTTTGTGGGCCTGGGCCTCGTGGGTCATCCTGTGGTTGGCCTGCTCCGCACGCTGCCTCTCCTGCTGGTACTTGAGCATCTCCGGGTTCTCGATGATGGTGGTGGAGAGTTGGGCCTCGGTGGTGATGGCCAGGCTCTTACCATAGATGTTCTGGTGAATGGCGTTCTGGATGGAAGAGTGTTAGCTAGCTAGAAGATCATCTCATAGTGCACTAGACAAATGTCTTATAGATCTGGGGGGGAATTCTTGAAAGCTAACGTGACGGCCCAGTGCCACAGCAGGGGGAAAAAGTATATGTGAAGTGAAATTTTCTAAGCTAAGCACTTTGCTGTTCTACAGGTGTTCTGGGTTGTTGTGAGACATATAAGTGTCACCTTCGCTGCAAAGCTTTTGGGGGAAACTTTATATTTACAGAGAGTGTACAGAAAAAGAGGGAATTGAAGTTGTGGTATTGACCCCAACACTGGTTGGTTCACGTCAAAGGACATTAGCAGTTGGCTGACCTTCTCGTCCTCGTTGAGGGGGTCCCCGAGCTCGTCCTGAGAGAAGTTGAGATATGCCACTGTACCGTCCATGGAGCACACCAAGATACCGAGTCCATTCAGGGTCCTGAGTCGAGCAGAGAGCAAAACGCCACCACACACTGTAACTAACAGCGTTCCCACCCGTTTCTCCATACACTTTGAAGAAAACTAATATCATCAAACCCAGGCTAAGAAACAGACTATCAGTCTCTAAAGACATCTATTATATGTCAAAGTAGATGAAGTCAGTGAGGGTGGGGGTGGTACTCTCACCATGAGATGTCCATGATGGATTTATCAAACAGGTCGTGGATGACCACTAGAGGGCGCTTCAGAGAGGTCAGCTGAAAACAGAGAGGTAACGCCCACACACAAAACAGAGTTGGTACAGTTCATTAAAATAGATCTGTCAAATATGTTGTTTGGGATTCTACAGAGACATTCACATGTACACATACTGCTGTCGAGACACATTGATGGAGGGTGGGTCTCACTATCCGTCTAAAATGTGTGAATAGATCAGATGCAATTAAAACAATCAATACAACAAAAACAAAACCACAAGAAAAACGATTGTTTTGCTAGTGGATATGTCCGTTTGAATGAGGTATGAAGGACAAACATCTGGCAAATTGTGTACACAGACCAGGCACCCTAGTGTCCAGTCTGGAGCGTGAAGTCACACGCGTAGCAACCTAGCTCTGCCAAAAGCCCTGGTTTGCTCTAGAAAGCCTGCGTAAATTCTGATCGCAAGAACGGCCAAACCAAATAAATGTAGGGACCCTGGTTTTGGGATCCAAAAGGAATTGATTCTGATCAAGTTCGATCCCCACATTAATTATTTTAAAGTTCGCTACGAATCAAGATATTTAATTAAATAGCGATCTATTCTGACTACTACATTTGTCATCATACAAGGACCACATACTGACACAGACCAATCACGTGCCAGCAGGCTACGAGGAGGCTCCCGGTTGATGAAAATGACTACATCGACCATGATCCTTGCACCTCAAATTAAACTACTTTATGTGGGAGTTTTCCGTAGGAATACGTGGATGACATCAAAGCTATCACCATCTACTGGTTGTAACGTCTCTGACATAGAACCACGGTTCTTACCCAAACGGAGAGGGAGCGGTCTTTGCTTCCCACAGCACAGCAGCAGTAGGGACAGCTGGGCTTGGGAGAACTCCCATTCCTCTGTTTCTTTTTGAAGATTTTGGGGTTGAATTTCTGAGAGAGAGAGAGAGTGAGAGAGAGAGAGAGAGAGAGAGAGAGAGAGAGAGAGAGAGAGAGAGAGAGAGAGAGAGAGAGACAGAGAGAGAGAGAGAGAGAGAGAGAGAGAGAGAGAGAGAGACAGAGAGAGAGAGAGAGAGAAAGAGAGAGAGAGAGAGAGAGAGAGAGAGAAAGAGAGAGAGAAAGAGAGAGAAAGAGAGAGAGAGAGAGAGAGAGAAAGAGAGAGAGAAAGAGAGAGAAAGAGAGAAAAAGAGAAAGAGAAAGGTGATTGGGTGCCTGAGGGATAAGTGATTCTAGAGCTGAAATGCCATCCCAGTTGTGTCCTCTCTAAGCTTATGTCAGCGCCTGCAAGCTTGTGGAAGGATCTTTCCTCCAAACGTGTTTAATAATAGCGTGTTGCTGTGACAACACACTTTGGAAAGTGTTTTGCACATATAGCAATATTACTCAGATTCCTAGTCAATATCCACTATCACCATTACAAGAATAAGTGTGTTTACCAGAAAGCCTTAACATGTAAGTTCAATGTGGCAATGTACAAAAATACAAAATCAATACTATGTTGTAAGGGATTCCAGGTGGATTCCAAAATAAAGAATCCATTAATGTTATTCAGAGTCCACAGAAGAGGACAGGCCACTCCTCTGAGCCTGGTTCCTCTCTAGGTTTCTGCCTCTGGCCACTCCCTCTCTAGGTTTCTGCCTCTGGCCACTCCTCTGAGCCTGGTTCCTCTCTAGGTTTACTCCTCTGAGCCTGGTTCCTCTCTAGGTTTACTCTGAGCCTGGTTCCTCTCTAGGTTTCTGCCTCTGGCCAGGTTTACTCCTCTGAGCCTGGTTCCTCTCTAGGTTTACTCCTCTGAGCCTGGTTCCTCTCTAGGTTTACTCTGAGCCTGGTTCCTCTCTAGCCTGGTTCCCTGGTTCCTCTCTAGGTTTACTCCTCTGAGCCTGGTTCCTCTAGGTTTAATCCTCTGAGGGTTTCTGCCTCTGAGCCTGGTTTACTCCTCTGAGCCTGGTTCCTCTCTAGGTTTACTCCTCTGAGCCTGCTTCCTCTCTAGGTTTACTCCTCTGAGCCTGCTTCCTCTCTAGGTTTCTGCCTCTGGCCACTCCTCTGAGCCTGGTTCCTCTCTAGGTTTCTGCCTCTGGCCACTCCTCTGAGCCTGCTTTCTGCCCTCTGAGCCTGGTTCACTCCTCTGAGCCTGGTTCCTCTCTAGGTTTCTGCCTCTGGCCACTCCTCTGAGCCTGCTTCCTCTCTAGGTTTACTCCTCTGAGCCTGCTTCCTCTCTAGGTTTACTCCTCTGAACCTGGTTCCTCTCTAGGTTTCTGCCTCTGGCCACCACTCTCAGCCTGGTTCCTCTGTAAGTTCCTGCCTTCCATTGAGTTTTTTCCTAGCCACTGTGCTCTGCGTTGCTTGTTGTTGGGGATTTTAAGCTGGATATCTGTAAAGCACTTTGTGACAAGTGCTAATGTAAAAATACATATAAAATACATTTGATTGATTGATCACGGGCCCTCACCACAACAGTGACAGCCTTGCGGTGGCCCACAAAGTCCATGTTGGTCTTCCAGCCGTCCCTCTCAATGATCTGAGCGGTGGGCCCTGAGTTGTTCATAGCGTGAGCTGACACCAGGTACTGTCCGTCAGGAGACCAGCTGAGGCGCAGCACGTGAGTGGTCCCCCCACACTGGTCAACAACACAGAGAGGAGCAGAGAACAGGGAGTTAGTGGTCAATGAGTTGGGACGACAGAAATGACAAACATCAATCCCGAGAAGGGAGAGTGACAGCTGAGGTCTCCTCAATAGGAACTAAATAGAAGCAAACGGGCCGAAAAGTGACACCTGATTTTGTCTAATAGAATAAAAATAATAACAACAACAATATGGTGGGTGCCTACATTTGTGCTATTTCACATGTACAAGTGTGTAATATACATGCGTGGATTTGACATTTGTTTTATGTATATCCCACTCCACCAGAGACAACCTCGGAAAGTGGGGTCACGGCCAGGGATCAGCCAATATTGACGGCGACCGTTATGTTGACAGTCGTGCACCTATCTCGTTTTTTGTTTCAAAACATTTGTCGTTGCAAAGTGATTTGCTAAAGTTGGCACTGATGAATAGTCCCCAACTGTGTTGTGTGGAGTGTTGTCAGCTTGGCAGAGTGGAGCTCACCTCGTTGAAGGGCTTGGTGATGTTGGTCTCCTGCTGCCAGTCCATGGTCCTCCACACCTTCAGGCTGTGGTCGTCAGCCTGGGAGGCGATGTACTTCCCTACAGGGTCCCACGTCAGCCCCTTCACCAGGCCTGTGTGTCCCTTCAGCGACGCCACTATCTCTGGAGGGAAGATGAACAAGGTTGCGTGAGAAATAACTCACAAATACAACAACAACAAAAAAAAACAGTGGTTCTCGTTTGGCTCGCACCTGGGAATTTGCGAGCATTCCAGATCACAATGGTGTTGTCCACACTGCAGGAGGCTAACCACACGTCGTGAGGGGACCACGCCACATCCATGACATCTGAAAACACAAGACGGGATGTGTCCAAAGGCAAACGACTGTCAATGTAAATGTAGAGCATTGTCTGAGCTGTGAGCGGTCCATCTTTCCATAGAGCAGACAGCTTACCCCCTGTGTGGTTTCTCAGTATGGTCACACAGCGCCACTGCTCCACGTTGGCCAATTTACTGCTCGACCCAAAGACAGTACTCGGTCCAATGAAGCTGTTCAGGTAAACACAGAAGATCACTGACATCAGGGGAGTCCAACTCATTCCATGGGGGGCCGAGTGACGGCAGTTTCTTTCTTTATTCCCTTTCCTTACTAAGTGACCATAATTCGTTAAGCACAAGTACAAGGGAGGAGCGAAAACCCGCAGACACCCGGCTCTCTCTGGGAATGAGTTTGATGCGTGTGACTTACATGGTGAGTTGCAATGGCACAATATTACAGGAAAATATCAACCAAACGCAGCATGTGATTAGGTGGGTGTGTGTTACATACGCAGCTCTCTTCCACACCATGACCAACTTGTCATCTCCTCCGGAGGCCAGGTAAAGCCCGGTGTTTGACCAGCGGACACAGTTCACACAGGCTAGAAAAAGGAAATCAACACAGCACCTGTTTTAGTTGAAACTTCACCCCCAGAGAACCTCTTGTAACCTTTTTTTGTCAGATTAAAAACACGGCCCGGAATATGGTTTGTCTCTATTGTCAGTCAGATCTGAGCAGCAGACATATGGTTTGTCTCTATTGTCAGTCAGATCTGAGCAGCAGACATATGGTTTGTCTCTATTGTCAGTCAGATCTAAGCAGCAGACATCAAACATCAGTGAGAAAAGAATCACCTAAGTGATTGTCCATCTGGCAGAGCATCTTGGGGATGTTTGTCACTATTGTCAGTCTTGAGCAGCAGACATATGGTTTGTCCTCCAGTCTCGGAGCACTGGAGCCATGTTCCATATGACAACATATGGTTTGTCTTCCCAGTCAGAGTCCTCGTCAGATCTAAGCAAGACACATGGCACACAAACAACTCAGTACCATTGAACTGATCTCCTTATTAAAGTGTAAAACAATGGTGTAGTGTATTGTTTGTTATTGCATGCTTGAGGCAATGGTCAAACTGTACATTATGCTTGTACTGTTTCGTGAGGTGTATTGTTTAAATGTAACCCGAACAGTTATACCGTTATTAGGCTTAGTAATGAAGGACCTTACCCTGGCCACCCGTGGCAAACTTTGTTCCATCAGGATGGATGTCAACAGAAAATATTGGTTTCCCTGAGAAGCAGACGTGATTTAAATTGTATTAACAAGCATGTCATCATGCTGTAGATAGCGAAAAATGCTTGATTCAGAAAACCAGGGGTGTTTTCATTACGCAGATTCATTTGCACGCTGAAAAGTGTCTGGAATAAAGGATTTCTATTACAAAACGTTTTGCAACAGAATCCGAGTAATAAATACAACCCAGCTGTAGACACGGTCTAAAATGAATACCGCAGCCTGCATTGGGTGTTTTGCAACAACTGCTATCTACTTACTGCTTTGTGGAATATGCTTACGTGCTAACCTTAACAAATAAAAACAGATGGCTAACTAGCTAACATTAGCGTCTTAGCTCATGGCTCATTCAAGAGAGCGTTGTGCCTTTTCCTTTGTAGCTATAGTTTATAAAGGAATGAGTAACGTCAGCTTGCTTAACACCCTCTTCCCCAACACAACAACAGAAGCACAACTTGTCTTGGGTCAAGATTCGGCCAACCATTATTATTCATTCCAGAACAACCGCGATTCAAATGCTTACCATTGTGACTGACCCAACTTGGTTTCAATAGCTTCATTTCAAGTGCGTTGGCTTTGAATTAAAATATGTTGTGCTAATCGTGATTTCTCTCCGTCTCTTGCGTTTAGTTAGATATCCTTGAATCTGAAGTACCCCTTCTTTTTGTGTCAAAGTCCGTCCGTTACTTTAATTGAACTCCATTTCTCTTGCTACCCTCTGGTACATCTCGCATTCTCCCCAATCTCCAAGCAGAAACAGTTCAGTGTCTCTTCGGCAACACTATAAAAAAAGTACTTCCGGGTCACGCAGATTTTCTAAATAAAAGTTTCCCACGTAATAGTAGAAAAGTGTCCTAAACATGATGTATGTATCTAAACATTAACAATGCTTCATATTTAAGTGACATTCGCATTACATTTGGGTTTTAAAACATATTCCAAAGCAAATTACTTCATTACAATTCATTACATAAAACACGATTATTCTAGTGCTAGATCAGTAGGGTCTGTAGAATATTATTAAAAACACAAATCATCACAGAAATCATTTTGGGTTGAATTTTCCTTTAAGCTCCAGCCATTTCTCAATGTGCTCCATCTTATATTACTTATCTTATATAAATGTAATAAAATTGTTTTTTTTAAAGATCATCCCATTTCCCGCAGGAGGCCTTTTGTAAATACGAATTTGTTTTTATCTGACCTGCCTAGTACAAGGGATCAGAAGTCTAGAGGCTTACTACATTTTAACCCTCTTATTTAAAAAAAACAGAAGAAACTAAATCAATGGCTACAGAGGGACTTATCTTTAAAAGGTAGAGTCCTAATAACCAAGGCCGAAGGTATGTCTAGACTATCATATGGTGCTCTATCTTTATATCTTGACAGTAAAATAAGCAAGGAGAGAGACCAGATGCTTTTCACCTTTCTGTGGAGAAACCGTACCCATTACATTAGGAAAACTGTTGTAATGAACACTTATGAGAATGGTGGACTGAATTTTCTGGACTTTACTACTTTAAATAATACTTTTAAGATCAATTGGATAAAACAATTCCTAAGAAGACCCACTTCTATCCGGAATTTTATTCCTCATCATGTCTTCTCTACTTTTGGTGGCCTTAACTTCATGTTGTTTTGCAATTATAATATTGACAAAGTTCCAGTGAAACTTTCTGCTTTTCATCGGCAGGTTTTCTTGTCATTGTCCTTAATTTATAAACACGATTTTTCTCCACACAGATATTATGTATGGAATAATATATTGTGTAAAAATACCTCTTTGTTTTTAGAATATTGGTTCCGAAATAATATCCTATTGGTGAGCCAACTGGTAAATGCAGAGGGTCTTTTACTCAGTTATAAAGAATTCTTATCACTTTACAAGGTCCCTGTTACACCTACAGATTTTGCAATTGTTTTAGATGCCATTCCCTCAGGTGTTGCTATGTTATTCAGGAACATGTCAAGACCTGACCCTCAGAGCCGACCTTCTATTGACCCTGTTGACTCATCAGTAGGAAAGATTTGTTTCTCTTTTGGTCCATTCAACAACAGAGCGATATGATCCTTGTTGCAGGAGGATGTTGTATCTATACCCTTATCTCATGCCTTATTGGAATGGATTTATTGATAATATCTGTTGGGAAAAAAAGTTTGGATGTTGCCACACACATACCTACTTGTTAACAAAATTAAGGAAGTTTCCTTTAAAATTATTCATAAATATTATCCTGCCAAGCACTATATGAAGAAGTTTAAGGAAAACATCAACTCAAATTGCTCCTTTTGTAATGACCACCCAGAAACAGTGTTGCATCTTTTTTGGCATTGTTTGCATGTAAGAAAACTGTGGCAAGACATCAGTGGGTTTATAATTGAACACATTTATGAAGATTTTACACTATTGTGGATTTTACACTACTGCTTGGATTCTTTACATACAATAGAAATAAGCTGAAACATTTTTATGTAATTAATTTAATTATTATTTTGGCCAAATTTCATATACACAAATGTAAATTTACAAACAGAAATCCAGATTTTTCGTACCCTACAAAAATAAATTGAACTGTATTTTAAGACGGTTAAATGCTCTACTAACAAAAAAGCTGTTAGAATTGTAAGTATATGCATGTCCCTTAAGGTCCTTGTGTAATTGCAATGTGATATTGTACCCCCTAGCTCGATTGTCCATTGTTTGTAATCTATGTATGCTTGTGTTCCCTCATGTGCTTTATGTATTGATTTGTTGTTAATAAAAATAAAATAAGAATAAAAATACTAATAATAATTTTAAAAAGTCTGGCCTGCCTAGTTAAATTAAGGTTTAATGAAAAAATAGGGCAGGCATTCTTTTTTTTCCAAGAGGGAGTTATAATTTTGTAACATTTTAAAATGATGTACTTTGCAAAGCTACAAAAATTATTGATTTTATGTCATATGCATAGCGTTTTGCGGCAGACTTTTATTTTACCGGCAAAACCATAAAACTGAGACGGTAATGCTGCTGTTGTGATGTTGATAAGAAATAACCACAAAAAAAGCAGCGGCAGCAACAAAGGAAGTGTTCCACCTTTCCAGTAGATCGACTGGAAACATGTCCCGCAAGGCGTCAATTCCGCAGATTCATCCCACTAGAAGTGCTTTTCATTACTAATTTTAAAAGAGCAAGCTACTGCTTATTTTGAAATAGCACATACAGATTAAGACCGTGATATGGAAAAGGAAAGTAGCGCAAAAGGAAATAACTAGCTAATAGCTTTCCCAAGTAGCTAGTATACAATATAGTAAAAGTGTGCCGCGCGGTCTTTTATTTTGAAAAACCATGGCAAACGTCTTCGTCCAAACAAAGGGTCTGTCTGTTGAACCTCTTAACTAATTAAAGTGTCACTTATTTTCTTTATGTGATCGGAATACAACCATGGATAATTATCAATTAAAAAAAGTGACTCGAGAGGTTTTTGCACTTTGTATGGGTAGATGTATAGCCTATGGCTATGTTGCCCAGCGAATTTGTGAGGAAGCAAGCTACTAACTAGACAGCTAGGTATTGATTGGCAAGAACCTTCTATTTACAGCTTACTAAATGTCTATATTATACAATTTTTTTGTTAATGGTGTATGTGTACTAGCTAGGTTAATATTAGACAGTTTTAGGAAGTAGGCTATGTTAAGAGTTATAGCAGCTGTGGGCAATGATGTTTACCCACTACGCATCTTCGATAGTTATCATGGATTATCTGAGACATAATCAGTTGCCTAGGTCTAGTATTATCAAAGCTATAACTAACATGATAATTGATACTATACATTCAATTAGATTTCATTGTTTCTGCAAGGAATGGGCCTATTGATAAATGACAAGTGTGTGTGCCGTAGGCCATAGGTTTTCAAACTCTGGTACAGCTGGGGATCTGCACATTTTTATTTTCTAGGGAAAAAATGTAAATATCCCGAGCTGCAGAGTACCTTCGTGGTTACCATTTTGTGTTTGTGTGCAATATGAAGGAAGTTAAAGGTAGTTTCACGAGGCAATGCTAACTGTAGCGGTTTCTGGGTCACCCCACTCTGGGGAAGATAAAAATGGCTTCATTCCCAAAATCTTGAAATATCCCTTTGATATGAATGAAATTATTACTTTACTGTCAACTATAATTCACCAGATGATAGGACAATACCTGATTTTCCTGGGAATTCACAGACAATAATGTCAGACGACACGTTTTCATGATTGTGTTTTAATGGTCATAAATGTCATTCCAGAAACAGGGGAAGAAAAAAAAATGTGGAAATATAAACGGTTTGTCAGCAGGAAGGAACCTCCGTTTTAGAATGGTGGTGGTCCAGAGTCCATGTGGAATTAAATGTACAGCCTAACATGTGGGTTGTTTTTACTACCTGGATATGTTAACAAATTGGGAAGGTTTGATGGTTCATCTATCACACTGGTCAGTTGCATTCAGCACCTGATGCTTGTAATCAGAAAAAAAGGGAGATTTTCTTTGTCTTCCTCATGGGTAAAAATTTATACTGAAGATTTTCTCTGAGTCAACATTCTCTCAAAATCGGTGCACCATTTACTTGAATATTATACAGTATATTCAATGTCAATCATTCTGTAATGCCAACATGTGACTTTAATAATAGTAGAGAAGCTCAATGGTTTGCAATAAATGGGGATAATGAGATGTATTTTTCTATAAAAGGCTCACAGCACTATCTGAATGTATAATCAATATCCCTCTTAGTCTGCATTAAAAGGACAAACATGATAAGCAAAACCATTTAAAGGCTTTACAACCATTAGTAAAATGGCCATTCATTTTGTAACAATTATTTTCACAACTTGTCTCAAGAATACTCCATGGTAATCAAAACCACCTTTCTTTCACTGCAATGTTTTCAAAACCCATCATAATATTGTCACTTTGTGAAATACCTCGATCTTTGAAAACTCTCGGTTAATATCACTGGCCAGCCCTTCACATAACATGAACCCTTTCTCATCAGTCTCATATTGAGACACGATCAATACCATCCACTTCAGTCATTTCATGCCTCTGATCAAAACCTTTTTATTTCTGTACTGAAATCTACATTCATATTTTAATTTGGTTGAGTAGGCTTTCTTTCTCCTTATAGTGTACTAACATGATACTGTCAACATTATGTCTATTCAAAATGGCAGCCTTACAATCAAGTATCCCCTTATCGGCTGCATTTACACAGGTAGCCCAATTCTGATCTTTATCCACTAATTGGTCTTTTGACCAATCAGATCGGCTCTTTTGCAAATAATTGGACAAAATATCTGAATTGGATTGACTGTGTAAACACAGCCATAGTGTTACTGGAATCACAAAAAAATAAGGTTTCAATAGGTGGGGAATGAACAGAGTCAACGATTCCGGTCATGGGATGGGTGGCAGGTAGCCTAGCAGTTAAGAGAGTTGGGCCAGTAACTGGAAAGTTGCTGGTTTGAAAACCCAGAGACGAATAAGTGAGAGAAAAAAACTGGTCGGGCCAGTAACTGGAAAGTTGCTGGTTTGAATCCCAGAGACTGTCGATGTGCCCAAGAGCAACCCTAACCCTAAGTTAGGCAACCCTAACCCTAAGTGCTCATGTAAATTGCTCTGGATAAGAGCTAAATAACTCAAATGTAGAAATAGGGAGGGGGGAAAAAAACGAAGTTACACAGAAGGAAGGAAGACTAAAACAGAAGCTACATATACCCAACAAAGACCATATAAAAACACATTCACGTTAAGACGCTTCGGAATGATTTCGGCTCGGCAAAACAACTGTCATGAGACCACCAATAAATGCCCATTCCCTCCATCGCATTCAAGACATTCAATTCATATATTATTTTTATTTATTAAGTTCTGCAATTAAATGTCATGGATACTTATGATACCCCACAACGATAAGAAAATAGGTGTTTTAAATTGGTCCATGAGGTAAAAAAAAAAAAAAAAACACAAAAAGCTTCAGGTCATTTTAAAGTAAAGAGAAAAACAACAGCTATGGAACACAAAATGGAGGGTTGCAATGAAAACTCCCTGTAAACCTTTTGTGTAATAAGTGGAATAAACACAAGACCATTGGAAAAGAAAGGCATGATGATCTACTGGTAGAGAGAGCGAGGTGGTGAGCTACCATCCTTAAACAACACACACCTCTGTGTTTCGGCATCTCACTATCTACCGAAAGAACCACATCATTGAGAAAATATTTACACTTAAGTGAGGACTATCATTGACAGAGAAAACAAAAAAGACCAAACATATTGCACAATTCCACATGGCAAAAAGCAACCAGATGAAATCCCTATATTCTCTATTTGTCTCCTATGTTGCCGGGGGGGCGGGGGGAAGTTATGAGCAAGCGTAATTTTTTTTGCCATCCGCAGAGCAAGGCGCTTACGGTAGAGGGCTTGTGGTGGAAGGAGGAGTCTGTTAGTGGGAGAATGGTTCTGTCAAGAAGCAACAACAGCATGAACTCTTGGTCTCTCGGGAAGAGAGAACGCTGCAGAAAGGTCTGTCCAAGGAGTGTAAAGGAATAGAGCCGTGTCCCCACAGCAACAAAGTCTACGGGGTCCCAGTGGCCATACAGTCCCCAACATTTCCGAATGGATGGAGCCTGGTTGGTGACCATCTGGTCTTCTCAGTGATTGTCTCTGTCGTCATATTCATCCCTCCGATCTTCCAAGCTTTTGAACCACTAGTCTTCTACCCATGCCACCCTTTGCATGTGGTGGCAGTGTTTTTTTTAAATGATGTTGAACTGCAGATGAGAAATAAAGTAAGGTGCCTTTTTCTCAACTGCAGGAGAGTTGGCAGACCTCTCTAAGGTGTGTGTGTGTGGGGGGGGGCGCAACCCTGAAGGACCCAATATGGGCCCCATCCAGTAAGTCTTAGAAGAGGGCTTTGCTGCCTTGGTTCTCAAACTCGGACCAGGCGTCGTTGAGCTCCATGAAGATCAGTGTAGCGTAATCTTCGTAGGGCTTTCCGGCGGCCTGCAAGGAAGGAGTTTCAAGTGCAGTTAGCGTTCACAGATCAAGAACTTGACATTGCTTTCAAGCCAACAATACTAAACTTTAATCCCAGCCATTCATCGACAGCAATCAGTCTTCAGCCGTACACAACGAGCATGCATTCGCCACAGGGTGACTTGAGACAATTGTGACTAACCGATAGACCTATTTAATTGTGTGCAAAAAGAAAATCACATTGCCGTTACCTTATCAGGGTGCACCACCAGCGCAGCTTTCCTGTAGTACCTCTTAACCTGGTCTGGAGTGACGAGGTCTGCAATGTTTACGGGCTTCCAGCGCGTCTCGCCCTCCCACAGGACTGTATGAAGTGTGGAGAGGAGGGCCCGGATGTTTCGCTCCTTCCCCTCAATCCAATCCAGGATCTTGGTTGGAACAAGGATCACAAACCAGAATCCCTCAGAACAGGTTCAAAGATTATTTTTTTTAATCGACTAGAAATATACACGCATAGAATGAACTCTCTCGGTGTAGAGATACATACACCATGGGACAGTTTCCCAGAAGAACACTGAGCCTATTCCTGGGGTGTATTCATTAGTGCACTCTGTAGCAAAGCACTTTGAAATGGAATACTTTTTTCAATTAAATCATTTATTATTGGACAAATGTAGGCAGGTCCCTCCACGTCTTGTGTGCTTCCGTTTACTTCCTAGTGAATACACCCCTGGACTGAAAAGCATTAGAAATGGAGAATCTCAGTCCTGGCCAAGGCAATCTGTGTCCAAGAAGAGGAGCTTCTGTATATTTGGGAGGGGGCATGCTGGTGCTACCTGCAGTTTGAGGGGGTCCATGTTCCTTGAGAGCTCCTGTTTCCTCATCTCTGCGATGGTCCTGGGTCCACTCTTGTCAGATAGCTTGGAGGCAAAACCCTGAGTGGAGAGCAGGTCTTCAAAGTCGTCCTCTTTGACTTTGGGTTTTGGACCTGGAACATATAGTCACAGAGCAAATATCCTCAATTAGAAGGGGAAAGAAAGAACGGAGACCGGGTTTTCTACACAGAGGCTGTCACTAATTAGACATGCTCGGATAGTGATGTGATTGGTTGTCTCACCAAATCCTGGGCCCCTGACGCCTCTCTCCTCTCGGCCCCCGATCACACTGAAGTTAAGGTTGTAGTTGGGTTTGGCTGGCTGGGGCGCAGGCTTGGGTGCCTGGGCTTTGGGGGCAGCAGCACTGGGGGCCATCCAGGGCTTGCTTTGGCCAGCGGAGGGCCGGCCAGACTGCTGCCACGACTGCCCAGCACTCTTGGTGGAGGCCCCACTCTTAGGGTTGAAGCCTGGGCCTGAGAAACTGGCACTGGAGGAACCTGGAAATAAAAGACTTATATACATGAGACGATAACTAATTTACAGACCATGGATAGTAAAGCCCACTGTCTAAGTGGAACATGGTACCAGGAGTCACTGGGGTCTGTTTTACCTGGCAGCGTAGGACCCAGTTTTCCCAAGTCTGCAAACGGGTCGAAGCTCTGAGACTTTGCTTTGGAGAAGGAAGACACTCCGGGAGCTGGAATTCCAAGAGGAAAAAAAAAAAAAACTCAAGTCCATATCTGCTAGAGTTGTTATGGTGTTAAATTCTAGATTTTACAGCCCCAGTACCTACTACCTACCTGGGAAGGCTGGCTTATGGGAGGAGGCAGCGGCCATGCTTCCACTCGATGCCCAGCTGTCCCACCCTCCAAGCAGGTCTGGTTGGCTGGCGGACGAAGTCATCTTGGGGGGATTGTTGGTCAGCTTGTCTGTCGAGAGAGAACATTGAATGAATGGAAGTGGACATGGGAGTTGTAGTTATTTTCTTATAGATATTACTGGTGTCTTACTGAGGTTGAAAAGGCTGGAGTTGGAGGTGGGCGGGGGGTTAGTGTTGGTGTCGGAGCTCAGCAGGTCCCCAAACAGGTCGGGTCCGGTCTGATTGGATGAAGATCCCATCCCGAACAGGTCAAACAGGTCATTTATTGCTGTGGGACAAAAATAACCAGAAATGTGTGTCAGAGGGGATCGACTGCATGAAAACGACACAAATAGTAATATGTTACCACTTCTACTGACACCAAGGCAGAAAGGGGACACATCGATAAGACGCTTACGTTTGGGGGTGGCCGAGTCTGGCGGTGCAGCGGGGTTACTGAAGAAGAGGTCCTCTTGGGAACCTCCGTCCCCAATCAGGTTGTTTGAACTGCCCTGCTGAGCGTTGCTGCTGGGCGTGGGGGCAAACAGGTCGTTGAGAAGGTCACTGTTACTCGACGAGGCCTTCATGCCGCCTGCTGCCGTGGAGGGTTGTGGGGGGGCAGTGGAGCTGAGGTCGGAGGTGAGACCCAGCAGGTCAGCGGTGTCGCTGGGCCCTGGGGACTCCTGGGGTGTGGCGGAGGCCTGGAACTCAGCGTCGAACAGGGACTCGCTAGGCTCCCTGGAGAGGGGTTCGCCGGCCAGGCCGGAGTTGGACTCCTCGTCCACGGAGGCGTCACTGAGCTCGTCCTGGTCGTCAATGGTGCCTCCCAGGCTGTCCGAAGCGTCCGCTCCATGGCCACTCCCATCTATGTGACAGAGACTTGTCAAAAAAGGCTTAGGGCAGGAGAATTATAATCTAGACCCGGAACCTTCCACTGCTGATTGTCATTCTCCTCATATCAAGGAGTGATTTAGACATGGGAGACCAGGACCACAAATAATTATCAGGTAGAATAGAAACCCAGCAGTACTCCAGACCCAGATTTGACCCCTGGTTTAGGGCAATTGCAGCTTTCAAGTATTTTCAATACAATCAACCAGCTAACATGCAGTTGGCCCTTGCAAAAGGAAATCAAAATAACTATTTTTAGCAATAAGTTCATGCACTAGGAAGTGTGCTCGTCGACAGGAGACATACCATCCCAATCCAGAGTCTGGAAGAAGTTGTTGGCGTTGGTATCGGTGCTCTGGTGAGATTCTGCTTCCATGGTGAAGCTATCAGGAGTCTGTTCCAACGGAGGCGACGCGGTGTCGTAGAAAGAGCCGGAGAAAGAGCCCGGTTGTCGGGGAAGCTCTGGTTTGCCTATGGGAGAGGGAGGGAAGGAGTGGGACAGAACATGACTTAGGTACTTCGAGGGCCACATCGGGACTTCGAAATTCAACAGAGAGCTACACAGATTCAGTTTTTTTTTGGACTGACAAGACTGCCGTGAAACCCACCAAACTTGGTGAGGATCTCCTGCTGCTCGTCCCGGCTGGAGAAAAGGATCTTTGGATTGAGGCCCTTTGTGGCAAAGTTGTCCCAGGGTGGAGTCTTGTTGCTCGGCCTGTCGCAGGGATCCACCTCCATATCCAGGTGGACCTGGAAGAGGTCCGGGTATTTCTCCTGGATGTCCGTGGCGTCCAGGTCATACCTGTCGGAGGAAGACCGACGACGACAGTTATCGTGTCAATGTAACACATGACACAGCTTGCTCAGGTTGGAGGCTGCGTTCACCTCCAACCTTTCTACAGGAGTGTGAACTCATACACCCCCCCCCCCCCTCTTTCATCAATTTAAAACAAATGGACAGGTGATAGCAACATGGTGGAAACCCTCCTCCTCCATGCTTTCAAATGCATGAGGCGGAGTGAAGGAGTGCACACTACTGGAGAAGGGCGGAGAACTCAGACAGCGTTTGTAGATAAGAGGTCAAGCCAATTAAGAGGTCAAGCCAATTAAGAGGTCAAGTCAATTAAGAGGTCAAGTCAATTAAGAGGTCAAGTCAATTAAGAGGTCAAGTCAATTAAGAGGTCAAGTCAATTAAGAGGTCAAGTCAATTAAGAGGTCAAGTCAATTAAGAGGTCGAGTCAATTAAGAGGTCGAGTCAATTAAGAGGTCGAGTCAATTAAGAGGTCAAGTCAATTAAGAGGTCAAGTCAATTGATTTAAAAAAGAAGTGTCCTGTGCTATTGTCACACATGCACCTGCCTGGACTGAGGATAGTGGCTTAGATTCTGTGGACGGTGGTACCTACTTTGCAAACTTGACCGTGGTGGCGTTCTGGGGCACAAACCCTGTGTGAAACTGAATCTGGAACATCTTCATGGAAGCCATCTAGTCAACACACACAGCAAGACAGCCACGTGACTTCAGTAGTAAGCAGAGAAACACCCCTTTGGTCGGGTTCCAGGCTTGACGACATGGCAGACTTGTGTCAGATCTCACAACACCTGGACGGGTGTTTATAACATATCAGCTAACTGCGTCGTACGCTAAAGCAATCTGATGCTTGATGGCGCAGTCCAGGATGTGGCACACCGTTGTTCGACGCAATGCGACGTCTGCAATGGTAGTCAGCCTGGAACGCAACGCTTTATCCCTGGATCAACTCAAGTACAACAGCCCTCATTGGATAAGCTTGTTTTTATTTATTTTTTTTTATTTTTTTTTTACCTTTATTTTACTAGGCAAGTCAGTTAAGAACAAATTCTTATTTTCAATGACGGCCTAGGAACAGTGGGTTAACTGCCTGTTCAGGGGCAGAACGACAGATTTGTACCTTGTCAGCTCGGGGATTTGAACTTGCAACCTTCCGGTTACTAGTCCAACGCTCTACCCACTAGGCTACCCTGCCGCCCCGACTTGTTTCAATACATTATTTAAAAAAAAGTCTGATTAGGGCTGATCATTTAACTATGATGTATGGATGCATGTCCTTAGGACTGTCACTGAATTTAAGACCGAATTGCAAACAAACATCACCGAATGCAAACTAACTCTGAGGGTCCGTCCCTGACTGCTGTGGCCCCTACCTTGGCCTGAAGGCGGCCCCCCAGGGTTGAGCGGGCATGGAAGATGACCACCAGCACATCCCCCTGCACTGTCACGTTCAAGGGGATCTCAGCCCGTCCGTCCTCCAGCTTAAAGTCCCTGCAGAGAGAAGGGGGGCGAGAGAGAGAGAGAGAAATGTCTATAACACACTATGGAGCCTGGGTCAAAAGTAGTGCACTAAAATTGGGAATAGGGTGTCATTTGGGACCGAAACAAATTAAGTCCTGCATCATGTGACCTACTTCATCTTGTCGTACTCCCCGGAGGTGGTGGCCACGCGCTCGTCTCCCACGTAAACCTCGCAGAAGGGCCGGCAGCCACTCTTCTGCTTGTTGAAGAGAGGCACAGGCGTCATGGTGATGGAGCGGATAAGGATGGGTCTGCTGTGCGGGGTGATGGGCTCGTCAGCCATCATGTCACACATGTACTCCATGTACCTGCACCGAGGGCCAATCAACAGCAGCGTGTCAACAGGAGCCAATCAAACAACCCTTCACCAGCCCGACGACCAATCAAAAGCGTGCACTCGTCTGCACTGAACATCTCAACACATTTGAACCCTGAACTGGGCATCACAGAATCTCGATTCAAGTTCACAGTCAGTAAAATAAAAAGAAGCCTCGTTTGAGTCAGAACGGCCCATAGGGCAGGAGACAATGTTCTGTATTTTGTAAAGCATCCACATACCTAGGTTCAGTTTGCTCCTAGCAGAACTGGGCTAGGTGAAGTGAAAGTCTTGTGTTTACACCACTGCTACCCTCTGTGATTATCTATGCATAGACACTTTAATAACTCTACCTACATGTACATATTACCTCAACTAACCGGTGCCCCCGCATTGGTACCCTCTGTATGTAGTCTCGCTATTGTTATTTTACTGCTGCTCTTTAATGACTTGTTCCTTTTATTGCTTATTCTTATTTATTTTAACTACATAGTTGGTTAAGGGCTTGTAAGTAAGTATTTCACTAAGGTCTACACCTGTTGTATTCGGCGCATGTGACAAATAAAATTTGTCTCTCATACTCCCTTAAAGAGCTTTGCTTAGAAAACAAGAAAGAAGGGTAATATTACTGTCGTTTGTCTCTCTTGAGCCACCGTAGCAACATAGCCAAAATTCACTTCCTCAAAATAGTCTGAATTCATAAATTCTAAATTTTAATTTGTCACATGCCACCAAATATAACAGATGTAGTAGACCTTACAGTTAAATGCTTACTGACAAACCCTTAACCAACAACGCTTTAAGAAGTTAAGAAGAAAAGTTAGAAATAGAAAATTAAAGTAACAAATAATTAAAGAGCAGCAGTAAAATAACAATAGAGAGGTTATATACAGGGGTTACCAGTACAGAGTCAATGTGGAGGCTATATACAGGGGGTACCGGTACAGAGTCAATGTGGAGGCTATATACAGGGGGTACCGGTACAGAGTCAATGTGGAGGCTATATACAGGGGGTACCGGTACAGAGTCAGTGTGGAGGCTATATACAGGGGTTACCGGTACTGAGTCAGTGTGGAGGCTATATACAGGGGGTACCAGTACAGAGTCAATGTGGAGGCTATATACACGGGGCACCGGTACAGAGTCGATGTGGAGGTTATATACAGGGGTACCAGTACAGAGTCAGTGTGGAGGTTATATACAGGGGTTACCGGTACAGAGTCAATATGGAGGTTATATACAGGGGTTACCGGTACAGAGTCAATGTGGAGGTTATATACAGGGGGTACCGGTACAGAGTCAATGTGGAGACTATATACAGGGGGTACCGGTACAGAGTCGATGTGGAGGTTATATACAGGGGGGTACCAGTACAGAGTCAATGTGGAGACTATATACAGGGGGTACCGGTACAGAGTCAATGTGGAGGCTATATACAGGGGGTTACCGGTACAGAGTCAATGTGGAGGCTATATACAGGGGGTACCGGTACAGAGTCAATGTGGAGGCTATATACAGGGGGTACCGGTACAGAGTCAATGTGGAGGCTATATACAGGGGGTACCGGTACAGAGTCAATGTGGAGGCTATATACAGGGGGTACCGGTACAGAGTCAATGTGGAGGCTATATACAGGGGAGTCAATGTGGAGGCTATATACGGTACAGAGTCAATGTGGAGGCTATATACAGGGGGTACCGGTACAGAGTCAATGTGGAGGCTATATACAGGGGGTACCGGTACAGAGTCAATGTGGTTAGTCGAAGTAATTGAGGTAATATGTACATGTAGCTAGAGGTAAAGTGACTATGCATAAATAATAAACAGAGAGTAGCAGCAGCAGAGAGGGTTCTGGGAAGCCCTTTGATTAGCTGTTCAGGAGTCTTGTTATTTAACCAGGCAAGTCAGTTAAGAACAAATTCTTATTTTCAATGATGGCCTAGGAACAGTGGGTTAACTGCCTGTTCAGGGGCAGAACGACAGATTTGTACCTTGTCAGCTCTGGGATTTGATCTTGCAACCTACAGGAAACCCCCAACCCTGTCCTGTCCACTACAGGAGACCCCCAACCCTGTCCTGTCCACTACAGGAGACCCCCAACCCTGTCCACTACAGGAGACCCCCAACCCTGTCCACTGCAGGAGACCCCCAACCCTGTCCACTGCAGGAGACCCCCAACCCTGTCCACTTAACAGGAGACCCCCAACCCTGTCCACTTAAGGAGACCCCCAACCCTGTCCACTTTCAGGAGACCCCCAACCCTGTACACTGCAGGAGAACCCCAACCCTGTCCACTACAGGAGACCCCCAACCCTGTCCACTACAGGAGACCCCCAACCCTGTCCACTACAGGAGACCCCCAACCCTGTCCTGTCCACTACAGGAGACCCCCAACCCTGTCCACTACAGGAGACCCCCAACCCTGTCCACTACAGGAGACCCCCAACCCCCCCCAACCCTGTCCACTACAGGAGACCCCAACCCTGTCCACTACAGGAGACCCCCAACCCTGTCCACTACAGGAGACCCCCAACCCTGTCCACTACAGGAGACCCCCAACCCTGTCCACTACAGGAGACCCCCAACCCTGTCCACTACAGGAGACCCCCAACCCTGTCCACTACAGGAGACCCCCAACCCTGTCCACTACAGGAGACCCCCAACCCTGTCCACTACAGGAGACCCCCAACCCTGTCCACTACAGGAGACCCCCAACCCTGTCCACTACAGGAAACCCCCAACCCTGTCCACTACAGGAAACCCCCAACCCTGTCCACTACAGGAAACCCCCAACCCTGTCCACTACAGGAGCCTCTGAACATGGAAGTCAGACATGAATGCTTACAGAGGTGTAGGGTGAATTTTCCTCACTAAGTGGATAAGGGAAGGAAAGGGGGATACCTGGTCCAGTAGGAGGAGGAAAGGGAACCCTGGTCAGTTGGGTACATGGAAAGGGGGATACCCTGGTCCAGTAGGATATGGAAAGGGGGATACCCAGTACCCTGGTCAGTAGGATATGGAAACCCCCATACCTGGTCAGTTGGACAGGAAGACCCCTGGTCAGTATGGAAAGGGGATCCACAGTATATGGAAAGGGGGATACCTGGTCAGTTGGATATGGAAACCCCAGGAAAAGGGGGATACCTGGTCAGTACCCTGGTCAGTAGGATATGGAAACCCCATACCTGTCAGTTGGATATGGAAAGGGGGATACCTGGTCAGTAGGATATGGAAGGGGGATACCTGGTCAGTTGAGGGGATATGGAAAGGGGGATACCTGGTCAGTTGGATATGGAATACCTGGTCAGTTGGATATGGAAAGGTGTAAAGGGGGATACCTGGGTTGGATATGGAAAGGGGGATACCTGGTCAGTTGGATATGGGAAGGAAAGGGGGATACCTGGTCAGTATGGATATGGAAAGGGGGATACCTGGTCAGTAGGATATGGAAAGGGGGATACCTGGTCAGTAGGATACCTGGTCAGTAGGATATGGAAAGGGGGATACCTGGTCAGTTGGATATGGAAAATACCTGGGGGATACAGTAGGATATGGAAAGGGGGATACCTGGTCAGTTGGATATGGAAAGGGAAAAAGGGGGATACCTGGTCAGTTGGATAGTGGATAAAAGGGGGATACCTGGTCAGTTGGATATGGAAAGGGGGATACCTGGTCAGTTGGATATGGAAAGGGGGATACCTGGTCAGTAGGATATGGAAAAAGGGGGATACCTGGTCAGTTGGATATGGAAAGGGGGATACCTGGTCAGTTGGATATGGGAAGGGGGGGATACCTGGTCAGTTGGATATGGAAAGGGGGATACCTGGTCAGTTGGATATGGAAAGGGGGATACCTGGTCAGTTGGATATGGGAAGGGAAAGGGGGATACCTGGTCAGTTGGATATGGGAAGGGGGATACCTGGTCAGTTGGATATGGGAAGGGAAAGGGGGATACCTGGTCAGTTGGATATGGGAAGGGAAAGGGGGATACCTGGTCAGTTGGATATGGGAAGGGGGATACCTGGTCAGTTGGATATGGAAGGGGGATACCTGGTCAGTTGGATATGGCAAGGGGGATACCTGGTCAGTTGGATATGGAAAGGGGGATACCTGGTCAGTTGGATATGGAAGGGGGATACCTGGTCAGTTGGATATGGGAAGGGGGATACCTGGTCAGTTGAATATGGAAGGGGATACCTGGTCAGTAGGATATGGGAAGGGGAACCTGGTCAGTTGGATATGGGATACCTGGTCAGTAGGATATGGAAAGGGGGATACCTGGTCAGTTGGATATGGAAAGGGGGATACCTGGTCAGTTGGATATGGAAGGGGGATACCTGGTCAGTTGGATATGGAAGGGGGATACCTGGTCAGTTGGATATGGAAGGGGGATACCTGGTCAGTTGGATATGGAAGGGGGATACCTGGTCAGTTGGATATGGGAAGGGGGATACCTGGTCAGTTGAACAACTGAATGCATTCAACTGAAATGTGTCTTCCTCATTTAACCCAACCCCTCTGAATCAGAGAGGTGCGGGGGGCTGCCTTAATCAACGTCCACAGCATCGGCACCCGGCGAGCAGTTGTTTTTGGGGCTTAACTGCCTTGCTCAAGGGAAGAACGGCAGATTCTTCCACCTTGCCGGCTCGGGGATTCGAACCGGCAACCTTTCGGTTACTGGCCCAAAGCTCTTAACCGCTAGGACACCTACCTGCGGGATAAGGTTAGGATTGGGGAGGGGAAGCTGATCCTAGATCTGTCCCCAGGAGACAATGTACTTAAGGCTGGATGACCAGGAGCACCTACCTCTTGTGGGAAGGGGAGATCCCCGGGGGACAGCGCTTCATACTGAACATGTATACGGCCGCCTCAGCCGTGGTGAAGAGGCGGCAGAAACACAGGAAGGAGCACACCGCCACGGCCGAGGCCGCCCGCCCGTCCTACAAGCACACAAGACAAGAGGGGTCAGGGGTCAACACGGGGGACTAAGAATACAAGTTCTCGTGTTGATCTGCATTTCAGACAGACTACCAGTTAGGGGAGGAAAAAGTTATTTAAAAAAAAAAAAAAGGTATATAAATGCCACCAAGTTATGGAGAGTTACTTTGTGTGTCCCAGTGCAGTGCGAGTGAGTGTAGGGGTGTATGTGGTGGCTGTGCTCACCAGGCAGTGGACGACGGCGATGTTCCTCTGGTCCTGTTTCAGCCACAGGTGCATGTTCTTACAGAGGCTGTAGAGGCTCCTCAGGTTGGGTGCCCGCCGGGCCTGCCAGCCACACTCCGACACCTACGGCAGGTCAGGAAGAGCTTTTAGGAACTCTTATTTTCAAATAGGTGTCTGTCTAATGACTATACCTAATACTGAACTTTAACTTTTACACAGATCGGAAGATTCGCTCAAATAATCAGGGAAGCACAAACCAGCGCACCAGCAGAATTGTTCCTCAAAACTCTCTTTACCTACTAGTAAATATTGGTCATATTCTGTCTGGTGGTGGGCTGCCTTACCCTGTTGTGGAAGCGGGTGGGTCTGTAAGAGCGCTTGGTCAAGTTGTAGACGGCGTAGTGTCCTGCATGACGGCCATCCAGGAAGAGACGCACATCCTCCATGTTGTTCTTAATGGCAGACTCCACTCCCTCCGCCGGGAAGGACATGACTGAGCGTACACACACACACACACACACACGTTACACACACACGTTACACACACACACACGTTACACACACACGTTACACACACACGTTACACACACACGTTACACACACACACGTTACACACACACACGTTACACACACACACGTTACACACACACGTTACACACACACGTTACACACACGTTACACACACGTTACACACACGTTACACACACGTTACACAAGAGAAGAGTGAACCATCACATTACTTCAATTTAGCCTTTTGAAAACACTACAGATGGATGGAGCTTCAATTCTGCTCAGAGACATTAGTACCATTTGAGAATTATTTTTTTATTTTGTCACATTCAAGGACAAGCCACAAAGTAACACAGTTTAGGTGATCGAAGACAAAAAAATAGTGTATAATGAAAAGCCTGGTCCCAGATCTGTTTGGGCCATCGTTTCCCTAACAAACAAGGCAACACAAAAGTGATCTAGGACAAGGCTAGAATGAGGGTACATACCTGCTATTCTAGAGGTGATGTAAGAGATATCCAGGTCTCCCTTTGTATAACTGAGAGGGGAAACAAACAATGGGTACAATTCAGATCTGTTACAAACGCAGAGGACACTTGGTTCCCGGACAATACTGAACAAAGGGCAGGAACAAAAATAAAATGGACAATCTAGTTGCCAAATTTCAAAAGGGCATTCTGGTTGTATCCCAATATCTCCTCCTTCCTCCTGTAGTGTGCCCTTGTTGACTACTACCCATAAATGTAAAAGTGTTGGATTGGCATAGGGAGGTTGCATACATCAGTCATTTACCTGTGAACAAGTGCACACTTCAAGAGAGAGGAGAGTATTGGGTCACACGCCGACTATTTTCAGTTGTGTGTAGAAGCATTTCACTGCAATGACACATTTTCTCACTATCATCACACATTGTCAATGATAGACTTTTTTTTTAAACTAGATTTAAATACTGTACTTTTTTCCAACACAAATCTACAGTCTAAACTGAAGAAAACTAGTTGGATCTATGGGATTAAAAAGAACAGCAACAGATGTAGGCGAGTTAGGAAAATGAACGTTGGTGAGATGTTGGTTTTTAGTAGGCGGTGGAGGATTAGAATTCAAACCATGTTTCAACTCAAACCCCATATTCACTTTGTGCTGCTGACATGGGATTATGGACACAGCAGTGTGAATATTTTGCAGACTATGGCCACACACACACACACACACACACACACACAGAGGCGGGTACAAAGAGGGCGTGTAGTATCCCATATTTACCTGGGGCTACAGGAAGGAGTTTATAGGACCATGAGTTGTGGTAGAGGCAGAGTTCATAAAACAAAATCAGAAAAAACACAAAACAGAACTAAATGGGCGAACCAATGAATCAAAACAGAACTAAATGGGCGAACCAATGAATCAAAACAGAACTAAATGGGCGAACCAATGAATCAAAACAGGATGATTGGACAAGGGTGGGTGGGGTGAGTTATCAGATCCAAGAGAGAATGGAGTGTGTGAGTGTGTGTGGAGCTTGTATGGGCAGAGATATTTGCGACAATGCAGAAAGGGAAACAGTCTTTCAGAGCAGTGTGTGTGTGTGTGTGTGTGTGTGTGTGTGTGTGTGTGTGTGTGTGTGTCAGGTTTTCAGTTTCGGTCATGTGGCACCAGACATTTGACCAGCAGCATTTTAATTTACCGGATATTTGAGAAATTTTAGGACCCATATGCATTGGGTGCGTAACCGGATTAGGCGTCCACCCACGTTTATCAAAATGACAGAAATCACATTTTCATTATGGCAATTCATATTAACAGAACATGCAAGTTGACAACGTGTGCGCGCACTCCTTCTTACCCAATTACAGCGCGCACTTTGAAGATGTTAGAATAACGCTCCGCGTTTACTTTTCCTCAGACAAGACGAGTAACAAACAGCTGAATCACTATCCCCCATCACTATCCCCCCAACTTTAAAAAGCAAATGAGTCTGATGCAACAGATCAGAACAGTTCGCTTAAAATGTTTATGAACTATTATTTCTTCACAATATGAGCGCAGCAATGCACACAAGGTAGTAGGTTACACGCACATGTTTGTTCCATAATGCAATTAACGGGAGACAGGTTTCATGTGACAGAAATGAGTGGAGATCTTAACATGCAACAGCTAGCATGGGTTGCTAATATGACCTCGGATTGTGTCTTTGGCTACGAGACAACGGAAAAATAAGTTGATATAAAATAATTGCCTCCACGGCTGTGGTCTGATGTTGGCTAGGCTACTTTGAAGCATGGTAAGACATGCCTCGTGTAGTAAAACCTTTAGGTTTCATACAATTAAGAAGCTATACGTTCTCAAAAATGGACACTGCCTTCCAGCTCATTGCAAAGTGGTGTGACACTGATAAACCCTGCCTTCCATTGCCTATGCATTTACTGTTTTGAGATGCTGTAGCAGCAGCCCTCGCGCTGTCTGATCGAATTTCCACTCAAACGCTTTATGAGAATGAACCTATAGACCGATACGCATGACCAGTCAAATGTATTTACATTGACTGGTATTTAAAAAGGCTAAAAAGCATTATTTCACAATGGGATTTTTTACTGTTCTGGACATTTGGCCGCTGCCATTTCTATTTAAATATATATTTCTTTTTAAATATATATATTTATTTTTTTTGTCGGCCAAAAGCTGGCTATTACCGGCTAATGGAAACATATTAAAAGAGAGATATTCAACAAATTAACTTTCAACAAGTTAATTGAAATGCATTCCAGGTGACTACCTCATGAAGCTGGTTGAGAGAATGCCAAAAGTGTACAAAACTGATAAAGGCAAAGGGTGGATACTTTGAAGAGGCAAAAATAAAATAGATATTTATATTTTTTTGAACACTTTTTTGGTTACTACATGATTCCCTATGTGTTATTTCATAGTGTTGTCTTCTCTATTATTCCATAATGTAGAAAATAGTAAAATGATTTGGAAAGGCAGATTCTTGATGAAAACCTGCTCCAGAGCACTCAAGACCTCAGACTGGGGCAAAGGTTCACCTTCCAGCAGGACAACGACCCCAAGCACAAAGCCAAGACAACGCAGAAGTGGCTTTGGGACAAGTGTCTGAATCTTCTTGAGTGGCCCAGCCAGAGCCCGGTTGAACATCTCTGGAGAGACCTGAAAATAGCCATGTATCGACGCTCCCCATCCAACCTGAAATAGCTTGAGAGGATTTGCAGAGAAGAATTGGAGAAACTCCCCAAATACAGGTGTGCCAAGCTTGTAGTGTCATACCCAAGAAGACTCAATCCTGTAATCGCTGTCAAAAGTGATTCAACAAAGTACTGAGTAAAAGATCTGAACTTATGTAAATGTGATATTTCCGTTTTTCTCTTACAAAGTTGCACGAATGTAGAATGTATAATATAATAATATGTATTAAATTATTTATATTTTATTTTTATAAATTAGCAAACATTTCTAAAATAAAAAATAAAATGTTTTTTGCTTTGTCATTATGGGATATTGTTTGTAGATTGATGAGGAAATAAAACAATTTAATCCATTTTACAATAAGACTGCAACGTATCAAATTGTGGCAAAAGTCAGGGGTCTGAATCATTTCCAAATGCACTGAATATTGTGGTGTTTCTCAATATAATGTATCGCGATGTTTCTCAATATAATGTATCGCGGTGTTTCTCAGCATAATGTATCGCGGTGTTTCTCAGCATAATGTATCGCGGTGTTTCTCAGCATAATGTATCGCGATGTTTCTCAGCATAATGTATCGCGGTGTTTCTCAATATAATGTATCGTGGTGTTTCTCAGCATAATGTATCGCGGTGTTTCTCAGCATAATGTATCGCGGTGTTTCTCAGCATAATGTATCGCGGTGTTTCTCAATATAATGTATCGTGGTGTTTCTCAATATAATGTATCGTGGTGTTTCTCAATATAATGCATCGCGATGTTTCTCAATATAATGTATCGTGGTGTTTCTCAGCATAATGTATCGCGGTGTTTCTCAGCATAATGTATCGCGGTGTTTCTCAGCATAATGTATCGTGATGTTTCTCAGCATAATGCATCGCGATGTTTCTCAGTTCTAAAGTATTGCAGGTGTTTTCCGAGCCGACTGTCTCTCACCTGGCCACAGACTGGATGACTTTAGAGGAGGTGTCTTTGATGTTGGTCAGAAAGCGTTCGGTTCCTCCCTTCAGAATGTCGAGGAAGCCCCCGCCCTGGTCCGGGTCTGCACCGTACACCCCTGAAACACACAGGAAGGAGACAAAGTCATGGGTCAGCGCACAAAAGTGGATTCACACATTAAGCATCTGGAAATAAACAAACCTTTCATAAGCTAATCATCAATTTACATTTATCACACAATCTGTGACCGGTGTCAGACATCCTGGCCACAGGTAGTTTGAGTAAATAAAATACATAATAATAAAACACATTAATACATTCCTGGAGACGGGTCCAGCACAATATACTTTAAAATGACTCAAATATAAACTGTGTTTAAATGATAATGGACCTACATTCAGTTTCTTGACTGTGTCCAGCTTCTAATAATCTTTTAAATAAAATGCTAGAGAGTCAGGGAGCTTAAAATTAATAGTAATAATAATAATTTAAAAAATGTATAATAACAACAATATGGAAAGAGGACTACTTATTGCACATTTTGACTGCGAGGAGATAATCAATTTTTTTAACGTGGCCTTCCGGAACTCATTGAAGACAAAATGCGGCACCCGGGCCAAAATTTATTTTGACACCAATGAAATCTGTTCCCATGTATTCCCCGCATAATAGAGACACACGATCGTACACAAATGTAAACAAGGTTTGAAATTAGTATGTTTTAGTCAAGCATATCAGTTTGGGCTTCATCTGGTCAATTTGCAGTCCACCCGACCATCCACTCAAGAAAGAAAAATTGGCCCATGGCTGAATCTAGTTGATGAATCCTGGACTTGACAATCGGGTTTGACATGAGTCTACAACTCATTGAATTGGGTCCTTTGTCTTTTTTTCCTCCATGTTGTTTTTAGAGGGATGACGTAAACCTGAATTTGTCCGATAAAAACACGTCTGCTGCGACATTTTGCTACAGTGTGCACTATTGAATACATGCCAGACAGTGCTTCATTTGTAATATGGGACGTGCTGGAACAAAAAAACCGAGCAGTGGTGTGGAGCCGCTTGCAGAAGTTGCACACAAGGAGCACATTTTTTGTAGCCTTTTTTTTTTTTTTGAGTCCTGGAAAAATGTGGGCTTTCATAAATGCATTTCATGCAATTCTACATGACTGGAGACTTTCGCAGAATCTTTAAATTATCGAAATGACAGGCTACAAACCGATCAATAAAAACATCCTCGTTTTCAATCCATCAATAGCCTAGCTGAGTGTAGAAACACATTACTGTAGGTTACAATACGAGCAGGAAATTAGTCCAAAACATCTTCCCAGTTTCACTGACTCGGCTCACTCAGCAGACAAAAGCTTCTCTCCCTCTCTCTTACTTTGTAAAAACAATGCTGTTCACTCAATAGAGCTATTTCGAAGTTATTAAACAAACAGATTAGTATTTTATTTTCAGGCGGAATTATTTGCTTTCCAACCTGTGATTTCCAGCGATTGTATTTGAAATATTCGCGAAAGGTCCGTTTTGGCTGCATGCTATTCACTGACAGATCTGACACGCATTACCGCAAGTAGGCATGCTTAGGCTATTTTTTTTTACAAATTAGCTACGGATCCTCTGTGGCTAAATTATAGGTGTACTCTTAATGTAGTATTGGGAATTATTTCATTTCTTTCTTAACAGAAAGCAAAGTGCTGCCTCACCTCCAGCACACTTCCCGCAGCGAATATTCTATTAGGAAATAAATGATGACGTGAAATGCTGAAGAAATGTGAGTTGCCGGCTCTATCAGAGCACAGAGAGGGAGAGATCAGAGCACATAGAGGGAGAGAGATCAGAGCACAGAGAGGGAGAGAGATCAGAGCACAGAGAGGGAGAGAGATCAGAGCACAGAGAGGGAGAGAGATCAGAGCACAGAGAGGGAGAGAGATCAGAGCACAGAGAGGGAGAGATCAGAGCACAGAGAGGGAGAGATCAGAGCACAGAGAGGGAGAGAGAGATCATAGAAAGTGAATCTCATTTTAGTTCTGTGAGAGATACAGGCGTGCTTCTCTCGCACCACATAAATGGTCTATATAGGTTACAATACTGCCATAAACCCGGGCCAGCCCAACATGAATCAGTTCTTACAATATCAGGCACATTATCACAATGACATGTTTGTTTGTTACAGAGGAATCCAAAAAGTAACTACTCTGATGGCTTTTATTAGGATTTTTACATTGCAAAACAGTGAAAATAATTGTTCATGCCACAAGAGGTAGGCTACCTGATCCTGGCAAATGGGCTCCGTGAACGAAAGACAACAAAACAGAGGAGCCAGATCCTGTTCAGGATCCGGCTCAAATGGAGCACTGACGCCAGGTGTGAATGAGTGCAGGAAGCATCTCACCACAGGGAGCCCCAGTCTGTTCACCAGATGGCTGACTGCCAAAACAGCAATCCTCTTAACAGCCAAATACATAGCACCAGATCAACAGTAACAGTAGTAGCAGCAGCGCAAGTAGCAGTAGTAGTAGTAACAGTAGTAGTAGCAGTACCAGTAGCAGTAGTAGTAGTAACAGTAGTAGTAGCAGTACCAGTAGTAGTGGTAGCAGTAGTAGTAACAGTAGTAGTAGCAGTACCAGTAGCAGTAGTAGTAGTAACAGTAGTAGTAGCAGTACCAGTAGTAGTGGTAGCAGTAGTAGCAGTACCAGTAGTAGTAGTAGTAGCAGTACCAGTAGCAGTAGTAGTAGTAGTAACAGTAGTAGTAGCAGTACCAGTAGTAGTAGTAGTAGCAGTACCAGTAGTAGCAGTAGTAGTAGTAACAGTAGTAGTAGCAGTACCAGTAGTAGTAGTAGTAGCAGTACCAGTAGCAGTAGTAGTAGTAGTAACAGTAGTAGTAGCAGTACCAGTACCAGTAGCAGTAGTAGTAGTAACAGTAGTAGTAGCAGTACCAGTAGCAGTAGTAGTAGTAACAGTAGTAGTAGTAGTAGTAGCAGTAGTAGTAGTAGCAGTACCAGTAGCAGTTGTAGTAGTAACAGTAGCAGTAGTAGTAGTAACAGTAGTAGTAGCAGTACCAGTAGCAGCAGTAGTAGTAAGTTCCACTGATGTCAGAAGGTGAATTCACCAATTTGTAAGTCACTCTGGATAAGAGCGTCTACTAAATGACTTAAATGTAAATGTAGTAACAGTAGTAGTAGCAGTACCAGTACCAGTAGCAGTAGTAACAGTAGTAGTAGCAGTACCAGTCGTAGTAGTAACAGTAGTAGTAGTAGTAGTAGCAGTACCAGTAGCAGTAGCAGTTGTAGTAGTAACAGTAGTAGTAGCAGTTGTAGTAGTAACAGTAGTAGTAGCAGTACCAGTAGCAGTAGCAGTTGTAGTAGTAACAGTAGTAGTAGCAGTACCAGTAGCAGTAGCAGTTGTAGTAGTAACAGTAGTAGTAGCAGCAGCACAGCAGTTGTAGTAGCAACAGTAGTAGTAGCAGTAATAGTAGTAGTAGTAGCAGTAGCTGTTGTAGTAGTAACAGTAGTAGTAGCAGCAGCAATAGCAGTAGCAGTAGTAGCAGTAGAGTAGTAGCAGTAATAGCAGTAGCAGTAGTAGCTGTTGTAGCAGCAACAGTAGCAGCAGCAGTAATAGCAGTAGTAACAGTAGTAGCAGCAGCAATAGCAGCAGTAGTAGCAGCAGCAGTAGCAGTAGCAGTAGTAGCAACAGCAGCAGTAGCAGTACCAGTAGCAGCCAACAGCAACAGTAGTATTAGTAGCAGCAGCAGCAGCAGTAGTAGCAACAGTAGTAGCAGCAGTAATAGTAGTAGTAACAGTAGTAGCAGCAGCACGAGCAGCAGTTGTAGTAGCAACAGTAGCAGCAGCAGTAATAGCAGCAGCAGTAGCAGTAGCTGTTGCAGCAGCAACAGCAGCAGCAGCAGTAATAGCAGCAGCAGCAGCAGCAGCAGTAGCAGCAGCAGTAGCAGCAGCAGCAGCAGCAGCTGTTGTAGCAGCAACAGCAGCAGCAGCAGTAATAGCAGCAGCAACAGCAGCAGCAGCAGCAATAGCAGCAGCAGCAGCAGCAGCAGTAGCAGCAGCAGCAGCAGCAACAGCAGCAGCAGCAGCACCAGCAGCAGTTAACAGCAACAGCAGCATTAGTAGCAGCAGCAGCTAGCAGTGTAGCAACAGCAGTAGTGGCAGCAGCAGTAACAGCAGCAGCGGTAGTACCAGCAGTACCAGTAGTAGCAGCAATAGCATTAGCAGCAGTCAAGTGGCAGCAGCACCTGTAGTAGTAGCAGTAGCAGTACCCTGTAGTAGCAGCAGCAGCAGCAGCACCAGCAGCAGCAGTAAATAGTATTAGTAGCAGCAGCAGTACCAGTAGTAGTAGTTGTAGCAGTAATAGTAGTAGTACCAGTAGTAATGTCAGTAGTAGTATCAGTAGTAATAGTAGTAGAAGTAGTAAAGTAGAAGTAGTAAAGTAGAAGTAGATAAGAGCGTCTGCTAAATGACTTAAATGTAAATGTAGTAACAGTAGTAGTAGCAGTACCAGTAGTAACAGTAGTAGTAGCAGTACCAGTCGTAGTAGTAACAGTAGTAGTAGTAGTAGTAGCAGTACCAGTAGCAGTAGCGGTTGTAGTAGTAACAGTAACAGTAGTAGTAGCAGTACCAGTAGCAGTTGTAGTAGTAACAGTAGTAGTAGCAGTACCAGTAGCAGTTGTAGTAGTAACAGTAGTAGTAGCAGTACCAGTAGCAGTTGTAGTAGTAACAGTAGTAGTAGCAGTAATAGTAGTAGTAGTAGCAGTAGCTGTTGTAGTAGTAACAGTAGTAGTAGCAGTAATAGTAGTAGTAGTAGTAGTAGCAGTAGTAGTAACAGTAACAGTAGTAGTAGCAGTAATAGTAGTAGTAGTAGCTGTTGTAGTAGTAACAGTAGTAGTAGCAGTAATAGTAGTAGTAGCAGTAGTAGTAGCAGTAGTAGTAACAGTAGTAGTAGCAGTACCAGTAATAGTACCAGTAGCAGTTAACAGTAACAGTAGTATTAGTAGTAGCAGCAGCAGCAGCAGTAGTAGTAACAGTAGTAGTGGTAGCAGTAGTAACAGCAGCAGTGGTAGTACCAGTAGTACCAGTAGTACCAGCAATAGTATTAGTAGTACCAGTAGTAGTAGTAGTACCTGTAGTAGTAGTAGTAGTAGTAGTAGTAGTACCTGTAGTAGTACCTGTAGTAGTAGTAGTAGTAGTAGTAGTAGTACCAGTAATAGTATTAGTAGCAGCAGTAGTACCAGTAGTAGTAGTTGTAGCAGTAATAGTAGTAGTAGGAGTAGTACCAGTAGTAATGTCAGTAGTAGTATCAGTAGTAATAGTAGTAGAAGTAGTACCAGCAGTAGTACAAGCAGTAGTACCAGCAGTTGTAGCAATAGCAGCAGCAGTAGTAGTAGTACCAGTAGAACCAGTAGTAGCAACATTAGTAGTAGTACCAGTAATAGCAACATTAGTGGTAGTAGTAGTAGCAGCAGTAGTAGTACCAGTAGTAGTAGCAGCAGTAGTAGCAACATTAGTGGTAGTAGTAGCAGCAGCAGTAGTAGTAGTACCAGTAGTAGTAGTACCAGTAGCAGTAGTAGCAACATTAGTGGTAGTAGTAGCAGCAGTAGTAGTACCAGTAGCAGTAGTACCAGTAGTAGTAGCAGCAGTAGTACCAGTAGTAGTAGCAGCAGTAGTAGCAACATTAGTAGTAGTACCAGTAGTAGTAGTACAAGTAGCAGTAGTACCAGTAGCAGTAGTAGCAACATTAGTGGTAGTAGTAGCAGCAGCAGTAGTAGTACCAGTAGTAGTAGCAGCAGTAGTAGCAACATTAGTAGTAGTACCAGTAGCAGTACTGTCCATAAAGCACTCTTCCTTAAAAGTTACATTTCCAAGTATGATAGATTCAAACAAAATTATTTTTCAGCCAAGATTATAATGAAGTTTTCCTACTAGATGTTTGCAATGCTAATTCTGAAAAAAATGTAATGTAAAAATATATCCACAGGGAAAAGCAGGATATGAAAGTTTTATGCTTAGTATTTGAATTATTTTATTGCCAGTAAAAAATTGAAAATACTAAGCATATAAATGTACAAATCCTGCCTGTGCTTTTCCGAGGATATCTATTTTTTATCTTCATAATATATGAAATATCATCCATTCTGACCAAGATTTAAGTTGCAACTACATTTTGTGAGCCATATTGACGAGCCAGTCCCTTCCTAAGTGAGTAAGCCTTGTTTCAGCATTTAAAATCTAGGAGGTTATTACTATTCTTATTTTTTTTTTTTTTTTTTAAAACACACTGAGTGCAAACATCAGGTGACTAGTAGACCACACCATGTGACTTCAAAGAGGACAAACACAGCAGCTGCTGGGTTGTGAGAGTGTGACCATCCGGCCTTCAGGTGAAGGGGATAGTCTGTGATCAGGGGTCATACAGTGGGGCAAAAAAAGTGTTTAGTCAGACAACAATTGTGCAAGTTCTACCACTTAAATAGATGAGAGAGGCCTGTACGATGACAGACAAAATGAGAAAAAAATCCAGAAAATCACATTGTAGGATTTTTTATAAATTTATTTGCAAATGATGGTGGAAAAATAAGTATTTGGTCAATAACAAAAGTTTCTCAATACTTTGTTATATACCCTTTGTTGGCAATGACAGAGGTCAAACGTTTTCTGTAAGTCTTCACAAGGTTTTCACACTGTTGCTGGTATTTTGGCCCATTCCTCCATGCAGCAGATGTTTTGGGGCTGTTGCTGGGCAACATGGACTTTCAACTCCCTCCAAAGATTTTCTATGGGGTTGAGATCTGGAGACTGCCTAGGCCACTCCAGGACCTTGAAATGCTTCTTACGAAGTCACTCCTTCGTTGCCCGGGCGGTGTGTTTGGGATCATTGTCATGCTGAAAGACCCAGCCACGTTTAATCTTCAATGCCCTTGCTGATGGAAGGAGGTTTTCACTCAAAATCTCACGATACATGGCCCCATTCATTCTTTCCTTTACACAGATCAGTCGTCCTGGTCCCTCTGCTTGTTTGTAGGTGACCAAATACACACACGAGACACACACACACACACACACGAGACACACACACACACGAGACACACACACACACACACGAGACACACACACACACACACGAGACACACACACACACACACGAGACACACACACACACACGAGACACACACACACACACGAGACACACACACACACACACGAGACACACACACACACACACGAGACACACACACACACGAGACACACACACACACACGAGACACACACACACACAAGAGACACACACAGCGTTTGAACTCACCTGCGTTGTGGATGTTGTGGATCTGGGCTGGGGGCTGTGCGCCGTTGTTGCCAAATCCTCCGTTCTGCTCCAGCAGCTGCAGAGATTCATAGCCATCGTAAGCAGGCCTCAAACAGTAATCTGGCCTCAACAGACTCATGGGGGCGACCAAGCACCAAAAACAAACAGTTGAAAAGTGAAGAGAAGGACTAAAACGAGTCCCAAGAGAAGGCAGTCAGAGTCGTTAGATTCAGTCAGAACATTAGTACAGTTTCCCTGGACTAGAGTGTAGGTATCTCTGGGTGTGTCAGTGAGGGTCAAACCTTCACGAGTCCTGCCTGTCTTGGCTGTGCCTCCTCTCCGGAGGGGGTAAGCTCCTTAACCCACAGAGAAACCCCCGATTAACACAGATCATCCCAGCCTCAATCTGCACTCAGACACAGGGGAGCAGTTATGTCTACCCCTTACTACCACTACTACTACGAATACCAACACCACCACCAATACTACTACCACCACCAACAATACTACTACTTCCACCACCACCATCACTACTACTACCACCACCACTACCACTACTACTACTACCACCACCAATACTACCACTACCGCCATCACAACTACTACTACCACCACCTCCAATACTACTACTACCACCGCCACCACCACCGCCATCACGACTACTACCACCACCACCACCACTACTACCACAAATACTACTACTACCACCACCAATACTACCACTACCGCCATCACTACTTCTACTACCACCACCTCCAATACTACTACTACTACCGCCACTACTACTACCACCACCACCACCGCCATCACTACTACTACCACCACCACCATCACTACAACTACCACCACCACTACTACTACCACCACCACCACCATCACTACTACCACCACCGCCATCACTACTACCACCACCACCGCCACTACTACTGCCACTACTATTACTACTGCCACTACTACTGCCACCACTACAACTACTGCCACTACCACCACTACTATTACTACTGCCACTACTATTACTACCGCCACTACTACTGCCACCACTCCTACCGCCACTACTATTACTACTGCCACTACTACTACTACTACTACTACCACCGCCACTACTACTACTACCACCGCCACTACTACTACTATTACTACTACTACCGCCACTACTACTACTACTATTACTACTACCACCGCCACTACTACTGCCACTACTATTACTACCACCACTACCACCACCATCACTACTACTACCACCGCCACTACTACTGCCACTATCACTACTACTACTACCGCCACCACTATTACTACCACCACTATCACTACTAATACCACCACCGCCACTACTACTGCCACTACTATTACTACCGCCGCTACTACCGCCACTACTACCACTACTCCCACCACCACTACTACCACCACCGCCACTATCACTACTACTACTACCACCACCACCACCGCCACTACTACCACCGCCACTATCACTACTACTCCCACCGCCACTACTCCCACCACCACTACTCCCACCACCACTACTCCCACCACCACTACTCCCACCACCACCACCACCGCCACTACTACTACCACCACCACTATCACTACTACTACCACCGCCACTACTACTACCGCCACTATCACTACTACTACTACTACTACCACCACCACCGCCACTATCACCGCTACTACCACCGCCGCTACTACCACCGCCGCCACTACCACCGCCGCTACTACCACCGCCATTATCACTACTACCACCGCCATTATCACTACTACCACCGCCATTATCACTACCACCACCGCCATTATCACTACCACCACCCCTACCACCACCGCGGCCCCTACCACCACCCCTACCACCACCGCGGCCCCTACCACCACCGCCTCTACTATTACTACTACCACCGCCACTACTACTGCCACTACTATTACTACTACCGCTACTATTACTACCACTGCTACTACTACTGCCACTATTATAACTACCACTGCTACTACTACCACCGCCACTACCACTACTATTACTACTACCACCGCCACTACTATTACTACTACCACCGCCACTACTACTACTATTACTACCACCGCCACTACTACTACTACTACCACCGCCACTACTACTACTACTACTACTACTACTACCACCACCACCACCGCCACTACTACTACCACCGCCACTACTACTACTACTACTACTACTACTACCACTACTACTACTACCACCGCCACTACTACTACTACCACCGCCACTACTACTACTACCACCGCCACTACTACTACTACCGCCGCCACTACTACTACCGCCACTACTACTACTACCACCGCCACTACTACCGCCACCACTATTACCACCACCACTATTACTACCACCACTATCACTACTACTACCACCACTACTATTACTACCGCCGCTACTACAGCCACTACTACCACCACTACTACCACCACCACTATCACTACTACTACTACCACCACCACCGCCACTACTACCACCGCCACTATCACTACTACTACCACCGCCACTACTACTACCACCACTACTCCCACCACCACTACTACTACTACTACTACCACCACCACCGCCACTATCACTACTACTACCACTACTACTACCGCCACTATCACTACTACTACTACTACTACTACTACCACCGCCACTACCACCACCGCCGCTACTACCACCACCACCGCTACTACCGCCGCCATTATCACTACTACCGCCGCCATTATCACTACCACCGCCGCCATTATCACCACCACCGCCGCCCCCTACCGCCACCGCCGCCCCTACCGCCACCCCTACTGCCACCCCTACTACCACCGCCACCACCACCGCCCCCCCTACCACCACCGCCACCACCACCGCCACCACTATTGCCACTACTACCACTACTACTGCCACTACCACTACTACTACCACTGCTACCACCGCCACTACTACTACCACCGCCACTACTACCCACCGCCACTACTACTACCACCGCCACTACTACTACCACCGCCACTACTACTACCACTACTACCACCGCCACTACTACTACCACTACTACCACCGCCACTACTACCACCGCCAGCACCACCGCCAACACCACTACCACAGCCAGCACCACTAGTACTACTGCTGCTACTAGTACTACTGCTGCTACTAGTGCTGCTACTGCTACTAGTGCTGCTACTGCTACTAGTGCTGATGCTACTAATGCTACTACTGCTGCTGCTACTACTGCTGATACTACTACTGCTACTGTTGCTGCTACTACTGCTACTGTTTCTGCTACTACTACTGCTACTGTTGCTGCTGCTGCTACTGCTGCTGATACTACTACTGCTGATACTACTACTACTACTGCTGCTGATACTACTGCTGCTGATACTACTGCTGCTGATACTACTGCTGCTGCTGCTGATACTACTACTGCTGCTGATACTACTGCTGCTGCTGCTGATACTACTACTGCTGCTGATACTACTACTGCTGCTGATGCTACTACTGCTGCTGCTACTACTGCTGCTACTACTGCTGCTGCTGCTACTACTACTACTGCTACTGCTACTGCTACTACTACTGCTGATACTACTACTACTGCTGCTGATACTACTACTACTACCACCACCGCCGCCGCTACCACCGCCGCCGCTACCACCACCACCGCTACCACCACCACCGCCGCTGATACCACCACCACCGCCGCCGCTGATACTACTACCACCGCCGATACCATTACCACCGATACCACCACCGCCGCTGATACCACCGCCGCTGATACCACCGCCGCTGATACCACCACCGCTGCTGATACCATTACCACCGCCGCCGATACCACCGCCGATACCACCGCCGCTGATACCACCACCGCCGATACCAATACTGCCACCGACACCGCTGCTGCTGCCATTGCCACTGCTACCGCCGATACCACTGCCGCTGATACCACCGCCGCCGCCGCCGACAATACCACTGGCACTACCACCGCCGATACCACCACCACCACCGCCGATACTGCTGCTGCTACCGCTGATACCACTGCCACTGCCGCCGATACCACTGCCACCACCGCTGATACCACTACTGCCACCACCACCACCACCACCGCGCCGCTGCCGATACCACCGCTGCTGCCGCTGACACCAACACCACCGCTACCACCACCGTTGCTGCTGATACCACCACCGCTGCTGCTGATACCACTACTGCTGCTGCTGATACTGTTGCTGCTGCTGCTGCCGCCGATACCACTGCCACCACTACCACTACCGCTGCCGCCGATACCACCGCTGTTGCTGCTGATACCAATACCACCGCTACCACCGCTGCTTGCCGCTGATACCACTACCACCGCCGCTGACTGCTGACCGCTGATACCACCACCGCCGATACCAATACCACCGATACCGTTGCTGCCACTGCCACTACCACCGCCGATACCACCACCACCACCGCCGATACCACCGCCGCTGATACCACCGCCGCCGATACCACTGCTGCTGATACCACCACTGCTGCTGATGCCACCACCACCACCACCGCTGATGCCACCACTGCTGCCACCGCTGATACTGCACTACCACCGCTGATACCACTGCTGCTGCCACCGCCGATACCACTACTGCTGCTGCCGCTGATACCACTGCTGCTGCTGCTGCTGATACCACCGCTGCGATACTGCTGCTGCTGCACCGCTGATACCACCGCCGCTGATACCACCGCTGCTGCTGATACCACCGCCGCTGATGCTACTACTACTACTACTGCTGATACTACTACTACTACTACTACTACTGCTGATACTACTACTACTGCTGATACTACTACTACTACTACTGCTGATACTACTACTACTACTACTACTGCTGATACTACTACTACTACTACTACTACTACTGCTGCTGCTGATACTACTGCTGCTGCTGATACTACTGCTGCCGCTGATACTACTGCTGATATTGCTGCTGCTGCTACTACTACTACTGTTGCTGCTACTGATGCTACTACTACTGCTGCTGATACTACTGCTGCTACTACTACTACTGCTACTACTGCTGATATTGTTGCTGCTACTACTACTACTGTTGCTGCTACTGATGCTACTGCTACTGTTGCTGCTGCTACTGCTGCTGATGCTACTGCTACTGTTGCTGCTGCTGCTACTACTGCTGCTACTACTGCTACTGCTGCTACTGCTGCTGCTACTGCTGCTATTGATACTACTACTACAAGTCCCACAGCAGGCCAAGTATACAGTTCCCACAACATGCCAAGTCCCAAAGGAGGCCAAGCATACAGTTCCCACAACATGCCAAGTCCCACAGCAGGCCAAGTATACGGTTCCCACAACATACCAAGTCCCACAGCAGGCCAAGCATTACTCTCTCCCTGTCCCTCCTTCCCTTTTGTCTTTCTTTCTCCCTCTCCTTTGTGTCGTTCTCTCTCCATCACGTGACATCACTTTCCATTAAGACTGAAACGCCTGTAGTGTGTGGATATGGCTGGGATGAGACACTCCTTTGTGACCGATGGTGGCGGGGGCAGGTGGAAGGGGTTGAGGCAGAAGCAGGGAGGGGAGCAGGCACTCTCTCAATAGCTCTTCAGAGAGTTGGTGGCACTACTGGAGAACTGACTCCCTTTGTACCCCAAGAACTGACTTGTTTGCCATAAGAGTCGGGGGGGGGGGGGGCTACACAGTCCCAATTCAATTCCTTACATAGCCCTTGGTCCAAACTCAACAACGTTTGCAGTTGTTTAAGGTGGAAGCTTTAACAATACACTGGTTATACCAAACCTGGAGGGGTTAGGTCCGAGAACAAGGGAGAGGAAGAGGGTCTCAACCTCAGTCACACAAGGAGGGAAAGGTGACCTGACTTATCGTGTGACCTTAAGCAGGGGGCATTAAGCTGTGTATCCAACCATGAATATATCCTCCTCTCTCAGCACGGAAGATAGACACCCCACAACTACTCACCCCTCTCCAGAAACACTCTGATAGGGGCTTTGACCTAGCATTAGCCCTAACAAAGAAATATGTAGGTCATTGTGTGAGCAACTAAACATATATATTTTTTTTTAAACTGGCAACATGGGTGTTTGGCTGACATCATTACACATCCTGTGACATTCATTTGGTATTTGGTAGTAATAGTCTATGTCAAGACCCCTCATGCAAAAGGCTCTAGAAAGGAGTCATGAAGGAGTTGGGTTGCAATGCTAGTAAGGTCAGACAAGCAGAAGGGTTCAGAGGTCAAGGGTCAGGGGTTGAAGGTCAGTCGGTTACCTCGGTGATGGGAGAGACTTGGGGTTGACATTGCGCGCCGCAGCGATCTCCTGTAGTTGGTTGACCAGCTCCGTGATGGACAGCCTCTCCTCTGGGTTGATCTTCAGCATGGATCCTGAGAAGAGGAGAGGAATGGCCACAAACGTCTTAACGTCTTAACAGATAACCAGCCTAAAACTCTTAAGAGCAAGCAATGCAGTGGCAGAAGCACAGTGGCTAGGAAAAAAATATAGAAGGCCTGAACCCAGGAAGAAACCTAGAGGAACCAGGCTCAGAGGGGTGGCCAGAGGCGGAACCCAGGAAGAAACCTAGAGAGGAACCAGGCTCCGAGGGGTGGCCAGAGGCAGGAACCCAGGAAGAAACCTAGAGAGGAACCAGGCTCCGAGGGGTGGCCAGAGGCAGGAACCCAGGAAGAAACCTAGAGAGGGACCAGGCTCCGAGGGGTGGCCAGTCCTCTTCTGGCAGATCTCACATCATGATCTCAAAGTCGGTCGACCATATTTTTTAAGTGCGCGTTTTGTTACGTCTTGAAAATATTAGTCGTTCCTGCCAAAAACAGCAACTACACCTCGATGGACTGCTGGGTACAGGGATTCTCTTCATTTTTAATCAGATATTGAACTATTCATTTATTTTTTACAACCACAGGCCGCATTTACTAAGACAACCACCCATTTCAGAGCCCCGATCTGATGAATGAACGGAGGATCCTTACTGATGAGCTCGTGGTAAACAGTGTACTTGACGTCATTCTGGGGGATGGCGTACTTCCCGTTGACTATCTGCAGCTTAGCGCCTTCCTCGAAGGGGTGCTGCTTAAAACACAACAAGTAGAGGATACAACCCAATGCCTGGAGAGAGAGACGCACAGACACACACACACACACACACACACACAGAGAGAGAGAGAGAGAAAAATTATCAACAGGCTATAGAGATGAGGTTTTTTAATTGTCCCTTTAACCACTTAAATAACCCCCTATTCCCTTTACAGTGCACTACTTTTGACCAGAGCACAAAGGGCACCGTAGCAGGTGATATAGCAACCAATATAGCAGCAAACGAAACAACAAATAGACAGACTAAATAATGTTGCTGTGACAAGACTCACCCAGATGTCCTGCTTCTCGTTAATGGGGAAGTTGGAGTACAGGTCAATCATCTCAGGTGTCCTGTAGGCCGGAGTAGTGTTTCTGGTGATCTGGGTACAGTGGAAGGTGACCAGAGAGGGTAACTTTAGTTTAGCGGTAGCTCACAGAACAAGAACGAGCAGAACGGGCCTCCCCATTTAAGTTAATGATGTCATAATGGGTCGTCTGGCAGCCATTTTGAGTGCATCCATGAGTTTACCTATCCGAGGTTCCAAGTCCTAGTCATTCTGTGTCTAAGGTTTAGCTATTTTCCTCACATTCAAATACAGACAACATCTAACCTTTTACTTTTCCCAGGAAAATGTGGGGATTAACAGCCCGTTTCCAAGAAAATCTTATGCATGAGTGATTCTTCTAGCCAATAAGTAACTTTCTGTATCCATGCTAGTTTCCTGTAGAGCACCATTAAACTGGAGGAAAATAGACTGGTGTTACAGGGTTTGAGGAAAGCCAGTGTGTTCCGATTTGACTAACCAACATTGGTGCAGGAATAAAGTATAATTTTGTGTAATTATATCAATAGGAGATGGTTTCCCAGACACTAATTAAGCCTAATTCTGGACTAAAAAGTATTTAAGGAAATGATCCATTAAAGTAGATTTATAGTCCAGGACTAGGCCTCCTCTCCCCTGGGGAGTCTACAGCAGCGATAGTGAAAGGAGTACTAGAACAGGGGTTTCCTAAATCACCTCATCCTCAACCATGGACCTCTTCTGGGCTGACCAGCCGTAGTCAGGGTAGTGGGCTATTGTGGTGGAACTGCCAAAGTCACACAGCTTGATGGTGCCTTGGTGACTGATCAGCAAGTTCTCAATCTGGAGGAGGCAGACAAAAAAAAGGACAGTGGCTCATTATGCGATTGTAGTTTGTGTGTACATTTTTTTTCTATATTTGGTCTGGGAATTTTGTTTGTTGTAAGGCGATGTCAGCACCATTTCACCAGATCAAATTCCTGTAAGAAGTAATGTATTTGGCGAATCAAGGTGATTCTGATAAACATCAATAAAGCAAGGACAGTAGGCAGCAACACCTTTATTTTCTAGGGTGCTTTAGAAGCAGGGTGATATATTTTCTAGGGCGCTTCAGAAGCAGGGTGATATATTTTCTAGGGCGCTTCAGAAGCAGGGTGATTTATTTTCTAGGGCGCTTCAGAAGCAGGGTGATTTATTTTCTAGGGCGCTTCAGAAGCAGGGTGATTTATTTTCTAGGGCGCTTCAGAAGCAGGGTGATTTATTTTCTAGGGCGCTTCAGAAGCAGGGTGATTTATTTTCTAGGGCGCTTCAGAAGCAGGGTGATTTATTTTCTAGGGCGCTTCAGAAGCAGGGTGATTTATTTTAACGTCGCTTTTGAAGCAGGGTGATTTATTTAACGCTGCATTAGAAGCAGGGTGATTTATGTTAACATTGCTTCAGAAGCAGGGTGATATTTTAATGCCACATTAGAAGCAGGGTGCTTCTCAGTCTCAAATCAGCAGGCCACATGAAAATATTGCAGCGAGGCAACGCCGCTCATCAGAACATTTGTCACAAAACGCATAGCCTCTGGTTTGACCCGGTCCTCAGTTGCAATTCCAAAAACACTTAAAACAATCCCCGAGTCCGCTAGAAAGTCAGGAAACAGAGCGTGATGGGCCAGGCGAGGGGTGGAGGGGTCCCAGGGAACACAGACGTCTACATCAGCACTCTGTAGCTACAGCAAGCACATCACCAGGGTGTTTGGTCACTGATCAAATCAAATAAAAACATCTGACAAACAAGTGACTGAAAGTTTAAGTGTGGCAGAGTGGTAGAGCAGGGAGGGAGGGAAGTCTTACCGGAGGAGGAAGAGAATGGTTATGTCTAGATAGCATACAGATGGTAGCAGGTATAGTATGGTGTAGTAAAGGAGGAAGAGGTATTGGCAATGGCAGGAGTTGAGAGGGGAAGTAGGGTGATGTTGCAGCAGAGATGCTGATCTTGGGTCAGTTTTGCATTTCCTCCACTAATGGTTAAGGTTAGGATTGGGAAAGGGACACTGATCCTAGAGCTGCACCTTGGAGAAATTACAAGGGTGAGTTGGGCTTTGAACTGCGCACCTTAAGATCCCGGTGGATGATAGGAGGTTTCTGTTTGTGCATGTGCTGCACAGCGCGACACGACTGGTAGAAGATCTTCAGCACTGTGTCACATGACATGGGTCCCTTCTGCTCCACCCGCTTGATGAAGTCCACCAGTTGACCTGAGGGAGGAAGACAGGAAGACAGGAAGTGCCTGATCAGCAAAATGAAGAGTACTAGTCAAAGCAATTGCTAAATCACTGACTAAACATTATGGGGCAGTTTCCCTGATACAGATTACGTTCAGTCCTGGACAAAACATATCTTTCAATGAAGAATCTTAGTCTCTATTGAGAATGCTTTTTAGTTCCGAACTAGGCTCAATCTGTGCATGGGACACCAGCCATAAAGGTATTGCTAATTAGTAGAAGACTACAGCGCATACATTTGCTTGATAACATCAGGCATATTCACAGAAGTATAAACTGTATTACAGACTTGTGAATATACCACTCCAAAAAAGGCCTCTAGAAGATGTCGCTACATCCACATTACGTTCCAGGAGGAAGAGTAAACGTTAGGCTTCTATTTCAGCCCTTAGCGCTGCGCACAGCGAAACAGAAAACGCAGTGCGGACGTAGCTTGAAATACTCCAACAGCTTTATGACGTCACTGTGTACCACAGAGGGGGCCCGGCCCGGTCCCGCACAGAGGGGGCCCGGTCCCGCACAGAGGGGGCCCGGTCCCGCACAGAGGGGGCCCGGTCCCGCACAGATAAAGAGGGGCCCGGTCCCGCACAGAGGGGGCCCGGTCCCGCACAGAGGGGGCCCGGTCCCGCACAGAGGGGGCCCGGTCCCGCACAGAGGGGGCCCGGTCCCGCACAGAGGGGGCCCGGTCCCGCACAGAGGGGGCCCGGTCCCGCACAGAGGGGGCCCAGCCTGTCCCGGTCCCGCACAGAGGGGGCCCGGTCCCGCAAAGCGATAAAGTGGAGTCTACAGTACCTTTACAGAGCTCTGTGAGAATGAGGAACTCAGCCTGGCCCGTGTCCGACTCCTCCTTGGCAATGGACGCTGCAGAGCTGAACTGTACCACGTTGGGGTGACCAGAGAGCTTTTTCTACACAACACTCAGGTCAAAGAAAAAGAACTGATTGTCTGTATATCAAACTGGGTTGTTTCTTAAGCCCAGTTTCCATTAGTGCTTTACTTTTTTTTTTTTTTCATTTTTATTTAACCTTTATTTAAACTTTGGCAGGTAAGTTAAGAACTAATTCTTATTTACAATGAGAGCCTAAACCCGGTCAAACCCGAAACGACGCTGGGCCAATTGTGCGACGCCATATGGGACTCCCAATCACAGCCGGTTGAGATTGACTCCTACACCAGAATGTTTTTTTTTTTAAAGAATATTGTCTACTTTATTCAGATTGGTCTATTTTATCGAAAATGGTTATTATGGCAGACAGCCACGTCAGCTGTTCCTTGACTAAAGGATGTTGTTCCGTGTTCCGAATGTTCCGTGTTCGACGAGGACACAGAACCACTCAAAAAGATACCATGATGCAGACCTCCTGGATGATTTCTTTGTTCTTCTCCTCCTCGTGGGACAGGAGCCTCTGTGTGCGCACACGCACACACACACACACACACACACAAAACAGACAACCATTTAACAAATACAGAACAAAGTATGCGTTCCAAATGGCATGCTATTGGAGCTGGTCAAACGTAGTGCACTACATAAAGGAACAGGGCACTACCTAAAGGCACTACCTAAAGGCACTACATAAAGGCGCTACCTAAAGGCGCTACATAAAGGAACATAAAGGAACAGGGCGCTACATAAAGGAACAGGCTAAAGGAACTACATAAAGGAACAGGGCTCTACATAAAGGAACAGGGCGCTACATAAAGGAACAGGGCGCTACATAAAGGCACAGGGCGCTACATAAAGGCACAGGGCGCTACATAAAGGCACAGGGCGCTACATAAAGGAACAGGGCGCTACATAAAGGAACTGGGCGCTACATAAAGGAACTGGGCGCTACATAAAGGAACAGGGCGCTACATAAAGGAACAGGGCGCTACATAAAGGAACAGGGCGCTACATAAAGGAACAGGGCGCTACATAAAGGAACAGGGCGCTACATAAAGGAACAGGGCGCTACATAAAGGCGCTACATAAAGGAACAGGGCGCTACATAAAGGCACAGGGCGCTACATAAAGGAACAGGGCGCTACATAAAGGAACAGGGCGCTACATAAAGGAACAGGGCGCTACATAAAGGCACTACATAAAGGAACAGGGCGCTACATAAAGGCGCTACATAAAGGAACAGGGCGCAGGGCGCTACATAAAGGAACAGGCTACATAAAGGAACAGGGCGCTACATAAAGGAACAGGGCGCTACATAAAGGCACTACATAAAGGAACAAGGCGCTACATAAAGGAACAGGGCGCTGCATAAAGGAATAGGGCGCTACATAAAGGAACAGGGCGCTACATAAAGGAACAGGGCGCTACATAAGGGCACTACATAAAGGAACAAGGCGCTACATAAAGGAACAGGGCGCTGCATAAAGGAATAGGGCGCTACATAAAGGAACAGGGCGCTGCATAAAGGAACAGGGCGCTGCATAAAGGAATAGGGCGCTACATAAAGGAACAGGGCGCTACATAAAGGAACAGGGCGCTACATAAAGGAACAGGGCGCTACATCAAGGAACAGGGCGCTACATAAAGGCACTACATAAAGGAACAGGGCGCTAAAGGAACATAAAGGAACAGGGCGCTACATAAAGGAACAGGGCGCTACATAAAGGAACAGGGCGCTACATAAAGGAACAGGGCGCTACATAAAGGAACAGGGCGCTGCATAAAAAGGAACAGGGCGCTACATAAAGGAACAGGGCGCTACATAAAGGAACAGGGCGCTACATAAAGGAACAGGGCGCTGCATAAAGGAACAGGGCGCTACATAAAGGCGCTACATAAAGGAACAGGGCACTACATAAAGGAACAGGGCGCTACATAAAGGAACAGGGCGCTACATAAAGGAACAGGGCGCTACATAAAGGAACAGGGCGCTACATAAAGGCACTACATAAAGGAACAGGGCGCTACATAAAGGAACAGGGCACTACATAAAGGAATAGGGCGCTACATAAAGGAACAGGGCGCTACATAAAGGAACAGGGCGCTACATAAAGGAACAGGGCGCTACATAAAGGAACAGGGCGCTACATAAAGGAACAGGGCGCTACATAAAGGAACAGGGCGCTACATAAAGGCACTACATAAAGGCGCTACATAAAGGAACAGGGCGCTGCATAAAGGAACAGGGCGCTGCATAAAGGAACAGGGCGCTACATAAAGGAACAGGGCGCTGCATAAAGGAACAGGGCGCTGCATAAAGGAACAGGGCGCTGCATAAAGGAACAGGGCGCTACATAAAGGAACAGGGCGCTACATAAAGGAACAGGGCGCTACATAAAGGAACAGGGCGCTACATAAAGGAACAGGGCGCTAAAGGAACATAAAGGAACAGGGCGCTACATAAAGGAACAGGGCGCTACATAAAGGAACAGGGCGCTAAAGGAACATAAAGGAACAGGGCGCTACATAAAGGAACTGGGCGCTGCATAAAGGAACAGGGCGCTGCATAAAGGAACAGGGCGCTGGAACATAAAGGAACAGGGCGCTACATAAAGGAACAGGGCGCTGCATAAAGGAACAGGGCGCTGCATAAAGGAACAGGGCGCTGCATAAAGGAACAGGGCGCTACATAAAGGAACAGGGCGCTACATAAAGGAACAGGGCACTGCATAAAGGAACAGGGCGCTACATAAAGGAACAGGGCGCTACATAAAGGAACAGGGCGCTACATAAAGGAACAGGGCGCTACATAAAGGAACAGGGCACTACATAAAGGAATAGGGCGCTACATAAAGGAACAGGGCGCTACATAAAGGTACTACCTAAAGGCGCTACATAAAGGAACAGGGCACTACATGAAGGAACAGGGCGCTACATAAAGGAACAGGGCGCTACATAAAGGAACAGGGCGCTGCATAAAGGAACAGGGCGCTACATAAAGGAACAGGGCGCTGCATAAAGGAACAGGGCGCTACATAAAGGCGCTACATAAAGGAACAGGGCACTACATAAAGGAACAGGGCGCTACATAAAGGAACAGGGCGCTACATAAAGGCACTACATAAAGGAACAGGGCGCTACATAAAGGAATAGGGCGCAACATAAAGGAACAGGGCGCTACATAAAGGAACAGGGCGCAACATAAAGGAACAGGGCGCTACATAAAGGAACAGGGCGCTACATAAAGGAACAGGGCGCTACATAAAGGAACAGGGCGCTACATAAAGGAACAGGGCGCTACATAAAGGAACAGGGCGCTACATAAAGGCACTACATAAAGGCGCTACATAAAGGAACAGGGCGCTGCATAAAGGAACAGGGCGCTGCATAAAGGAACAGGGCGCTGCATAAAGGAACAGGGCGCTACATAAAGGAACAGGGCGCTACATAAAGGAACAGGGCGCCACATAAAGGAACAGGGCGCCACATAAAGGAACAGGGCACTACATAAAGGAATAGGGCGCTACATAAAGGAACAGGGCGCTACATAAAGGAACAGGGCACTACATAAAGGAACAGGGCGCTACATAAAGGAACAGGGCGCTACATAAAGGAACAGGGCGCTACATAAAAGGAACAGGGCGCTACATAAAGGAACAGGGCGCTACATAAAGGAACAGGGCGCTACATAAAGGAACAGGGCACTGCATAAAGGAACAGGGCACTACATAAAGGAATAGGGCGCTACATAAAGGAACAGGGCACTACATAAAAAGGAACAGGGCGCTACATAAAGGAACAGGGCGCTGCATAAAGGAACAGGGCACTACATAAAGGAACAGGGCGCTACATAAAGGAACAGGGCACTACATAAAGGAATAGGGCGCTACATAAAGGAACAGGGCGCTACATAAAGGAACAGGGCACTACATAAAGGAACAGGGCACTACATAAAGGAATAGGGCGCTACATAAAGGAACAGGGCGCTACATAAAGGAACAGGGCACTACATAAAGGAATAGGGCGCTACATAAAGGAACAGGGCACTACATAAAGGAACAGGGCACTACATAAAGGAACAGGGCGCTGCATATTGGAACAGGGCACTACATAAAGTAACAAGGCGCTACATAAAGGAACAGGGCACTACATAAAGGAATAGGGCGCTACATAAAGGAACAGGGCACTACATAAAGGAATAGGGCGCTACATAAAGGAACAGGGCACTACATAAAGGAACAGGGCACTACATAAAGGAACAGGGCACTACATAAAGGAATAGGGCGCTACATAAAGGAACAGGGCACTACATAAAGGAACAGGGCGCTACATAAAGGAATACTCAGTTAAGAACTAATTCTTATTTTCAATGACGGCCTAGCAACAGTGGGTTAACTGCTTGTTCAGGGGCAGAACGACAGATTTGTTCCTTGTCAGCTCGGGGATTTGAACTTGCAACCCTCCGGTTACTAGTCCAACGCTCTAACCCTGCTGCCCCAGGCGAGGTGTGTGCAGAAAGGGATAATGTGTGTGAAGGAAATCAAAACGCTTACCTTGAGAGCATATTCTTTACTGCTGCCTATGTCCTGAGCTTCATACACAAATGCAAAACCACCTGCAGAGGAAAAGACAACGAGGGATCAATGGCCCGGATGAGAGAGCCAGCACAACAATAGCTCGCCTTAGTGCTATTTCACACCCAGTGTAGTGCCAATCTCGGCCTCTATTCATAAAATGTCTTGGTGTAGCAGTGCTGATCTAGGATCAGCCCCCCCCCCCCCATGTAATGTTACACACTATGGTTTAAAATACCAAACTGACCCTAGGTCAGCACTCCCACTTTGAGATGCTTTATGAGTGAGTATGGGCACCGGTGGTGTTAATGTGAATACCTTTCATTTAAAGAGACATTATATGTAACAGTGATTGCTGTCAAAAGTCAACATAGGCTTTCCTCAACCGATTGCACTTCACTACATTGTCATAACGGACAAAAAAACAATGCTTTAGAATTCTCATTGAAACAGAGGTGGACTAGTGAACACTAATCTGGAGACCACACCAGTATTCCAGGGGGCTTTTAGTGACTACTGTTGCTGCTAAATCATTGACATTTGCAATACGTTCCGCCATGTGTCCACAGAGCACTTCTCTTTTTCACAGACAACATTATTGCAGCATCAGTTTTGCTGTAAGTTTTCAAGAATAGACACACAACACACTGTGTCTGATGACTAATTTGTAACAATTCTGTTCTAAGTTAACCTTCAAATGGAAAAAGGTGTGCTCTCCAGCCTGCTCAAACAAGACCATAACTCAGCTTGAATGTTTCTCAGAGCAAATCTGCACATTCCAACATTGTGCCTGCATTTGAGGAATATTAAAATTGTGTACAAAGACTTTTTTCTCATGATTTGTTGTACTTGCTAAACACCTAACATGTAAGATACCTCTGTGTGCACTGGGCAGGCATCTCAAGTGAATACTAATTCACTATTCATTTTGCATACGCCCTTCAAGTCAATGAGGTTTTGCTCCAATTCCTTAGCGACAAACAGAGGCCCGCTGACATTAGAGACCCGTCTGTTCTCTGTGAAACATGAAACACCGCAGGCAGGGCCTCCCTCACTCTTTACTGGACAAGAATGTAAAGGTGCCCTGTTTCTGGCACAACGCCATTAACATTCCACGCCTGAGGTACGTTACAGCCCTGGTATCTCAGTAACCAAATAAAGCCCTGCTAAAAACACCAACACTCTCCTGCTTCCACAAACCAGTGTGTAGGCCCTATCTGCTACAGCAAACCTGTTTGCCAGGACAGAGGGACAAAGGTTGGAGGAGGGCTGTAGAGTGGAGACACTCCCAACTCCGGTGTCAAAGGCTAGTGTAATAAGGTATAGAGAGAGAGAAAAGGAAAGTAAAAGAGAGAGCGAGAGTGTTGGTGTTAGACATGCTGCAAACAGTTGTTAGTGGGCCCCTCTTTGGGCCCTGGTCTATAGAGCATGTTTACAAAGGGCCGGGACGACACCAGTATCTTTACTTGGGCAGGGACGACACCAGTATCTTTACCTGGGCCAGGAGGACACCAGTATCTTTACTTGGGCAGGGAGGACACCAGTATCTTTACTTGGGCCAGGAGGACACCAGTATCTTTACTTGGGCCAGGAGGACACCAGTATCTTTACTTGGGCAGGGAGGACACCAGTATCTTTACTTGGGCAGGGAGGACACCAGTATCTTTACTTGGGCAGGGAGGACACCAGTATCACAATACTAATTCCATGGTAAAAATGAAAACACCAGTATCTTTACTTGGGCAGGGAGGAAACCTTTATCTTTAAAACTTGCTGCAGGGATGAAAAATAGTGTGCTTTACTTGGGAAATAAATACATGTGAATCGAGATCACAATACTAATTCCATGGTAAAAATGAAAACACGAAGCAGACCAAACTCTTTGGTCCTTTAAAAACTTGCTGTATGTAAAAATAGTGTGCTATAGCTTGGGAAATAAATACATGTGAATCGAGATGACAACATAATGATGTTTGGTCACAATATTAGGGCTGTTTTCCAAAAGAAGTTAAGTGTTTGACATTAATGCTTGTCCAGGACAGTAAAACATTTTTTTTTCATGAAATTTGTGCTAATGTTGGGTTTTTGAACTAGCACCCAATAGACTCCAATTCACTCCTTGTCCAAGAATTACCCAGAATACTCCAAGCGGGCAATTGTCATAGCAAAGGCAAAGTTTTCCATCTCCTCAAAAGTATAAAGTTCTCTTGCGTTACAGACTTATTCTAAAACTTATTGAATGTATTTTTTCTTTATCAATCTACACACAATACCACACAAGGACAAATTGAAAACTATTTTTTTTGTTGCAAATAAAAATAATAATAAAACCGAAATACCTTATTTACATAATTATTCAGAACCTTTGCTATGAGACTCGAAATTGAGCTCAGATGCATACTGTTTCCATTGATCATCCTTGAGATGTTTCTACAATCTGATTTAAGTCCACATTTGGTAAATTCAATTGATTGAACATGATTTGGAAAGGCACACACCTGTCTATATAAGGCCCCACAGTTGACAGCGCAAAAACCAAGCCATGAGGTCGAAGGAATTGTCCATAGAGCTCCTAGACAGGATTGTGTCGATAAACAGATCAACAAATGTCTGCAGCATTGAAGGTCCCCAAGAACACAGTGGCCTCCATCATTATTAAATGGAAGAAGTTAGGACCCACCAAGACTAATCCTAGAGCTGGCAACCTGGCTAAACTGAGCAATCGGGGGAGAAGGTCCTTGGTCAGGGAAGTGACCAAGAACCCGATGGTCACTCTGATAGAGCTCTAGAGTTCCTCTGTGGATATGGAAGTACATTACAGAAGGACATCTCTGCAACACTCCACCAATCAGGCCTTTATGGTTGAGAGTCCAGGCGGAACACACTCCTCAGTGAAAGGCATATGACAGCCCGCTTGGAGACTGCTGAAAGGCACCAAAAGACTCTCAGACCATGAGAAACAAGATTCTCTGGTCTGATGAAACCATGATTGAACACTTTGGCCTGAATGCCAAGTGTCACGTCTGGAGTTAACCTGGCACCATCCCTATGGTGAAGCATTGTGATGGCAGCATCATGCTGTGGTGATGTTTGTCAGCAGCAGTGACTGGGAGACTAGTTAGGATCGAGGCAAAGATGAACAGAGTGAAGTACAGAGAGATCCTTGATGAAAGCCTACCACACGGCGCTCAGGTTCACCTTCCAACAGGACAACGACCCTAAGCACACAGCCAAGACAACGCAGGAGTGGCTTTGGGACAAGTCTCTGAATGTCCTTGAGTGGCCCAGCCAGAGCCCAGACTTGAACCCAATCAAACATCTCTGGAGAGACCTGAAAATAGCTGTGCAGCAACAATCCCCATCCAACCTGACAGAGCTTGAGAAGATGGGAGAAACTCGCCAAATACAGGTGTGCAAAGCTTGCAGCTTCATACACAAGACGCGAGGCTGTGAACGCTGCCAAAGGTGCATCAACAAAGTACTGAGTAAAGGGTCTGAATACTTATGCAAATGTAATTTGAGATTTGTTTTGCAAAAAAAATCTAAAAATCCAGCTTTTGCCTTGTCATTATGGGGTATTGTGTGTAGACTGAGGGGGGGAAACTATTTAATACATTTTAGAATACGGCTGTAACGTAACAAAATGTGGAAAAAGTTAAGAGGTCTGAATACTTTCTGAATGCACTGTATGTGCCGTTGCGAATGCCAGACTCCACTGAGGCACATCAATCTGCAGGTTGAACATGGTGAGACTGTAGACTCCTAAATTGACAGCTGTAAAAATCGCCTAAAAAAAATAAATAATAAAAAATAAACTGTACTAACTAGCTACTTCACATGCTGATATTCTCTTTGGTATTATTGTGTGTGGCTATGTTTGTTTGCTTGCTAGCTAGCTAGCCAGCCAGCCCACAGAGAGAGCATTGCAGAGTTTGTAGTCGACTTGAGCTGCAACAGACAGCAAAATGAAACATTTGTTCACAACAAAAACCTTCTCACATAGTGTTATTTAACATTGCAAATTAAAGAAACAAGTGGTTTTGGGTGGATTTTTCTTTTAATTTCTAGCGGATATTTGAATCTCTGTCGCATTAAACCCCTTGTGCGTGCGGGGCTCTTTTGTTTGTTTTTTCCCCGCCAATTGCATTTTGGAACATCCACTCGGACCCTACAGCCATGTGCGCATTTGTTGAGCTTATAATATGAATAAATAAAAACATTTCCGATTTTTTATTAATGTGCAGTGGTTGTATGAATTTTGGATCTGTCGTCCCAGTGTCTGTTTTGAACCGGAGGAAATTATTTAATAAGGATATAAGTATTTGGTTGTAATGTTGCAATATTTTATAGGCTACCAATGGAGGCCAACCATCCTCCAGGAGAGCATTAAAGGGGCAGTGTTGTGTTTTGAGAGGATTAAATATTCAAAGAGGCCAATAGGCAGAGTGTAGATACATTTTTGTCTGATTCTCTATGGTAAACAAGATTGAAATGCATTTTTGTTGTGGTTCCTTTGCATAATACAATGATGTAAAAATTGTTACAAGTGACTTGAGCTTTTGGACAAGTAAAAACTACCTGTACTACTTTTCCTATGGACATTGATGACAGCTTGGGGACAAGGCAATGTAGCCTATGGCAATGTAAAGGTCCTGATTAAATCGGGACCAAATTAGAGAGGTGCGGAGATCCTGCAATCATTTCAAAGTCAATCTTAAAACATACCTTTATTGTCAACTATCTTTAATGTTTTATCAATGAAAGGAAGTGTCTCAGATGAAAACACAGTGTGCATGTTTAGTTAATTATAAATTCTGAAGGTCTTCGCCATCAGGACTTTGTGCGGGTATTTCTATTCCTTTCATGACCATTTTTGACAATCAAATTGTTGGATGTAATACACTCCTTTTAAAAACTGACAACATTACAATAAACCTGATCACAAGAACAAATATTTTCCTTAATAAGGAACTATGAAGCATTGCTTGAGAGTGACGAGAAAGTGTTTGATTAAAGGGAAATTGGTTCTCCATTTTGATGGCATGAAACACTACAGGTCTCAGGAGTCTTCTCTGTAAACTTCCACATGAACAATACTGCACTGCTTGACGTTGAAGATTCTCAAAAGAGGTAATACTACCAAAGGAACCTAAGCACTTTCTCTTTTCCTGTTCCATCTCTCCCCAGATTCCTCAAAATGTCAGCTGTCTGTTTCAAGGGTAAGCAAGAACCTGTCCCACGCAGGTTATGTGTACTGAGGGCAGAAAATAGTAAGTAGGTACTAGGTAGTTCGATTGTACAAACAGTCTATATAGATATTATCCATGATAAATTTCTAAACAAAGTTATCTAATAATTATTTGTTACATGGACAACACAGCTGAAGTACCCGTATATATATTAACGTATTTATATGTACAACCCTTGCACCAGTATATCATCATGTAATTTGTTGACACCTGCCTATCATGTCAATACAGCCGTCTTAACAATTGGCCGTAAATAAAAACATAAAATACTATAATATCTAGTATGTCTTGTTAAAAGCATATTCTAGCTAGCTGATAAAGGATGCTAACAATAAACCAGATAGCTAGTAGCTAAAGTTAGCTAGCCAACCGGTATGGCTAGCTCGCTAGCTAACATTAACATTAGCAAGCCTAGTGTCATGTAAATGTGACGTTTTCGGATTATCAACCTTGACACATAACTCACCTTCAGCTATAACCCTTTTGATTCTCAGTTTCATGTCACCAAGCTCCACAATTTGCCCAACAAAATCATTTTGGTCTCGACTTGCGCCTCCAGTGCCACCGGGCCCTGCCAGGAAATCAAGTGCCGACTGGAAGAGGGACATTTTGTCCTGTGTCCCCGGTGTAGCTCAGCGAGCTCTTTCCAGGCCTTACAGAGATAATATGCTGTAGGCAAAGGTTTTAAAAAATCAAATCAGTGATGTTGTTAAGTTAATTATGAACGTCGGTGTCTAGTTATTTGATTCCTTCGCTACACAAACATTATCGTCCTACTCATCTAGAGTGGCCATGACTGCACTTCCGTGAGATGGTGACGCATCTCGTGCCGTCACAAACTTTCTTCTTCTGTGGTATAGTGGAGGTCCGCAAATTAAAGTTTAAGGAGTATGCCGCCTCCTACTGTGTTGGAATGTGCGTTCAATAAAAGTTTTTCCTAATGCTGTACTAATAAGAAAAATAAATAAACAAATAAATCCCTACCAACAAACCCTCACCAAAACCCTCACCCCTCACCAAAACCCTTCCAACCCCCTAGTAGAAGCACCAGTGCTTGGGCTCCAGAGTGGCACAGCAGTCTAAGGCACTGCATCTCAGTGGTAGAGGTGTCACTACAGACCCTGGTTCAATTCCAGGCTGTATCACAACTGGCTGTGATTGGGAGTCCCATAGGGCGGCGCACAATTGGCCAGTGTTGTCCGGGGTAGGGTTTGGCCATCATTGTACATAATAATTTGTTCTTAACTGACTTGCCTAGTTAAATAAAGGTTCAATTAATTTTAAAAAATTCTGACAGAATGTCCACTTACTAAGGGAGCAGCCACTTACTAAGGGAGCAGCCACTTACTAAGGGAGCAGCCATCCGTCCGCCTAGTAATTCCACCAATCTGTTTTACAGCCTCTGTGTAACAGCGGTCCAGCGAAGACAGGAATACTGGTCTCGACACCAGTGTAAACAGATATGATTGTAGATCGTAACTCTCTTACGTTGTGTTTTTAAAAGGACTGTCCAGTCAGCGATCCCAGTTGATCTGTAGTTTATTCTTACAAAAATAGTACAAAATGCTATAAATGTAAGTTCCTGACGATAGACACAAGGAAGAACATTAGATGTGCAGGACAACAGTATGTTAATGGCTGTAAATTCGTGATTTGTTTGTTAGCATGGAAATAACTGAATTAGCAGGGAGCTCCAACATAGGATTTTGCCTGTGCTTAGCTGGATTCTGTTTCTTTTTATCCCAAAAAACTACCTAGTCCTTGCTGATGACAAGCATACCCATAACATGATGGAGCCACCGCCATGCTTGAAAATATGAAGAGTGGTACTCGGTGACATGTTTGTGTTATATTTGCCCCAAGCATAACTCTTTGCATTTATTTGTAACAGTGAACACAAGAACACTGGTCTCGGCACCAGTGTAACAGATGTGATCATACTTGGCTGTAGATTTGTGATTAGTCTGTAAGCAGGGAAATAACTGTGAATTAGGAGGGAACTATTGGGACCATTACAATTAGAGCATGTTAGCTAACACACTATTACAGCAATAACATCCTATTAGAGCATGCAAGCTAACTCGCTCTAACTTTGGAAGTATGCTTGGGGCCATTGTCCATTTGGAAGACCCATTTGAGACCAAGCTTTAACTTCATGACTGATGTCTTGAGATGTTGTTTCAATATATCCACAGAATTTTTCCTCCAAACATAACGATGGTCATTATGCCCAAACAGTTCTATTTTTGTTTCATCAGACGAGAGGACATTTCTCCAAAAAGTACGATCTTTGTCCCCATGTGCAGTTGCAAACCGGTCTGTTTTTTTGTTATGGAGGTTTTGGAGCAATGGCTTCTTCCTTGCTGAGCGGCCTTTCAGGTTATGTCAACATAGGACTCGTTTTACTGTGGAAATAGATACTTTTGTACCTGTTTCCTCCAGCATCTTCACAAGGTCTTTTGCTGTTGTTCTGGGATTGATTTGCACTTTTTGCACCAACGTATGTTCATCTCTAGGAGACAGAACTCATCTCCTTCCTGAGCAGTATGACGGCTACGTGGTCCCATGGTGTTTATACTTGCGTACTATTGTTTGTACAGATGAACGTGGTACCTCCAGGCGTTTGGAAATTGCTCCCAAGGATGAACCAGACTTGTGGAGGTCTACAATTCTTCTCTGAGGTCTTTGCTGATTTCTTTTGATTTTCCCATGATGTGAAGCAGAGAGGCACTGAGTTGAAAGGTAGGCCCTGAAATTCATCCACAGGTACACCTCCAATTGACTCAAATAATGTCAATTAGCCTATTAGAAGCTTCTAAAGCCATGACATAATTTGTTGGAATTTACCAAGCTGTTTAAAGGCATAGTCAACTTAGTGTATGTAAACTTCTGACCCACTGGAATTGTGATACAGTGAATTATAAGTGAAAAAATCTGTGTGTAAAAATTGTTTAAAAAATGACTTGTGTCATGCACAAAGTAGATGTCCTAACCGACTTGCCAAAACTATAGTTTGTTAACAAGAAATTTGTGGAGTGGTTTAAAAATAAGTTTTAGGGGCCTACCAAGTGGCGCAGCAGTCTAAGGCACTGCATCACAGTGCTAGCTGTGCCACGAGAGATTTTGGGTTTGAGTACAGGCTCTGTCGCAGCCGGCCGCGACTGGGAGGCCCTTGGGGCGGCGCACAATTGGCCCAGCGTCGTCCCGGTTAGGGAGGGTTTGGCCGGCAGGGATATTTTGAATGCTTAGCAGGACAGAAAAATATTCTAATTCACACTTATCAAGAGAACATCCTTGGTCATCCCTACTGCCTCTGATCTGGCAGACTCACTAAACACATGCTTCATTTGTAAGTGATGTCTGAGTGTTGGAGAGTACCCCTGGCTATCCCAGGGATGAACACTTTTACTCAAGTAGAAATTTTACTGCGTGACTTTCACTTTTACTTTAGTCATTTTCTATTATTAAGGTATCTTTACTTTTACTCAAGTATGACAATTGGGTACTTGTTCCACCACTGCTAGCTTAGTGATGATCTTGGAGCGGACAATGGTGTTGAACGTTGAGCTGGAGTCTATGAACAGCATTCTCACGTAGCATATTTCCCCTCCTGTTCAGGTGAAAGGGGCAGTGTTAAGGTGGAATTGAGATTGCGTCATCTGTGGTCTGTTGTGGAGGTATGCAAAGCTGTCATCACGTCAAAGGGTGGCGTCAAAGTATCTCAAAAATAAAATGTACTTAAGATTTGTTTAACATTATTTTGGTTACTACATTATTACATGTGTGTTATTTCATAGTTGTGATGGCTTCACTATTATTCTACAATATAGAAAATAGTACAAATAAAGAAAAACCCTTGAATGAGTAGGTGTGTCCAAACTTTTGACTGGTACTGTACATATACATTTATTTTACATAATCTGGTCCGGAAGCTAATTTCCTGAAATGATATCTATTTTGCTATGGGATTTTGTACTGTGTATTTAAATAGTGCATTCTCGACATAGCTCATTCTAATATTTATTCTACTGTACAGTTAGTTACACTGTTTATACACACACCACATATTTATTTATATACTTGATTCTTGACATAGCTCATCCTAATATATCTACTGCTGTACATATCATTCTTAGTATATCCTGTGTAAATATTATTACTGCATTCTTTAGGAGGCTAGTAACATAAGCATCTCGCGGCATCCGCTAAAACATCAGCTAAACTGTGTACACGACAATTAACTTTGATTTGAAAGGAAAGACAATCTGATTTAGGACTCTGACACCCTCTCCCTAGCTCTACAACTTGCCCCCCCCCAACTTGCCCCTTAAGTCACCTGATCATTTAGAAGTGAACTTTGATTCATTGCTAGTCCAATGTGACCTTCCGTTGGCTCACTGCATTTGTGATGCATATTGGGATGTTCCAGTGCACTCTTATCCTGTTGTGTCCACCATCCTGGCTGTCTGCCCTGGAGTTGCCATGTTGCCATGGTGATAGTTATGGTGTATGGAGAGGATGGAACCACATGTAAACAAGTGCACAAAGCAGGTGTTCACTACAAGGAACAAACACAACCTGACACTCATTGACTAGAAATGCCAATGTGAATGCCATTCTGAATCTCCCATAAATGTCCTTGAGGCCTACTCCACCATTAGCCACCCCCTAAGGCAGTTACTAAACCATGGAATTGGACTGTCACACTGACTGGTACTCAGACTAGATTACAATAGCTACAACATTTTTTTTTTTGAAATACAAATAAATGTTACTGTATGTATTTTCGTCAGGTAGGACCAAAAAGCACTAAATGAACGTGTGTAAACTAAAGTTTACATTAATCGAAAATATGAATAGTTGATATTTCCTCCTTTTGTATCTGTGTTTACAGGTGTATATTTCCAAAATGCTTTAATATATCCTAATGTTTGTTTCTTTATGTAGGGAAAATAGTTTTAGCAACATAAAAGCTTGCAATATTGGGTTACATCATCTTACATGGGCCTTGCCACGCCACTAGTTTAAATGCCCAAAAATCACATAAAATGAGAGCACGAACTTTTATTTGGTAGTGGACGATTAGAAAGCTATTTTGTCAAAGTGGCTCCTCCCTCTGTGTCAGGTGACCTCAGTTCGCCTGGTAACAGAGAAAGCGTCGCTAGGAAGTGAATAGTGCGATGAGTTCGCGGCAAAAAAATAGGTTTTTGAGGCAATCTACGGCGAAAGTTTACGAATACCGGGAACGGGAGTACAGTTTATCTGTCAGAAGAAGGGAGTAAAGTTGTCTATTTTATCACAATTATGCGTCGTCGAGTACTAGCTAGCTCATTCACATCTCGTGGCATGAGAGATAAAACAAGATTAAGTTAGCAAGCTAGCTAGCCAGCAGCTAGCTAGCTTAGTAGTCATAGTCAATTACGCACCCCAGCTGGGCAGGTAAGCAAAAATAGATCTGGCTTGCCACCACCTGTTTTAGCTCGACAAGTCACTGTTTTCTATCTGTTTACCATTGAAAGTACCGTTAGCCTGGTGTGTGTCCAAATAGCACTGGTACAGCTATGGAAGTAGTGTCGTCGTCTGTTGGGTTAATGCGATGTGGCAGTAATCATAATAGGATTTCACCCTCCTTCCTGAATAAAGCTTCCTTCTGTCTGTCGCCCGATTTATTTATTTAGCTCATGGAGTGTTTACATCATCACACAGTTGAATAGGTAGACTACTGTAACGGTGTCAAGTGACAGAGTGGGTGCACGTTGTATTAATCTGTGTGTTGGGTTGACATTTCAGCAGAAGGTGGTTGACAGTTGAAGAATAACACTACCCTAATCTGCTCATATGGGTTGGGGACCTGGGTGGTAGCTCTGCTTGCTTCCACAGCCAGGTTGTTCTGACACAAACATGGGGAAACTTCAGAGCAAGTTCCGAAGGTCGCGCTCTGAACTGTACAGGTAAGACAGCCAGCAACATCAACACAGGCTGAGTGACCCCATACCTAAACCTGATTTAAAGATAGACTCCGGATGTTTTATTGATCAGATAATCTGTGCGGTGCTTGGTACAGATTATAACAATCCCATAACATACCTCAAATAGGCCTAATAGATCATTGAAGGCTATTCTTGAGGTGCAATTGTATTGTTCCTCTGCAGGGCGACCAAAGGCGATGGCGAGGATGCTGCTGTTAGTCAGGTGATACAGTATGAACCCGCCCACCGTGATGCCGTCAACTGTGTCACCAACCTGACCTCAGACCTCTGTGTGTCTGGAGGAGGTGACATGGTGAGTAAATTGACTAGGTTTTATCCATATGTTTTACGAGTGACAATATAGTACAGGAAACTGACTGCTAATCTGTTTCATCTCTCCCCAGGCAGTGGTTGTGTATGACTGGAGAGGAGGGAAGTTATGCCAGTCATTCCAAGGTCACAATAGAGAGGTTACCAAGGTAAACAGCCAGTGCACTCTGAGGTAGTTGAAGAAGAGGGTGCAATGTGGCTGTGGCTATTGAATGGATGCCTGCCTGCCGTTGTTTTATTATTGTGTTTGTCGTCTTTAGAATAGATATCAATTGTGGTGCTGGGAGTATAACAGAGTAGAAAAATACATCTCCCACACACACGATTTTACCTCTGCACAGATGTTGTCGTCGACGTTTCGCCACAATACCTTTTATGTGTGTTTTTGTAGATATTATGTATCTAATTATCGAGTATCCTCCTCTCTCTCTCTTTCCCAGGTGGAGTGTTTTCCTGGAAGCACTTGGATCTTTAGTGCGTCTCGAGACAAGAGTGTTATGATGTGGGATCTCAACCAGGGGGACGAGCCCATCCAGGAGTTCTGTGGCCATGAGCTGGTGGTCAACGGGCTGGCCGTCAGTCCAGGTAGAAACATGGTGAAGTTTCCCCTAGGTGCAGATCTAGGATCAGATTTTCCCTCCTCCCCCAATCTTAACCATTAACTTAACCTTCAAGATCAGCGTCGAGGGACAACTTCACCCCTCAAACACTTGAATTAACACCTTATCAAACACCATTATAAATACCTGTGTGTGTGTGTGTGTGTGTGTGTGTGTGTGTGTGTGTGTGTGTGTGTGTGTGTGTGTGTGTGTAAACCATACTTGTATTTTCGTTAGATGGGTCGAGGCTGTGCACTGGTTCCCGTGACAACTCCATGTGCCTCTGGGACATTGAGTCTGGCGAGCGTGTGCATAAGAACACAGTCTCCAGAAACCTGGTACGTGACTCTTCTGTCCCTTGATTTAAGGGTACTATTAAAAAAGGGTTTATAAAAAGGTAGGATGATCTCGTACCCTGTGTCCAAATTATCATACTTCATACTGTAAGTATTTACTAGGCACTAACAGTACTGCATACTATTTAGAAACACGGGTTAGTAAAAAGTTATACTAGTACAAATGATGAACGTACTACAGCTCATCCATACTGAGTAAGTGTCGTCTGTTGCACCGTCATAATGGAAAGGAAGTTTAATTCATGAGTATGTTCAAGTGAAATCACAAAGTTCGGTGATGCGTTTTGCATAGTTTGCACCATCTCACTTTTTACTGTGTACTGAAAGTGCTCTTAAATGTTACTGCTGACGTGCAACATTTTTAGGATCATATCAACAGTGGACTAATTAACTATATATATTTATTTATTTTGTAGTAAAATATCCCTTTAAGGAATTCACACTATATGAAAAAGGGGGAAATGAGTATGACATCCTGGCATTTAAAAACATACAAAAAATGTAGATCAATCTTGCACACTACTAAACGTTATATTATTCCATACACAAATAAGTATTGTAAATATTATTCCGTATGATCATTCGTATAGAGCCGGACTCTTTTTCAGGTTACTCATGTGTGCTGGGTACCTGAGAGCAGCTCCATTGTTCAGACATCCGAGGATAAAACCATCAGGTAAGTTGTTATAGCCTGGTCCCAAATCTGTCCATACTTTTGCCTACTTCATTGTCATGCCAAACATGTTTTGAATACCAATTCCATAAGGAGTTTGGAAGAGAGCAGTAACAGACTGGCCCCCAGGCTATAGGACGACAGACTGGCGCCCAGGCTATAGGACGACAGACTGGCCCCCAGGCTATAGGACGACAGACTGGCCCCCAGGCTATAGGACGACAGACTGGCCCCCAGGCTATAGGACGACAGACTGGCCCCCAGGCTATAGGACGACAGACTGGCCCCCAGGCTATAGGACGACAGACTGGCCCCCAGGCTATATGCTGTTGGTAGTCACTCAGGGTATGATCACTAACAGTGTTAGTGTGTAATGCAGTCAGGAGGCTAGTGGGAGGAGCTTTGAGGACGGGCTCATTGCATAGGCTGGAATGGAATGAATGTTCCATATGTTTAGTGTGTAAGATACCGTTCCATTTAATCCATTCCAGCCATTACAATGAGCCCGTCCTCCTATAGCTCCTCCCACCAGCCTCTGAATGCAGTGCTCCAGGTTGATACATGCATTTTGAATTGTGCAGGGTGTGGGACAGTCGTACCTGGCAGGTCACTAACACGTTCCCAGCCAAGCAATACATCCAGACACACTGTGACATCAGCGCCAACGGTAACCACCTCCTGTCCAGCAGCAATGGCTTCGGAGGCCAAGGCTGTGAGGCTACGGTGAGCCCCCCCTCTTCAACCCTGTCTGGGTTTCCAATTCTCTACCCTCTTCCAGAACTGTGCACTTGTGTCCCCCCCCAATGAAAGGTATCGGTTTGGTGCAATAATGACTGAAGGAAGTGTCCGCCATGTTGTTCACACCTGTCCACCTCTTTTTAAATTGACGAGGGGGAAGTGTACAAGTTCACACACTCCTGTAGAGAATTTAAATGAAGCCTGTCCCCACGGAGCATTGTTACTGTGTGAATCCCACACCCACTCATGTGTTTTCTGTGTGTGTTTGTAGCTTTGGGACCTCAGGCAGCCTGGCTGTAAGGTGGTGGAGTACCGGGGTCATCGCGAGACCACCGCTTGCTGTGTGTTCTTGCCCTCCAGCCCCGGGGGCCCTGCGCTCGTAGCGTCCTCCTCTCATGACTGCTCAGTCAAAATCTGGGATCAAAACACTGCAGGTAACACTGCCCTACGATGCCCTACCCTAGTGAGCTAAATGGCCTCTATCTTCTCATCATGGTTCTTTCCTATTTTCCTTGTCACTCTTTCTCTCTCTGAAGCCTGTCTGACCACTCTGACCCTGGATGGATCAGGTCCTTTGGTGTCTTTGGCCCCAAGTGACTCCAGCAGTCTGCTGTGTGCCAGCTTTAACACAGGGCTCCACATACTCCACCATCACAAGGATGGGCTGGACCTAAAGGAGGTGGCGCGCTTCTGATGAGGGCACAGGACCGGTGCCGGCACGGTAACCCGAAACCCCCTTACACTGTGGGCCACACAGACCTCCAAGCCAGCGGGGCACTTTAAGTCAGAGGGACCTGATCAGGAGACACCATCCCTGGGTCAACTGATGGGAGAAGACCCCTGCGAGTCATTCTAAATCAGGGCGAGCCCTAGACATTGTACTCAGAGCATCAGGCGAGGCCCAACTGCTTCGGGACAACAGAAATGTTTTGGATGTTTGGAGACTACGTGGATAGTGATAGCTTTAGCACGTACAATTAGCCAAATTTAAGTAGACAATTGTGGAATCATTAATCAGATAGTTTAGGAAAAACTGTAACCACTATAAAATAGAGCGGGCAGATAAATCATGAATCGTTTAGAGCAGGGGTGTATTCACTAGGAACCAAACGGGCCTGAAACGTGAAGGGACTTAATCCTGAACTTGTCCAATAAGAGCAAATGTTCATTGCAAAATATTCAGTTGCAAAAATGCATTTTGCTTCGGTGTGCACTAATGAATACACCCCAGTCGTGTCCAAACTCTAATAAAGTGTCTCCTTCAGACCGGACGAGGGTGAAACTTTACAGGTGGAGAGTGACAGTTTATTTGAAATGGCTTCACGACCCCATTTTTAATAATATAATAAACTTACCACATTTTATCAGCTGCTTTTATCCAAAGTGATGACTTAGTCATGCGTGCATATATTTTTTTACGTATGAGTGGTGCCGGGAATCGAACTCACTATCCTGGTGTAGCAAGCGCCATACTCTACCAACTGAGCTACAGCGCAACTCGGCAGTGCGAATGTCGACCCAGGTTGTGATACTCGACTTCTGTGACATACTCCGTTATTACGCTGGCAAAAATTGGAACTTATGGAATGCAATCTATTTGTATTAAACTGACTGAGATACTGCCACACTGTAGGTCAGCGTTTGCCAAACGAGGGGTCGCGACCCCCTAATGGGGTCACCAGTTTTGAAAATAGGGGTCTCGAGAGAAACTCTGAAATAAAATGTTACATTTGCGCTTGGTTAATAGAGGCGGGATTACATCAGTAACCTCCGGTAGTCGCTAGATACGGTTGTAATAAACAGAGCGGTTCGGTTTTCTTCCTACAAATGTGGCTCCATCTTTCAAATGGTTTAAGCTACAAAATATTATGACCCCCCCCCCCATCACTGATTGATAAGACTCTAAGGAACACGTGTGTCTTCCCTTCTGCAATGCCCACAAGCAGAACTCATTAGAACAGCGTGGACAAGACCAAGCACTGGGGGGGGGGAGAAATAACATCAATGACGATGTAACTTTCTTCACAGAAAAACATACAGTATAAAATCATTGGCTGATGATCTTCTGAACTTCCCAATGCATTTCAAAACATATGCCCTTCAGATTGAAATACTGTCAAAAGTACTGCCAGACTGATTTGTAATAGACTGTCAAAGCATAAATTTTACAAAGTTAACCATGGCTGTTGATTTAACTTTATTTTTTTTTTATTTATTTTTTTTATATTGGGGTCGTGAAAACATTTTTCATATCCAAGTGGGATCGCGGGTCAAAACAGTTTGGGAATCCCTGCTGTAGATAGTTACCTCTGAGGAATTGGAATAGGCACGGAGAAGACACTATACCAACACATCACGAAAGGGCTTTAGCTACAGGAGTTAACTCGCCAGTCACATGGCTAACACATTCTGATGGGAACACATCCCATACAGTTTCAAGTTTTAATGTCATGTGCACAAGTACAGTGAAATGCCTTTTCTTTCAAGCTCCAAATGTAGCACACAAAAAAAAGAACACAAGGTAGAACAAAAATAGAAAATAACAAGAACAAAGTAAGAAGCTACAGTGGGGCAAAAAAAGTATTTAGTCAGCCACCAATTGTGCAAGTTCTCCCACTTAAAAGATGAGAGGCCTGTAATTTTCATCATAGGTACACTTCGACTATGACAGACAAAATGAGAGAAAAAAATCCAGAAAATCACATTGTAGGATTTTTAATGAATTTATTTGCAAATTATGGTGGAAAATAAGTATTTGGTCACCTACAAACAAGCAAGATTTCTGGGTCTCACAGACCTGTAACTTCTTCTTTAAGAGGCTCCTCTGTCCTCCACTCATTACCTGTATTAATGGCACCTGTTTGAACTTGTTATCAGCATAAAAGACACCTGTCCACAACCTGTCCACAACCTCAAACAGTCACACTCCAAAATCCACTATGGCCAAGACCAAAGAGCTGTCAAAGGACACCAGAAACAAAATTGTAGACCTGCACCAGGCTGGGAAAACTGAATCTGCAATAGGTAAGCAGCTTGGTTTGAAGAAATCAACTGTGGGAGCAATTATTAGGAAATGGAAGACATACAAGACCAGACATACAAGACCACTGATCATCTCCCTCGATCTGGGGCTCCACGCAAGATCTCACCCCGTGGGGTTAAAATGATCACAAGAACGGTGAGCAAAAACACCTAGTGAATGACCTGCAGAGAGCTGGAACCAAAGTAACAAAGCCTACCATCAGTAACACACTACGCCGCCAGGGACTCAAATCCTGCAGTGCCAGACGTGTCCCCCTGGTTAAGCCAGTACATGTCCAGGCCCGTCTGAAGTTTGCTAGAGAGCATTTGGATGATCCAGAAGAAGATTGGGAGAATGTCATATGGTCAGATGAAACCAAAATATAACTTTTTGGTAAACTCAACTCGTAGTGTTTGGAGAACAAAGAATGCTGATTTGTATCCAAAGAACACCATACCTACTGTGAAACATTGGGGTGGAAACATCATGCTTTGGGGCTGTTTTTCTGCAAAGGGACCAGGACGACTGATCCGTGTAAAGGAAAGAATGAATGGGGCTATGTATCGTGAGATTTTGAGTGAAAACCTCCTTCCATCAGCAAGGGCACTGAAGATGAAACGTGGCTGGGTCTTTCAGCATGACAATGATCCCAAACACACCGCCCGGGCAACGAAGGAGTGGCTTCATAAGAAGCATTAAGGTCCTGGAGTGGCCTAGCCAGTCTCCAGATCTCAACCCCATAGAAAATCTTTGGAAGGAGTTGAAAGTCTGTGTTGCCCAGCAACAGCCCCAAAATATCACTGCTCTAGAGGAGGTCTGCATGGAGGAATGGGCCAAAATACCAGCAACAGTGTGTGAAAACCTTGTGAAGACTTACAGAAAACGTTTGACCTCTGTCATTGCCAACAAAGGGTATATAAAAGTATTGAGAAACTTTTGTTATTGACCAAATACTTATTTTTCCACCATAATTTGCAAATAAATTCATTACAAATCCTACAATGTGATTTTCTGGATTTTTTTTCTTCTCATTTTGTCTGTCATAGTTGAAGTGTACCTATGATAAATTACAGGACTCATCTTTTTAAGTGGGAGAACTTGCACAATTGGTGGCTGACTAAATACTTTTTTGCCCCACTGTATATACAGGGTCAGTTCCAATACCATATTAACAATATGCAGGAATACTGGAGTGAGAGGTAGATATGTATAGGGGTAAGGTGACTAGGCATCGGGATATATGATAAACAGTGTAGCAGCAGCGTCAATAATGATTGTATGCGGGGGTGTGTGTGTGTGTGTGTACGTGACTGTAGAGTCCTGTGGGTGTGCATAGAGTCTTGTGCAAAAAAAATAAAATACACAGGTCAACTCAAAGACCATGTGGCCATTTTGTTAGCTATTTAACAGTCTTACGGCTTAGGGATAGAAGCTGTTCAGGAACCTGTTGGTGTCATACAAACATACACTGAATGAAAAAATATAAAGAGCAACATGTAAAGTGGTGGTCCCATGTTTTCACCAGCTGAAATAAAAGAATATCCCAGAAATGTTCCAAATGAACAAAATGCTTATTTCTCAAAAATGTTGTGAACAAATTTGTTTTTACGTTCCTGTTCGTGAATATTTTATCCTTTTGTCAAGATAATCCATCCACCTGACAGGTGTGGCATATCAAGAAGCTGATTTCAACCGCACAATTATTACACAGCAGCACCTTGTGCTGGGGACAATATAAGGCCACTCTAAAATGGGCAGTTTTGTAACACAATGCTACAGATATCAAGGTTTGAGGGAGCGTGCAATTGGCATGCTGACTGCAGGAATGTCCACCAGAGCTGTTGCCAAAGAATTGAAAGTCAATTTCTCTACCATAAGCCCCCTCCAACATCATCTTAGAGCAATTGGAAGTATGTCTAACCGGCCTCACAACGGCAGACCACGTGTAACCACGACCTCCACACCCAGCTTCATCACCTGCGGCATCATTTCTGTCTGTAATAAAGCCCTTTTGTGGGGAGGGGGAATTCATTCTGATTGGCTGGCCTGGCTCCCCAGTGGGTGGGCCTGATTGGCTGGCCTGGCTCCCCAGTGGGTGGGCCTATGCTCTCCCAAGCCCACCCATGTCTGCACCCCCACCCAGTGTCATATGAAATCCATAGATTAGAGCCAAAGGAATGTATTTCAATTGACTGATTTCCTTATATGAACTGTAACTCAGTAAAAATCTTTTAAAATTGTTGTGTTTATATTTTTGTTCAGTATGCATACAAACATTGCATCAGTGTCAACCATGAGTGGCATGGTGAGGAGCCACACACGTGAGATGCCACTGTTCTGTGTAATAATCAATGATGCTCTTGGTTGGAATCTAACCGTCCCTTTGTCTCCTATGTCTGCGTCACAAATGGGACCCTATACCCTATATAGTGCACTACTTTGGACCAGAGCCCTATGGGCCCTGTTTAAAAGTTGTTGCACTAAACAGGGAATAGGGTGTAATTTGGGATGCAAGCCATATTTGACTAGAATAAGAGAAGGGGTGTGTGGGTCCCGTTGTGTTAGCTCTGTCTGTTGGTCTTTATGTTTGATCTAATAAATCTGATTGTTACTGTATGTTAGTCTTGTGTTTTACCAATGCCAACACATTCACTAATCTCACCAGTGGAATAACAATGCTTCAATCTCTGAGTCCTTAGTGGGGGGGGGGCTCCAGGTTGAATTTTACCCTATGCACCCTCGATCTACTCCTTACATTTCTCCTGTTCTCATCTGTCACCAATAAAACATATTCAAAAACATGAACAGCCACCTAAACGTTTTTTTTTTAGATAAGTCTACTACTCACATTTCACAATAATTATCAAATGTCTTCGCCAAGCAAGGTTTTGGGGAAATCCAATGTTTTATATAAAACCCTGTACTGCCAAGTGACTTCATACCATAGGGCCTATCTACCTACAGCATTTGTATAAGCCATGACAGACAAGACACGTTTTCATTTTATTTCCAAGACAAATAATAAGTAGTCTGTATTATGTGGAGTTTTGAGGTCGACTCACTAATCTACATAAAGTCGCGACAGGTGCAACGACGCCTATATTAGGTATGTGCATTTCCAAATGACTACCCACGGACGCCCGCTCGCCGAGCCATGTGTGTTTACACAGATAGGCCTAATATTTCCGAGTCGCTCATTTGACTAGCTACCCCGAACATGTTTCCTCATATTGTAACAGTATTCAAATACTGACTTACCCAAAGCCGAGAGCAAAGGAGCTGAGTTGAAGCAAAGTAGTATCACAACCTAAAGATCAAGAGTTTGTTTGGAGGAGCGCGCTCTATGACCTTGCTCCAGGGGATCTGCCTGCGCTCGCCTTTCACCGGCAAGATCACACTTTAACCACGACTGTATGACCGACATGGTAACTACTTCAACTGTAGTTTTTCATTCCATAGTTCATAACAATTTTTTTTTTTTTTAAGTTGGACTCGGGGTTAACTTTCAGAAGTGAAAACGGCAGGCTTGTATTTCTTCTTGGCACCTCTGCTGCTTTTAGGGCAAAAGGCCCATCGATCGTCACTCCTCCTTACAGCTGTCAAATAAGGATGCAGCCTTAATATTTCCTCTTGTAGGTCGGATTACATTCCGGCAAGTTATCCACATTCACCTATTTTACCAGTAAGTAGGGTTTTTTTTCTTGGGGGTTTATGGAAACTTCATATTGGTGTATGTTGCCTTGCCTGATCTGTAAGAAATATGAACTTGAATGTGTTTCTCACTCAGGTGATGTAGCCTACACATGTATCAGTCCTTTCTGTATGTGTTTCTCTTAAGTTGATAGACTAGTTCATACTGAATGTCAGCGAGTAGCCTCGATTAGTGTAGTGGTAGATGGCGGAACTAAAGTTGTCCTTCTCTTTTGCATACAATAACTGTGTTGCTATGACTACATAATTTGACCCATAAATGTGAGAGTGGGGCATCCTTTACATGAAACCACCTAAACCTGTTTACCTTCCATGCATTTTTTTTTTTAAATCAAGGAGATTGCAGTAAGGTCTGCAGTTAAATTGGTAAGCCATATTACAATACCTATTGACACAGCTCAGTATTAGACTAAAGGAACCTAATGTTAGTCCTTATAGTCCAAGGACCTTACACGTTCTGTTTAAAGGGTGAACTGGCTCTGGAAGCCAAAACAGCCCCAAGTACTCCCATCTAAACGTGAATCGATTCTAAATTGCGGCACAGGTCTAGAAACAAAGTCATCTACTTTCATATCACATCAATTTATTTCACAAATGCAAAATACACACTTTACTGGACACTGTTTTAAAACAGTTGCAGCTGCCAGTTATTTTCAGTGACAACACTTTGCATCTTCCGTTTACACACAGGTGTTCGGAGACACAGATAGCTAATTAGCACAGGTAGGCCACTCTGTTCTCCGTAAACAAGCGCTGTAACATGGAGATTTGGCCATGTGGGAACCCTAACCCTATAAAGGTGTGTATCAATTGAACCTTTTTTTGGAAATTATTTTTCACCGAGATAAAACATGATGTCCTTATGCATCTAAAACCGCACTGCAAGCGATGTGTGTTAATGTTCAGGCCTAGCAACCCCCCTCCCCCCACAGAAGCGGCCTTCATCCAATGACTCCTATGGGTATGTCAATGGGACTGGGAATCATGATCAAGGGCTACTATTGACACAGTATTCTGAGGGGTGGTTTCCTTGACACAGATGAACCTAGCTGTTAAAAATCTGCCTAGTCAGGCCATAACTAATGCTCCTCCAGCTGGCTAAAATCTGCTTGTCAGACCATAACTAATGCTCCTCCAGCTGGCTAAAATCTGCCTAGTCAGACCATAACTAATGCTCCTCCAGCTGGCTGATTAGGAAGGTAAGCGTAGCACAGAGAATTTGACGAACCTTTACTTGGCGATACTTCCTCAATTCTCGACTTGGAAGACGACACGTTTCAGCTTGGAAGACCGACTAGTTGCAGGGCGTTTGTTTGATTTTAGAAAATGCTCCATTAAATTAAACGTTTTGCTCCATGAAGCACTTAACAGTTTGAGGAATTGTTGCCTCTCTAATGTGTATTTTAATGTGAATATGGATGTTTAGTTTAATGTGTATCCTGTATTTTAATATATATTGTGGCGCTCAACAAATCAAATCAAATGTATTTATATAGCCCTTCGTACATCAGCTGATATCTCAAAGTGCTGTACAGAAACCCAGCCTAAAACCCCAAACAGCAAGCAATGCAGGTGTAGAAGCACTGTGGTTAGGAAAAACTCCCAAGAAAGGCCAAAACCTAGGAAGAAACCTAGAGAGGAACCAGGCTATGAGGGTTGGCCAGTCCTCTTCTGGCTGTGCCGGGTGGAGATTATAACAGAACATGGCCAAGATGTTCAAATGTTCATAAATGACCAGCATAGTCGAATAATAATAAGATAGAACAGTTGAAACTGGAGCAGCAGCACGGCCAGGTGGACTGGGGACAGCAAGGAGTCATCATGTCAGGTAGTCCTGGGGCATGGTCCTAGGGCTCAGGTCCTCTGAGAGAGAAAAGAAAGAGAATTAGAGAGAGCATATGTGGGGTGGCCAGTCCTCTTCCGGCTGTGCCAACAGGGCTCATCTGGAAAAGAGACCTTGGTTTCAGCTTTGACTCCCTGTCAACATAAAGATTTTAAATAAATGATGCTCCCCATTTCTACATGGCTCCCTCAATAAAATAAAAAAAACGTTTTTCTGAGTGAGTGACACATTCGGTTCCTTCCCACAATCTAGAAGTGTTGGATTAGTGGAGGTGTAGATGCGGCAACGAGGTCAATCAAACTCGACCAAAACAATGGAAATGCCATGGAAACACGTGGGGAAAGTTCTCAAATCTCTTCATTGCCCCCCCGCAGCAAAATGTGTTCCCCAAACTACTGCAACAGCACATCATCAGTAGGGTAAAACTAACCTTTCTCACGACGGTCTAAACTCGGGTCACGTTTCACTATGTTGAGGTTAAAATCGGGGCATAATGCTTGTATGGATGTCAACCCCAACACATGTTCATGGAATCTTAACCAATCAACTGCGGTGCAGTTAAACACGACGTTGGCTACCACCACCGATTTCCTGTATGCTAGCTACGCTAACCAGATTATACGAACGGGAGTTAGCATTTAGCAGTCACTACTTCTAAACCCGAAAAGGGACAACTTCTAAATGTTCTATCCAAATCCGACTTTAATAACCATATTGTGGGCCTGTTACAATACATCAATCATGACAGATTTGACAAATGTCAACTTTTTTTTTATTTATTTTTTTTAGATCAGATTTGTTGAATGTGCGGCGGTCTTGTCAATGGAACGGTCTGCATTCCATTGACCCCCCCCCCCTTACTGGGCCTAGTGCGAGTATGGCCTAGTGGAAGTTTCCACCACATTTCTTATACCAATAAGAAATGTGATGACTGATCAGCTGCTGCTACCCCCTCTTGTGTAACACAGCCTCCTATCTACAGATAGAATAGGAGAAGTTTCCTTCATTATCATAGCATTTCTATGTTGACATTACCTTACTTCCCTGGGTTGTATTCACTAGGACCCAAAACGGGGAGGGGCTAACCTGAACTTGTCCAATAACAAATGCATCGTTTTTATTGCAAAAACATTTTTCATTGCAAAACGTGTGCGTGCACTAATGAATACACCCCTGGGTAAGAGGTACCATGTTACAGGTGCATCATCACCTCAATGTTGTCCTCCTCAGGTTCCCAGTGGTCTCATGTCCATGGCAGTTGACCTCCTACATTCCTGTTGATTCCCGAGGTCTCCTCTGACCTCCTATTGCTGCCCACCGGTCCCAGCCATGGACCCCTACCAGGAGCCACAGCTCGGTTTCCAGCCCCCCCTTGCCGAGGGCGCCCCAGACCTGGAATGTGCCATCTGCTTCAGCCAGTTCAACAATGTCTTCCGCACTCCCAAGATGCTCCAGTGCAATCACACCTTCTGCCTGGAGTGCCTGGCCCGTATGAATGTCAAGTCAGCCAAGCCGGACTCCATCCAGTGCCCGTTGTGCCGGGGCCACACGCCGCTACCCGACCTGGGGTTGCCCAAGCTGACCACGGACCGAGCCGTGCTCTCTTACCTCCCCGCGGCCATGCAGCGAGTCTACAGCATCCGCTTCAACCGCAACAAGGGCAAGCTGCAGGTGAAGAGGACCACCGACGCACCCCCGCCTCTGAACTCGCTGCGTTCTATTAGTCACTCTCTGGATGTGGGGCTGCCTAGCCCCACAGGAGACAGCGGGGACGTAGAGGGGGGGCGGAGGCGACGGCTCGGGGCACTGCTGAGACTGTGTCGTAGACCAGGATGCAGAGCCTCCCTCCTGGTGTCAGTGGTGATGATGATGGTGGTGCTTACTTGTGTCATAATCTTCCTCCTTGCATATAAACAGCTATAACAATATCATCCGACTGGAGCTAAGGAAGTGGACGCTCGCTACAGTGCACCTGATGGACCTCGGAGAGATGCGTTATTGTTACCCGGCTTCTACCATCTACTGTCGCAGTTTTCAGTACCTTTTTTTTTAAAACATTTTATTTATTTTTATAAAGTGTATCTATTTCTTAGCAGTTGTGTGTCTGTATGCTGAATTTGTGTACAACTATGATGCACGTCGTACAAGAGAACCACATTTCCCTATGTGTTTTTTGTTGTTGTTTATAGACAGACGGTCATGTGATACATGTTCATAATATAATAGCCCTGCTGTCCTCTCCAGGTTTCCACCCACAGTAAACGCACTCCACCTACTTCAATGCAAATCGATAGCGTCTGGCTATGCAAATACACAGTTACCTTTTTTGAGTAAGACACTGCGGTATCACTGTGTGAAACAGTCAGGGCTAGGAGATTTGGAGATACATCCACCCCACCCAACATCAAGAGTATCAACGTGGCAAGAGGTTGAAGATTGAAATGTGGAATTAGTATGTTTGCTTATACCAATTACTCATATATATATATTTTTTTTTTTTACTTGGTCTTTTTTTTTTTTTTTTTTAGGAAAAGCCATCTTGGTTGCATGGACATTATCCAGCTGATAGAGACGTCGAATCAAACAGGCAGATTAACAAATACTGTCGACTCACAATTGTCACATTTTTCTACAGTTTACGCTTTCACACATATCAAGGTTTTAGGATTGTCTTTTTTTTAATCATATTATATGTTACATACGTTGGCTATACATTTGTCAAATGTTGCTCTGGCAAATGATTTGCATTTCCTAAACTTGAAATAAAGTCAACATTGATTTGGTGCCCATTGTGTTTGTCGATCAGAGTACATATGTGAAGTTTCATTGATGTTAGATTGGCTTAGATGTGTCAGTGAGATTTGGTTGTATAATATATTTTATATTCACTGTGATAACAATGAACTAGCACTTCTAATAAGGGATAGTAATTAGCGAGTGTCAGCTTGGTCTTTCTCTGTGGTCTCCACCAGATGGCGTCACAGCATTGAACAGTGGACTGATGTGTTTCACTCGAGCAGATGCATGGTGCTCATGTGTCATGGAAAAGTACAGAGCCTCAAACAAAGTTGTGCTCATCTGGCTACTGATGGACAGTTCACCAGTGGACAGAGGGGGCAAGTAAGGTCAATGAAAACAATGACCTAAACTGCAGTGGCTTGATATTAAGATTCGTAATGGGAACCTAAGAGATTGAGAAATATCTGGGGGAGGGAGGGGTCAGAGGAAGCATGACAAAGCAGGAAGTGTAAAGCAGTGGATTTGGGTTTTTGTAATACAGGAAGTTGGCCCTCGCATGGGAATATCCAGTTATCAATCGACCCAAGTAAAAAATAAAAAAAATGAACTCGAGACTCCCTTCAATGAATAGAAAAAGAGCAAAGTCCACACGGTCTGTGCTGTGAAATGCAGGAAAATGTATTACATCTGACCGTTAGACGTTCCTCCTCTATTCCATCTGACCGTTAGACGTTCCTCCTCTATTCCATATGACCGTTAGACGTTCCTCCTCTATTCCATCTGACCGTTAGACGTTCCTCCTCTATTCCATCTGACCGTTAGACGTTCCTCCTCTATTCCATATGACGGTTAGACGTTCCTCCTCTATTCCATCTGACCGTTAGACGTTCCTCCTCTATTCCATCTGACCGTTAGACGTTCCTCCTCTATTCCATATGACCGTTAGACGTTCCTCCTCTATTCCATCTGACCGTTAGACGTTCCTCCTCTATTCCATCTTAGACGTTCCTCCTCTACGGTTAGACGTTCCTTCTCTATTCCATATGACCGTTAGACGTTCCTCCTCTATTCCATCTGACCGTTAGACGTTCCTCCTCTATTCCATCTGACCGTTAGACGTTCCTCCTCTATTCCATCTGACGGTTAGACGTTCCTCCTCTATTCCATCTGACGGTTAGACGTTCCTCCTCTATTCCATATGACCGTTAGACGTTCCTCCTCTATTCCATCTGACCGTTAGACGTTCCTCCTCTATTCCATCTGACCGTTAGACGTTCCTCCTCTATTCCATCTGACGGTTAGATGTTCCTCCTCTATTCCATCTGACCGTTAGACGTTCCTCCTCTATTCCATCTGACCGTTAGACGTTCCTCCTCTATTCCATCTGACCGTTAGACGTTCCTCCTCTATTCCATCTGACCGTTAGACGTTCCTCCTCTATTCCATATGACGGTTAGACGTTCCTCCTCTATTCCATCTGACCGTTAGACGTTCCTCCTCTATTCCATCTGACCGTTAGACGTTCCTCCTCTATTCCATATGACCGTTAGACGTTCCTCCTCTATTCCATCTGACCGTTAGACGTTCCTCCTCTATTCCATCTGACCGTTAGACGTTCCTCCTCTATTCCATCTGACGGTTAGACGTTCCTCCTCTATTCCATATGACCGTTAGACGTTCCTCCTCTATTCCATCTGACGGTTAGACGTTCCTCCTCTATTCCATATGACCGTTAGACGTTCCTCCTCTATTCCATCTGACCGTTAGACGTTCCTCCTCTATTCCATCTGACCGTTAGACGTTCCTCCTCTATTCCATCTGACCGTTAGACGTTCCTCCTCTATTCCATCTGACGGTTAGATGTTCCTCCTCTATTCCATCTGACCGTTAGACGTTCCTCCTCTATTCCATCTGACCGTTAGACGTTCCTCCTCTATTCCATCTGACGGTTAGATGTTCCTCCTCTATTCCATCTGACCGTTAGACGTTCCTCCTCTATTCCATCTGACCGTTAGACGTTCCTCCATTCCATCTGACCGTTAGACGTTCCTCCTCTATTCCATCTGACGGTTCCATCTGACCATTAACGTATCTCCTCTATTCCATCTGACGGTTAGACGTTCCTCCTCTATTCCATCTGACCGTTAGACGTTCCTCCTCTATTCCATCTGACGGTTAGACGTTCCTCCTCTATTCCATCTGACGGTTAGATGTTCCTCCTCTATTCCATATGACCGTTAGACGTTCCTCCTCTATTCCATCTGACCGTTAGACGTTCCTCCTCTATTCCATCTGACCGTTAGACGTTCCTCCTCTATTCCATCTGACCGTTAGACGTTCCTCCTCTATTCCATCTGACCGTTAGACGTTCCTCCTCTATTCCATCTGACCGTTAGACGTTCCTCCTCTATTCCATATGACCGTTAGACGTTCCTCCTCTATTCCATCTGACCGTTAGACGTTCCTCCTCTATTCCATATGACCGTTAGACGTTCCTCCTCTATTCCATATGACCGTTAATGTTCCTCCTCTATTCCATCTGACCGTTAGACGTTCCTCCTCTATTCCATATGACCGTTAGACGTTCCTCCTCTATTCCATATGACCGTTAGACGTTCCTCCTCTATTCCATCTGACCGTTAATGTTCCTCCTCTATTCCATCTGACCGTTAGACGTTCCTCCTCTATTCCATCTGACGGTTAGACGTTCCTCCTCTATTCCATCTGACGGTTAGACGTTCCTCCTCTATTCCATTTGACGGTTAGACGTTCCTCCTCTATTCCATCTGACCGTTAGACGTTCCTCCTCTATTCCATCTGACCGTTAGACGTTCCTCCTCTATTCCATCTGACCGTTAGACGTTCCTCCTCTATTCCATATGACCGTTAGACGTTCCTCCTCTATTCCATCTGACGGTTAGATGTTCCTCCTCTATTCCATCTGACCGTTAATGTTCCTCCTCTATTCCATCTGACGGTTAGACGTTCCTCCTCTATTCCATCTGACCGTTAGATGTTCCTCCTCTATTCCATCTGACCGTTAATGTTCCTCCTCTATTCCATCTGACGGTTAGACGTTCCTCCTCTATTCCATCTGACCGTTAGATGTTCCTTCTCTATTCCATCTGACGGTTAGATGTTCCTCCTCTATTCCATATGACCGTTAGACGTTCCTCCTCTATTCCATATGACCGTTAGATGTTCCTCCTCTATTCCATCTGACCGTTAGATGTTCCTCCTCTATTCCATCTGACCGTTAATGTTCCTCCTCTATTCCATCTGACCGTTAGATGTTCCTCCTCTATTCCATATGACCATTAGACGTTCCTCCTCTATTCCATCTGACGGTTAAACGTTCCTCCTCTATTCCATCTGACCGTTAATGTTCCTCCTCTATTCCATCTGACGGTTAGACGTTCCTCCTCTATTCCATCTGACGGTTAGACGTTCCTCCTCTATTCCATCTGACCGTTAATGTTCCTCCTCTATTCCATCTGACGGTTAGACGTTCCTCCTCTATTCCATCTGACCGTTAATGTTCCTCCTCTATTCCATCTGACCGTTAGATGTTCCTTCTCTATTCCATCTGACGGTTAGACATTCCTCCTCTATTCCATCTGACGGTTAGATGTTCCTCCTCTATTCCATCTGACCGTTAGATGTTCCTTCTCTATTCCATCTGACGGTTAGACGTTCCTCCTCTATTCCATCTGACCGTTAGACGTTCCTCCTCTATTCCATCTGACCGTTAGATGTTCCTTCTCTATTCCATCTGACGGTTAGATGTTCCTCCTCTATTCCATCTGACGGTTAGATGTTCCTTCTCTATTCCATCTGACCGTTAGACGTTCCTCCTCTATTCCATCTGACCGTTAGACGTTCCTCCTCTATTCCATCTGACCGTTAGATGTTCCTCCTCTATTCCATCTGACGGTTAGACGTTCCTCCTCTATTCCATCTGACCGTTAGATGTTCCTCCTCTATTCCATCTGACGGTTAGACGTTCCTCCTCTATTCCATCTGATCGTTAATGTTCCTCCTCTATTCCATCTGACGGTTAGATGTCCCTCCTCTATTCCATCTGACCGTTAGATGTTCCTCCTCTATTCCATCTGACGGTTAGATGTCCCTCTATTCAACTGCAGATACTGAGCGCTGACCTCGCTCTCTTTTCTATTCATAGCCGATTACATTTTGCTCTACACACCAACAAACCAAAGAGTCTATAATTAGACCTGTGGACGGTTTCTCCTCTAATATTCTTCATTGACAATTCTTTCTTCCTCTCTCGTGACCTCTGTCATGTGGTACAACCAGAAACATTTCCACAAAATAACGTTGGTTCCTTGGAAATGAAAGAGACCAGTCATGTTACTCTCTTTCGTCGTCGTAGCGTAAGACAGAATGTTTTACAAGACAACTGCAGCAATACATTGGAGTCCAGGGTTCAAGTTCTAGGCGGATGCCAGTCAAGAACGTAGCCAGCAGAGGTGCAATGCATAAAAGATAATGTTCCCATGAGCTCTGTGTTTTAGAGATGTTAACAATGAGCAAATTAGAAAAAAGAGTCCTGCAGATATGTCGATGTGCCCTTGAACAAAGCACTTAAAGCAAATTGCTCAATGTAAGTCACTCTGGATAAGAACGTTTGCTAAATTACTAAAAGAGTCCTGCCAGTGGTGCATTTACATTAACGTTTTAGTAATTTAGCAAACGTTCTTATCCAGAGTGACTTACAATGAGCAATTAGGTTTAAGTGCTTTGTTCAAGGGCACATCGACATATCTTTCACCTAGTCATCTCAGGGATTCGAACCAGCGACCGTTACTGGCCCCAATGATATTCTCTTTGCTTTTGTACATTGATTTATTTTTGACATGATCAGTAAAAAAAAAAAAAAAATGTGTATATGCCATATTGCCTTATAAACCATTGTCATCACATGCACTAATCACATGCACTTTTAGATCACACATTTCCCCCGAAAAGGGAATTCAGGAGTAAGTAACCACTGATGAGTAAAGTTAGCTGTGGTTTGTCATGATTGATTAAAGATAGCTGAACCATGGATTCCAGGTCATTCTGACATAGACTGGTAGTTTCAGGGTGAGGAAACCTGAACCTACTCTTAGGTAATAATACCAAGGAAATAAATGGATTTAGTTCCATGTCGTGAGCTGTCGTGTCGTCATTTCAGCTTCTGATAGGACGCGGTGGACGGACGGACGGGACGGGACGGACGGGGGGGTCTAGGGGTTTCCTTTGTGTGTGAGTGTATGTGGTGGGATAATGTTTCACAAGAAACATACCCACGGGGTATTCCCTTCGCGTGTGTGTGTGTGTGTGGGGTGGGGTTTGAGGGGGGTGTGGGGTTGTGTGTGTTTGTGTAGTGTGGTATGCTTTGAGCGGTGAGCTGAGCCACAATGAATGGTCCAGCTGTCCTACGTTCTGACATTCTGTTCACCATGGGAATTTGGCAAAAAAAAAAGTGAGATTTGAAAGTACCAATGAGGATCTTCTCTTTTGCACTTCAATAAGAGGCTTAGTATGGTTTCAACAAATTACCCAAAAAAAGCAAAACAGTGAGCCTTGAAACAGTGGTTCTTGGAGTGGGTGATGGGTACTGAGTGTCGCTCCATGTCCTGTCTTCTCTGGCAAAAACACTGTACCCGAAAGAGGTCACTGCACTCACAAAACCTCCGGATAATTCTCTTCCTCCAACGTTCTAAATCCCAATCACAAACAAGACTCATCAGCACGCCCACGCAGTGTGTGTGTGTGTACGTGTGTGTGTGTGTACATGTGTGTGTGTGCCGGGACTCAGTGTTGCCACACTAAGGGGGACAATGGTGAGCATCAAAACAGCTTGAATAAACAAAAGGGGCTCTGTATTGAAATCTAAACCGCTGAAAGTGAAGATAATGAGGAGACAACCCGTCTCCAGACCGCTCTCTCTCTCTGGGACAGGCAGTCAGCACCTGCTTTAGTTGGTTAGCTATATTAACACTTACATTGGATTCAAATCAAAGCCACATAAAAACAGAGACATATCACATGCTCACTGAGGGTTTTATTACACAATTGAATTACAGAAAGTGACACTGTCTGTCTGTCCACCTGTCTGTCTGTCTGTCCACTTGTCTGTATCTGTCTGTCCACTTGTCTGTATCTGTCTGTCTGTCCGCCTGTCTGTATCTGTCTGTCCACTTGTCTGTCCACCTGTCTGTCTGTCCACCTGTCTGTACTTGTCTGTCCACCTGTCTGTCTGTCTGTCCACTTGTCTGTCCACCTGTCTGTCTGTCTGTCCACTTGTCTGTCCGCCTGTCTGTATCTGTGTGTCTGTCTGCCTGCCTGCCTGCCTGCCTGCCTGCCTGTCTGTCTGTCTGTCTGTCTGTCTGTATATGGTCACATGAGCATGCAGCAGTGTGATCCGTTTGATGTATTTATTAAACTATTAGTATAATGTGAAACTACACGAGTTGCTGTTGTGTCACATAATGTGTTTGTAAAAGGTGGTGCAGTTTTCAATTAGCATTTTTAACTAGCCATTACCAGCTCCATGGATACACACATAATGTGTTTAAATGCCAATTCCGTTACCAAGGTGGGGCTGATGCATACACACACACCCACCCAACATGCACTGGGACAGAGTACCACTCACATGTATCTGTCAATCATACAGGGAGGGACACACCAACGTTGAAAAAGAAAAAGACTGTTCTGTTACATTTGTTTATCTCTGCTGTTGCATGGAAATGAAAGTCTTAGCTGATACAATTGTAATGAGAATTATCTCGCACGAAGATAAAGGGCAGATATCCAGACAAACACAGATCCGTTATGATTTATTTTGTTGTTATTAAGTCAACATACCTGACTGATGAGAAAGCATTCTGTATCCCCTGGCTAAACCTGGCCAAACCTGGATAGACCTGGCTAGACCTGGCTAGACCTGGATAGACCTGGCTAAACCTGGATAGACCTGGCTAAACCTGTATAGACCTGGCTAGACCTGGCTAAACCTGGCCAAACCTGGATAGACCTGGCTAAACCTGGCTAAACCTGGCTAGACCTGGATAGACCTGGCTAAACCTGGATAGACCTGGATAGACCTGGCTAAACCTGGCTAAACCTGGCTAGACCTGGATAGACCTGGATAGACCTGGCTAAACCTGGCTTAACCTGGCTAGACCTGGATAGACCTGGCTAAACCTGGCTAGACCTGGCTAAACCTGGCTAGACCTGGCTAAACTTGGCTAAACCTGGCTAGACCTGGCTAAACCTGGCTAAACCTGGATAGACCTGGCTAAACCTGGCTAGACCTGTCTAGATTCACCACACAGTTCCACCAAAGTGTGTCACACTCCACTGTAGATGGGAGTAGCATGGAATTGTATCATACACAACATCAAACATTCCCTAGTCCACAGATACTCATGCTCCCCCCAAAATGAATACACACGCACGCACTCGCGCACCCACACACACACACACACACACACACACACACACACACACACACACACACACACACACACACACACACACACACACACACACACGCACACAGAGAGAGAGACATGTATAGGCATGCAAACAAATCCACAGTACAAGGACATCCCTCTCAGACTCCTCAACCTCTAGCCCATACCCCCTAAGCAGTTAATCAGAAAGGACGGGGATAGGTTTAGACAATATGGTGGTTGTTTACATCTGTCTAACCTTAGTTTACGTGCTAATTGTGTGTAGCACATAAAGGCCTGGAACCATCAATACAAATCTGGCCTGTGTGGGAGTAAACTAGTTGGGAGTGAAAGTACCTGTCATTATTTGATCTTAGTGAATCACATGACCGTGAGGCGTGGCTTGGAAGCAGAGACCTATGGTGGACTTGGAGACTGTGTTCGGAGGGAGCCATCCCCAAGACAGAGACACAATCATTACTCAATCTCTTACACACACACACACACACACACACACACACACACAGAGACAGACATCATTACTCAATCTCTTAGACACACACACACACACAACAGACAGACAGACAGACAGACAGACAGACAGTTTCCTTTTCATAATGATCCATTTGGAAATTATTATGTAGGCAATGAGTAGTGCATGTTGTTGTTTTTAACTGTCAGGGACCAATGGTTTGGTCACTGGAAAAGAAGAGGCTTGGATGAGAGAGGAGGGGAAGAACGAGAAGAGGGGGAGGAGTGAGAGCAGGGGTGGGAGAACGAGCACGTCTCACTGGACACAGGTGCAGCCTGTGCGTGTGTTACCGTTTCGGACGAGCACATTTGTGTTTGCCATCCTTATTCACAATCTGCGGGTCGAGACTTTTGCCCTCTTCGGTGGTCACCACGGTAAGACGAACACCACGGTCACCACGGTAACCACGGTAAGACGAACAACAACAGCCCTTCTCAACCTTCCCTCCTCTCTTCATACATGGAATCTATCTCTCACTCTCTTTTTTTTACTCCTTCCATCGCGTTCCCTCTTTCTCCAATTTTTTTTTAATGTTAATATCCTTTCTGCATTGTGGTAAATATCTCTCCCATCAAGCTTAATATTTAACAATGAAATATTTATATCTCTATTTTTGTCTTATCGACATGTCTCACTCTATTTTCCCCCCTGTCTCTCTTTCTCCACTTGATGACTAATATTTGCATACTTAGACGGTTCTGTATAATGTGTAAAACATTAAACCTCAAGTTTGCATTCCTTTCTGGGGAACAGACAATATCCCACCCATCCGTCGGCACATGCAATTCTTCATGTATTTTTGTGTTTCAAACTTTACATTACACCCAGATTAAAGCATGGGACATTTCACAGACATTTCACTTCCTCTTTGTGCGACCTCGTCCAATGCAAAGTTATTACTCTATAAATAGCACTATGCAAAAGGCTTATGGCCTCATTTTCTAACTGGGATAATGTTCCTTGTTCATCTGACCAAAATCTTCAATTGCAAAGGAGAATGTTTTCAATAATGTATTGGAGTTATTTTGGGGTCATGAGGTGGTTGTTTTTCAACATTCTCTGCACCAGGTGACAGGTAGTTCACCGATTTAAGAACTTGACTTTGTTGTGGGGTCAAAGTGTTGGTCTGCGAGATTAAGAATCTGTAAACACGTGTCTTTACCTTGAGGAGTCTAAGAAGACACACAAAAAACCATCCTCTATAAATACACAGACACCCTCATGTTCTAAAACCAAATCTTTATGATTAATGACCTAAATTACTCCTGTTTTTGTTAACCAAAATCATACAAACCTCAGGAGTCACGCACATCCTGCCTCCTCACTTGTTAAGAGGGATTCATAGACACACAACTAATATCTAACATACACTAATAGGTGTATATTTATAAGTTCAAAATATTGCACTAAATGAGAGATAATAGCCACAAGTGCAAAGTTTATCTGTCATTGAGCAGACACTATGAAGTAATGAACTAACACAGAGTGTGAAGCATATTCACCTTCAGATAAACTTTGCTTCTTACACGTTGATTGTCCTTTGTGTGAACATAGCGGCTTACTGGACCCCCAGGAAGAGTAGTTGCTGCCTTGGCTAATGGGGATCCTTAATAAATACCACATCATGCTGTGGGGATCCTTAATAAATACCACATCATGCTAATGGGGATCCTTAATAAATACTACATCATGCTGTGGGGATCCTTAATAAATACCACATCATGCTAATGGGGATCCTTAATAAATACTACATCATGCTGTGGGGATCCTTAATAAATACCACATCATGCTAATGGGGATCCTTAATAAATACCACATCATGCTGTGGGGATCCTTAATAAATACCACATCATGCTAATGGGGATCCTTAATAAATACCACATCATGCTAATGGGGATCCTTAATAAATACTACATCATGCTGTGGGGATCCTTAATAAATACCACATCATGCTAATGGGGATCCTTAATAAATACCACATCATGCTGTGGGGATCCTTAATAAATACCACATCATGCTAATGGGGATCCTTAATAAATACCACATCATGCTAATGGGGATCCTTAATAAATACCACATCATGCTAATGGGGATCCTTAATAAATACCACATCATGCTAATGGGGATTCCTTAATAAATACCACATCATGCTAATGGGGATCCTTAATAAATACCACATCATGCTAATGGGGATCCTTAATAAATACCACATCATGCTGTGGGGATCCTTAATAAATACCACATCATGCTGTGGGGATCCTTAATAAATACTACATCATGCTAATGGGGATCCTTAATAAATACCACATCATGCCTTGGGGATCCTTAATAAATACCACATCATGCTAATGGGGATCTTTAATAAATACCACATCATGCTAATGGGGATCCTTAATAAATACCACATCATGCTAATGGGGATCCTTAATAAATACCACATCATGCTGTGGGGATCCTTAATAAATACTACATCATGCTAATGGGGATCCTTAATAAATACCACATCATGCTAATGGGGATCCTTAATAAATACCACATCATGCTAATGGGGATCCTTAATAAATACTACATCATGCTGTGTCCACACTGTTGTCCTTCTGTCCTATACATCTCTGTCTTGTTGTTGGACAGATGGGAGATAAGGAGGACAGCTCAGGGAGCTTCTCAGAGGAGGCCAAGACAGAGGAGCAGAAGGCCAAGCTCATCCACCCAAGGCCGTCGCTGATATCCCCTGAACTGAAAGCCATGATCCGCATCAGGACCAAGTACCAGGCTCTGAAGAGACGTCGGCTCGACTCAGGTAGACCCTCCACGGGCCCCGACCCCGGCCCACCCACCGACCCAAGTAGGCCTTCCACGGGCCCCGGCCCACCCACCGCCCCAGAGATCTTCACCTCCCATGGCAAGCAGGCCGCCCACAGGAGGAGGAGGAGGAAGGGGTCTCGTGTGCTCTTCCCTAACAGCTGTTGCAAGGTCGTCCCCAGTGACAAGGACCGGAGCCGGGCCAAACCTTTCTTTGTCCTCTTCGGTATCATCGTATCCCTTCAGGTCAACTCTAAACGTGTCTCTTTACTGTGTTTTTCACTCCTTTCCCCCTCTCACTCAGTCGCTAGTTACCCAACTACAGATATCATTATCCCTTAGGCTTAATGTACAGGCACAGCCACATGATTTGCCTAGTGCTGTATATCCCACGGTTGCCATCACAGCAATAGGATACATTGCTTCTTTTTTTCCTCTTCTTTTTGTTACCACTAATGGTGTTGAATTACACTCAAAACAGCCGGAAGGGCTTTGAAAATGCCAATTATGTTTCAGTTTCATTGTGGATGAGGGTACAGCGGAGTTCTTTTCCAGTTATGTGATTTGTAAAACGTGTTCCACTGCTCACCTGTCCTCCTACCAATGGCATTGAACAGAATAAACAGAATGGAATGTTATTCCAGTGAAATAACACTTGCAAAAATAACTTTCCTTTCCCGTCCTCTTGCAGGTTTACAATGCCATCGAGAACCTGGATGACCATGTGGCCCCGTATGACCTGGAAGGCCTGGACAAGACGCTGCGCAGGGAAGTGTTTGGCCAGCAAGGGGCGATAGAAGAGCTGATGGAGCACCTCCAGGGCTACCTGTCCACCTACGCTCACTCCCAGCCCCTGGCCCTGGCCCTGCACGGCCCCAGCGGCGTGGGTAAGAGCCACCTGGGTCGCCTGCTGGTCCGACACTTCCGCTCAGTGCTGGGAGAAGAGCTGGTGGTGCAGTACTTCACCCTACACCACTGCCCCGTACAAGGTGATGTGGGCCAGTGCGCCCGAGAGTTGTCCCTCTGGGTGGAGGAGATTGTGGAGCATGCCGAGGCTCAGGAGAAGATCCCTGTCTTTGTGCTAGACGAGGTGGAGTTGATGCCTGCTCCTTTGCTGGACGTGCTGCAAGGCCTGCTTCAGCCCAACCAGACCAACGAGCGTCTGAACGTCATCTATGTCCTCCTCAGTAGTCTGGGGCAGGAGGAGATCACCAGACACATACTGCAGAATGTCTCCTGCACTGCGAAGCCAGCCAGAGCTCTTCTGCGGCATACCTTGGCAGAGCATCACCCTCTGTGGGCAGAGGCGGGGTTGGATATCGTGTCCCTGACGCTTCTTGAAAAAAGCCATGTGATGGAGTGTTTGCTGGAGGAAATGACACGAGAGGGGTTTTACCCCGACCACGGTCACATCGAGCGGCTGGCGGAGGAACTGTCCTATTTCACCACCATGGGTCACCAGTACTCACAAAATGGCTGCAAACAAGTGGTGGCCAGAGTCAACCTTTTGTGAGAACATCCACAGTGTGACAATAAACAAGGTGTCTGACAAGACAGTTGGCCAAAACCAATTAAATCTCATTTGTGCAACTTCATTCTTACTTACTTACCTGCTACTCTGTGAAAGAGTGTCACGATTTTCTCTGTTTGCCCACTCTACCCAAGGATCTGTTTGTGGTTGGATGGCATAACTACCATTTGTTTTAGCTGGCATCCCGTGGATGTCACCTTGGAGTTTCAGTATGCTAGTCTAGCATAGAAGCTGGTCTCCAATTCACCTCAGCGGTTGCTCTGGTCCCTCTGAATGATGTTCCAGCTCTGGGTACAGCTGCTCTTTTGCTGTGTAGCTTAAAGAAAACATCAGGGTGGGGAAGAGTATTCCTCATCTGTTCAAGATGAATAAAAAAAATAAAAAATAAAATAACAACTCTCCTTTGATTACTAAATGGCCTTGAGACAAACGCCAGCGAGCCAGACTGAGGCAGTCAGGCAAAGAGAAGAGCCTAATGACGTTGAACTCCATGAACTTGTTTGTGCTCATTAAGACGAGGCGTCGCGACATTGTTCCAAAACTCTAGGAGCAACTATCTTTTTGTTTTTACTTTGAAAACCACATGCTCGTCGAGGCACGTCCTTCTATCCACCATATCCAATAATACCCAGATAGATATTGTTTTCTACCATTGAGCTCTCATGAATTCCTACCATCTTGAACGATCTTGGGATCAAAGCATTCGAACCATATGACATTGTATGCCCTATTCCGTGTGCTCTCTTCTTGAAAAATAAACCAAAGGTTTACCAATTGTAGTTGAATATTGATGGTTTGCACTGTGTCTCCTTTTAGAGTTAGTGAACTATGAGAACAGGGACTAATGTGATTATGTATAACTATAAAGCACTTTTTGGGTCTCAAAACAAAAGTGAACTGCTTGAACTTCAAAAGTGCTCATCTCTTCAAAAATATAGTGATAACAAGGACACAGACAGACAAACAGACAGACAGACAGACAGACAGACAGACAGACAGACAGACAGACAGACAGACAGACAGACAGACAGACAGACAGACAGAGAGAGAGACAGACAGACAGACAGACAGACAGACAGACAGACAGACAGACAGACAGAGAGACAGACAGACAGACAGACAGACAGACAGACAGACAGACAGACAGACAGACAGACAGACAGACAGACAGACAGACAGACAGAGAGAGAGAGAGAGAGAGAGAGATGGCTTACCTTAGCTTGACACGGACGTACGGACAGACGAGACAAGATGGCTTACCTTGGCAACAGTCATCGAAATTGTTAAAAGGTTTTAAAAACAATTCTAGTTGGACAATGGATGAAGGTACTCCAAACATTTAGAATTGTTATAATCCATTAGATATTGACTGAATTACATAAACATTTAACTGGCACGGACAAATAATAAATTGAGTTCAGGGATTTTGGTGCCAATTCAAGTATTTCATTTATTGTCAAATTTAGCTTTTTTTCTTAGAACACACTAATATATACATTCTTATTGTAGCAGGTATTTTTTTTATATTTTGTGTTAAAACAAAGACAATTATATGTGTCTCATTTGGATAAATACTAATAAATATGAATAAATTAGCATAAAGGGGTGAAACAGAGCTGCAACCACCAAACACTTGCTTTGTCTACCCTACATGCACTCACCTGCCCTGTCTAGACGGCCTAATTAATTACTGTGTGTCAATAGCAGGATACCCTCGAATAAAAATCAACAGCTTGGGCTCTAGATTACACCTCTATACATACATTACATTGTTTTCCAGATCAGACATGATATCACTGTAATCAGTGTTCATTTTTTGAAAGTTGCTTTCACTTTCATAATTTCTAAACTGTTCAACTTTATTAAATTATTACTTTTTTTTTTCAATTCCACAAAAAAAAATATATACACCCATCAAAATAAAGGTAACCTTCTCTTTTTCTTTGTGATGTAAGTGTCCAGACAATGTGTTAAATCACGAAGCTTTCCTATAGATTCAATGGAAAGACAATGTAATTCACAGAGCCCATTTCAGCCATTACCTGGTTGTGTTTGACAGGTCATCACATTGGTGGTAACGTTAACGTGGGGGAAAACTACAGGCACAAGCAAGAGTATGAAAGAGTCGCAGGAGTAAAATGAATGCAATCGAATCCAGCGAGATTTGCGTGACAAGTGAAATTTTCACCCCTCAAACACAGAGAAATAGATAGCTGGAAGAGACAGATCCTCGGGTTGGGAGGGTCATTCGCGTTGCTACTTGACTTGCCTGATGATTTGATTGCGTGCAGTGAACCAGAGCAGACAGTGGGAACACCTTAGGATCAAACAGGGAAAAAAACATTCCTTAAATCTTTCTGAATCTGTGGTCGAAGCCTGCTGAGAATGCATGCCGGTAAAGGTGAAGAGTACACCACTATTATCACAACATCACACTCAGTGGAGGTTCTAGCTTGTATGGCTCCCTGGGCGAACCCTCCCTTCAGCACTTCACCATGCTGCACTAACTGGCATTTTTATTCAGACAATTGGAACAACACAAATAAATAATCATAACATTTAAAACTATATTAATATCAAAATACATACAAAAATAAGACTCATATATGTCAGAAAGAAGTAACAAAGTCAATTGGAAACAAATTTGTGGTGATTTGGCACTTGAGCATCAATACATTACCCTTCCCCCAACACTGTCAACCAAGAGTCAAGCCTAAACCAATTCACCTTGCTGGTGTGCAGACTGGTTTATATTATTCATAACGAGTTCACACAAACCAGAAAAAAATGCAACAATATGTCTGTGAAACTATATATTCACTATTCACGTAGTGTGACTGATTTGACTAATTGCATTATTACTGCACAAAGTCAGAGGTGTGCTATTTGATAGATTCCCCCGCTCCCCCTACCTCGGGCCTCCAGTGTGGAGACCTGAGTTTACCTCCGCCCCCCTACCTCGGGCCTCCAGTGTGGAGACCTGAGTTTACCTCCGCCCCCCTACCTCGGGCCTCCAGTGTGGAGACCTGAGTTTACCTCCGCCCCTATCTCGGGCCTCCAGTGTGGAGACCTGAGTTTACCTCCGCCCCTACCTCGGGCCTCCAGTGTGGAGACCTGAGTTTACCTCCGCCCCCTACCTCGGGCCTCCAGTGTGGAGACCTGAGTTTACCTCCGCCCCCCTACCTCGGGCCTCCAGTGTGGAGACCTGAGTTTACCTCCGCCCCCCTACCTCGGGCCTCCAGTGTGGAGACCTGAGTTTACCTCCGCCCCCTACCTCGGGCCTCCAGTGTGGAGACCTGAGTTTACCTCCGCCCCCTACCTCGGGCCTCCAGTGTGGAGACCTGAGTTTACCTCCGCCCCCCTACCTCGGGCCTCCAGTGTGGAGACCTGAGTTTACCTCCGCCCCCCTACCTCGGGCCTCCAGTGTGGAGACCTGAGTTTACCTCCGCCCCCCTACCTCGGCCCTCCAGTGTGGAGACCTGAGTTTACCTCCGCCCCCCTACCTCGGGCCTCCAGTGGGGAGACCCGAGGTCAACCTACCCTCCCATCTCGTACTTCTTAGTGGGAGACCTTCCCAGGTAGTAGCCTGCCTAGCTCACAAACTAGATTCAGGGCGCCAACTCCGACAAGGTTAATTGACCCACTGTCCCCCACGGGGACATGATATCATTGACGTGACGAGCAAATGAGCGATAGAAAACCGATCACCCAAATGTCACCATTCAGATTTTTTTTGTGCGGGTGCCCATGTTGCCTATACCTAAATCTGCCACTGATCACACCCCATAGTGATTTAATCAGTTTACTATATGCAATACCAGTCAATAGTTTGGATACACCTACTCATTCAAGGGTTTTTCTTTATTTTTACTATTTTCTACATTGTAGAATAATAATGAAGACATCAAAAATATGAAATAACACATATGGAATCATGTAGTAAACCAAAAACTGTTAAACAAGTCTAAATATATTTCTTCAAAGTAGCCACCCTTTGCCTTAATGACAGCTTTGCACACTCTTGGCATTCTCTCAACCAGCTTCATGTGGTAGATACCAGTAATGCATTCCAATTAACAGGTGTGCCTTGTTAAATAGTGGAATTTCTTTCCTTTTTAATGCGTTTGAGCCAATCAGTTGTGTTGTGACAAGGTAGGGGGGAGGGTTCCAACCGCCGTGTCTTTCTGAGATGCAGAGTTCCCACCATGGTTACCAGCATGAAGCATGGAAGAGCATGGAAGAGGAAGTGTGATGGTGTGGGGGTGATTTGCCGGTGACTCTGTCGGTGACTTATTTAAAAATTAATCAGCATGGCAACCACAGCATTCTGCAGCAATACTTCATCCCATCTGGTTTGCACTTAATGGGACTATCATTTGTTTTTCAACAGGACAATGACAAAACACACCTCCAGGCTGTGTAAGGGCTATTTGACCAAGAAAGAGAATGACGGAGTGTTGCATCTAATGACCTGGCCTCCACAATCACCTGATCTCAACACAATTGAGGTTGTTTGGGATGAGTTGGACCGCAGAGTGAAGGAAAAGCAGGCAACAAGTGCTCAGCACATGTGGGAACTCCTTCAAGACTGTTGAAAAAGCATTCCAGGTGAAACTGGTTGAGAGAATGCCAAGAGTGTGTAAAGCTGTCATCAAGGGAAAAGGTGGCTTCTTTGAAGAATCTAAAATCTAAAATATATTTGAATTTCTTTAACACTTTTTTTGGTTTCTACATGATTCCATTTGAGTTATTTCATAGTTTTGATGTCTTCACAATTTTTCTACAATGTAGAAAATAGTACAAATAAAGAAAAAACCTAGAGTGGGTGTGTCCAAACGTTTGACTGGGACTGTACATATTTCAGTTGCAAATCTTTAAAATCAGTTTTTATTTTATTATTGTAGTAGTCAAATGGAGGCAACTCAACCATAAGTCTCCACACTATGTTAAGGGCTGGGGTCCTAAGGGCTGGGGTCCCGAGAGCCTAAAAATGGAACCCAGAGTAGTTCCCTAGCAACTTCAGTTGGTATGGCAATAAATCAGTTATCTTAAGAGGGCGGCTGCGGGGATAGAGCACCCCCCCCCCCAAAACAAACAAAACAAAGCAAGTGTAAATAGGCCAGACCACAAATGTTAATAACATGCTAGTAAACATCCTGCCTTCCAAGAGCAAACATCTGCAGTTCAGGACCTTCACTTTCCTACTTGATTTTCTACTTGTTTTTCCAAATTCATTGTTCCTTTAATTAATAAAGGGGCCAATCAGAATGATTGAAGAAATCACGATGTATGAATCTTCTTCATACAAGTATAATTATTATTATTATTATTTGACCCTGCTGGTCATCTATGAACAGTTGAACATCTTGGCCTGTTCTGTTATAATCTCTACCCGGCACAGCCAGTAGAGGACTGGCCACCCCACATTGCCTGGTTCCTCTCTAGGTTTCTTCCTAGGTTTTGGCTTTTCTAGGGAGTTTTTCCTAACCACCGTGCTTCTACACCTGCATTACTTGCTGTTTGGGGTTTTAGGCTGGGTTTCTGTACAGCACTTTGAGATATCAGCTGATGTAAGAAGGGCTTTATAAATACATTTGATTGACTGATTATAAAACGTAAAACATCTTATTAATTATAACAGCTTCTTATCACATAATTTATATCAACCTCTGAGTCACCTCACCATTGGAATGCAGGTTAGGGTGTTTTTGCCTGTCTAAATATAGTTTAGGCGGGTTACCTGGCTGCAGGAGAACAGGCTACGCCCATTGTTCAACTACTTAAATACATTCTGTGGAAGACTATCAAGAGGAAAGGCACTAGTGCAGAAAGATATGAAGAGGGAGTCAGAGACATAAGGTGAAATACAAGGAGGTTTAACTGAAATTTATAGAGATAATAATATAATCAACTGAGTTAAACTTTCTTCAGAGAAACGGGGTAAAACACTGTCAGTTTTACTTGAGAGATTGATTGATTTTATTGCCGGAGAAAAAACAAGCGAGAGAGAGAGGACAGGCAGAGCAAAACCCGACAGGCAAGACAGAAGAGACCGACTCTACAAGAGAGACCCGCTCTCGCGTCACAATGTGTGCCTCCAGTTCAGAGAGCCAAGCTACTTCCTGGCAAAGTGTTCCCGTCGGGCCCTTAGGAGCCCCTGCAGCAGCTGGGGGGACATACCGGCCGGCGTCTCTCCGGCTCCGAGGACGCAGGCCACCCAGGGTGCTCTACCCTCCCCTGGTGAGAAGAGTCCTGCCCCGGGAAGAGCCTGACTCCGCACGCCGTTGGCTGCTGCTCCTCTCGGCTCTGCTCTTTCTACAGATCTACACAGAGGAGTCATCCTGCGGACCCCTTGAGCTCCAGCTGCACACCCCAGATACCTCGCCATCCCCAAGCTTCCCCCAGGAGGGAGAGGGGATCACGGACATTGCCAGGCTGTGGGGAGGGCCCGAACATGGATCAGCCCTTGAGGCTACAGTAGAGTGTGCAGTGTGACTGTTGAGTCAGTTCTGGATTGACTTGGCCTTCAGCAACTAAGACAGAGGAAGTTTCTCCCACTCAAACAATTTGCTCATTGAGCAGGATAAATCCAGCTGTTTCTCGTCTGGGGCTGCAGCATTGACTCAGGGAGGTAATTTGATCCCCTCTCTTCGTCATCAGCCAATCAACACAGAGGGAAAAAATATCCTGAGTTGGTTTAGGAAAAGGGGAAGAGCTAGCTGTTAATGACTCATCCGCGTCAGAGGTATCCCCTCTCTGCCCCCAGAGAGAGAGAGAGTGAAAACATTGCCAGTCAGTCTCAGTCTCTCCGCTGCGTGTGCAGATGAACATGCGTGTGCTCACTGCTCAGAGGCACCATGACGCTCACTTACAGACACTTTCACCGGTGGTTGTGATGATTCGCTTTCCTGGACATCTGGATTTCTGATGAAATGTAGTTTTTTTTTATCCTTACAACCTTATTTACTCGTGTAAATGTTGAACATAATAGTTATGAATGTTAAACGTAATATGGTTGTTGTGATTTTCTTGAGTGGAGTTGATGATTAATTCTATGAATTTGATTTTGATATCTTATTAAAAAGATCAAGAAAAACCTTTGATGAGCTTGTCCCTCTCTGATATAAGAGCAAATTAGACATGAAACAATCAAATAACAAAACATACCAATACACACTGACCCATACCAAACACACACACACACTCCACAGCACTGACACTTACACTGCAAACCCACACACTGACGCAGAAACACACACACACACACACACACACACACACACACACATACCTCAGCAATGACACCAGTGCCCTGGGACTCATTCGGATATTAAACCGAAAATGCGTCCCAAATGGCAATATAGTGTACTACTTTAGACCCTATTCCCAATATAGTGTACTTCTTTACACCCTATTCCCAATATAGTGTACTACTTTAGACCCTATTCCCAATATAGTGTACTACTTTAGACCCTATTCCCAATATAGTGTACTACTTTAGACCCTACTCCCAATATAGTGTACTACTTTAGACCCTACTCTCAATATAGTGTACTACTTTAGACCCTATTCCCAATATAGTGTACTACTTTAGACCCTATTCCCAATATAGTGTACTACTTTAGACCCTATTCCCAATATAGTGTACTACTTTAGACCCTATTCCCAATATAGTGTACTACTTTAGACCCTATTCCCAATATAGTGTACTACTTTAGACCCTATTCCAATATAGTGTACTACTTTAGACCCTATTCCCAATATAGTGTACTACTTTAGACCCTACTCCCAATATAGTGTACTACTTTAGACCCTACTCCCAATATAGTGTACTACTTTAGACCCTATTCCCAATATAGTGTACTACTTTAGACCCTATTCCCAATATAGTGTACTACTTTAGACCCTATTCCCAATATAGTGTACTACTTTAGACCCTATTCCCAATATAGTGTACTACTTTAGACCCTATTCCCAATATAGTGTACTACTTTAGACCCTATTCCCAATATAGTGTACTACTTTAGACCCTATTCCCAATATAGTGTACTACTTTAGACCCTATTCCAATATAGTGTACTACTTTAGACCCTATTCCCAATATAGTGTACTACTTTAGACCCTATTCCCAATATAGTGTACTACTTTAGACCCTATTCCCAATATAGTGTACTACTTTAGACCCTATTCCCAATATAGTGTACTACTTTAGACCCTATTCCCAATATAGTGTACTACTTTAGACCCTATTCCAATATAGTGTACTACTTTAGACCCTATTCCCAATATAGTGTACTACTTTAGACCCTACTCCCAATATAGTGTACTACTTTAGACCCTACTCCCAATATAGTGTACTACTTTAGACCCTATTCCCAATATAGTGTACTACTTTAGACCCTATTCCCAATATAGTGTACTACTTTAGACCCTATTCCCAATATAGTGTACTACTTTAGACCCTATTCCCAATATAGTGTACTACTTTAGACCCTATTCCCAATATAGTGTACTACTTTAGACCCTATTCCCAATATAGTGTACTACTTTAGACCCTATTCCCAATATAGTGTACTACTTTAGACCCTATTCCAATATAGTGTACTACTTTAGACCCTATTCCCAATATAGTGTACTACTTTAGACCCTATTCCCAATATAGTGTACTACTTTAGACCCTACTCCCAATATAGTGTACTACTTTAGACCCTACTCCCAATATAGTGTACTACTTTAGACCCTATTCCCAATATAGTGTACTACTTTAGACCCTATTCCCAATATAGTGTACTACTTTAGACCCTACTCCCAATATAGTGCACTACTTTAAACCATATTCCCAATATGGTGCACTACTTTAGACCCTATTCTCAATATAGTGCACTACTTTAGACTGTTATCCATTATCAACCAGTACCAACCAGTACCAACCATTATCAACCAGTACCAACCAGTACCAACCATTATCAACCAGTACCAACCAGTACCAACCATTATCAACCAGTATCAACCAGTACCAACCATTATCAACCAGTACCAACCATTATCAACCAGCACAATAAGTTGGGTGGATTTTGGCCCATTCCTCCTGACAGAGCTGGTGTAACTGAGTCAGGTTTGTAGGCCTCCTTGCTCGCACACGCTTTTTCAGTTCTGCCCACAAATTTTCTATGGGATTGAGGTCAGTGGTTTCTGATGGCCACTCCAATACCTTGACTTTGTTGTCCTTAAGCCATTTTGCCACAACTTTAGAAGAATGCTTGGGGTCATTGTCCATTTGGAAGACCCATCTGCGACCAAGCTTTACATTCCTGACTGATGTCTTGAGATGTTGCTTCAATATATCCACACAATTTTCCTACCTCATGATGCCATCTATTTTGTGAAGTGTACCAGTCCCTCCTGCAGCAAAGCACCCCCACAACATGATGCTGCCACCCCCGTGCTTCACGGTTGGGATGGTGTTCTTCGGCTTGCAAGCCTCCCCCTTTTTCCTCCAAACATAACGATGGTCATTATGGCCAAACAGTTCTGTTTTTGTGTCATCAGACGAGAGGATATTTCTCCAAAAAGTACAATCATTGTCCCCATGTGCAGTTCCAAACTGTAGTCTGGCTTTTTTAATGGCAGTTTTGGACAGTGGTTTCTTCCTTGCTGAGGGCCTTTCAGGTTATGTCGATATAGGACCAGTTTTACTGTGGATATAGATACTTTTGTAACTGTTTCCTCCAGCATCTTCACAAGGTCTTTTGCTGTTGTTCTGGGATTGATTTGCAATTTTCGCAACAAAGTCCGTTCATCTCCAGGAGACAGAACGCGTCTCCTTTCTGAGCGGCATGACGGCTGCGTGGTCCCATGGTGTTTAAACTTGCGAACTATTGTTTATACAGATGAACGTGGTACCTTCAGGCGTTTGGAAATTGCTCACAAGGATGAACCAAACTTGTGGAGGTCTACAATTGTTTTTCTGAGGTCTTGGCTGATTTCTTTTGATTTTTCCATGATGTCAAGCAGAGGCAATGAGTTTGAAGGTAGGCCTTGAAATACATCCAGAGGTACACCTCCAATTGACTCAAATGATGTCAATTAGTCTATCAGAAGCTTCTAAAGCCATGACATCATTTTCTGGAATATTCCAAGCTGTTTAAAGGCACAGTCAACTTAGTGCATGTAAACTTCTGACCCACTGGAATTGTGTGATACAGTGGGTTATAAGTGAAATTATCTGCCTGTAAACAATTGTTGGAAAAATTACTTGTGTCATGCACAAAGTAGATGTCCTAACCGACTTGCCAAAACTATAGTTTGTTAACAAAATAAATTTGTGGAGTGGTTGAAAATCTAGTTTTAATGACTCCAACCTAAGTGTATGTAAACTTCTGAGTTCAACTGTACATTTATTTTGATAAATGAAGGCCTGATTCATGCAGTCTCCTCTAAACAGTTCATGTTGAGATGTGTCTGTTACTTGAACTCTGTGAAGCATTCATTGGCATTCTGAGGCTTGTAACTCTAATGAATTTATCCTCTGCAACAGAGGTAACTCGGTGTCTTCATATCCTGTTTCGGTCCTCATGAGAGCCAGTTTCATCATAGCGCTTTAAGGTTTTTGCAATTGCACTTGAAGAAAGTTCTTGACATTTTTCGTATTGACTGACCTTCATGTCTTAAAGTAATGATGGATTGTTGTTTCTCTTTGCTTATTTGAGCTGTTCTTGCCATAATATGGACTTGGTCTTTTACCAAATAGGGCTATCCTCTGTAAACCACCCCTACCTTGTCACAACACAACTGATTGGCTCAAACACATTAAGAAGGAAATAAATTCCACTATATAACAAGGCACACCTGTTAATTGAAATACATTCCAGATGACTACCTCATGAAGCTGGTTGAGAGAATGCCAAGAGTGTGCAAAGCTGTCATCGAGGCAAAGGGTGGCTACTTTGAAGAAATATAATTTGATTTGTTTCACACTTTTTTGGTTACTACATGATTCCATATGTGTTATTTCATAGTTTTGATGTCTTCACTATTATTCTACAATGTAGAAAATAGTGTGTCCAAACTTTTGACTGGTACTGTATCATTGATACACATATATTACTTTTCAGTATGGGACCAACCAGTACCAACCAGTATTAATCAGTACCCTACATACCTTTGCGCAACAATCTGAGAACTACCTGAGCTCATACAGTATGACTCTTTCAACACGCCCTGCCAAACGAGCCAGGATCACCCTCCCACCCACCCACGCACACTGTACACTAATCACACTGTGCACTAATCGCACTGTACACTAATCACACTGCAAATAAAAGTGGCATCGATGAGGTCATTGTGTTTACACACAATATATACACGAAGACACTAGGTCACCTTTACAAGCGTGACACAATCTATCAACTCTCATGTCCTAATATGTCCACCTTCCTGTCAGACAGAGTGTCACACACCCCACCCTCAGTGACTCTGACATCGGGTCTGTGACATTGCCTGCAAGTGCTCCTCTCTCACTTGTCATTGCACTGTAATCCTCTCAACAGGTGTCCTCTTCTAAGTAGGGTTGCAAAAATACTTTTCCCCCAGAAATCCTTATTGGAGGATTCTGGATTTCCTGATGATTCCGTCTTGATTCCAGTAATCTTGGGAATTAGGTGAAAGTTCCAGGAGTTTTTCAACCCTAGTTCTAAATGAAATATCATAATGAGCTGGTTCACAGCTTCAATACGGGCTTGGGGTTAACATTACCGTCATCATTAACATCTCAGTCATCTACTTCATGGCTCAGTACATTGTTTGTGTATTTACTCCATGGCAACGGTGTACCTTCGCCTGTAGCATTGGGATGACTGCAGGACAAGTAATGATTGCGTATCAGTGCGGCTCGAATCAATCAAATTGGTGACAAAAGACACTGAAGTGAGACACTGCATTCCCAGGTAATAATGGCATCTTAGGAGGAACAGACCGAGACGAAAGCTATATACTGTAAGCCTGCGATTAAGGCCAATGTGTCTTTATTTCTAGGTATGCAAGTGCGTAGGTATAAAAACGAGTACCTTTGTGCACTTGACTATGGTAAACAACGGCTAAACGTCACGCCTGTCAGTCAAACGTTGAGCAGTGACGTCCTCTTTATTGCTGCTTGAAGGTCAAAGTTGGTAATCCTAGCCTTGAGAAAACATCTCTTTCTTGCTCTAGGTCCTTGTGAAAACAATTTGTTGAAATAACTTAAATAACCACGATGGCTAAATATAGATGGGGTTATTTAAAGTTATTGGAGCTATGCCAGCTTATTATAATGACTAAGCACCCTGCATACCATTCCAACAGTTTGGGTCCTGATAGGACAGACACCCTGTATCCTGGACACGGATAGGACAGTCACATTGTATCCTGATCACTGATAGGACAGACACCCTGCATACCATTCCAACAGTTTGGGTCCTGATAGGACAGACACCTTGTATCCTGATCACTGATAGGACAGACACCTTGTATCCTGATCACTGATAGGACAGACACCTTGTACTTGAATCCTGATCATTGATAGGACAGACACATTGTATCCTGATCACTGATAGGACAGACACCTTGTATCCTGATCACTGATAGGACAGACACCCTGCATACCATTCCAACAGTTTGGGTCCTGATAGGACAGACACATTGTATCCTGATCACTGATAGGACAGACACATTGTATCCTGATCACTGATAGGACAGACACCTTGTATCCTGATCACTGATAGGACAGACACCCTGTATCCTGGACACTGATAGGACAGACACCCTTTATCCTGGACACTGATAGGACAGACACCCTGTATCCTGGACTCTGCAGCTTAAAGGACACCGTGTTGGCTTCATATTGAATGACCCCGGGACGGACTGGGACCACCAGGGATGGACTGGGACCACCAGGTGACGGACTGGGACCACCAGGTGACGGACTGGGACTAGCAGGCGACGGACTGGGACCACCAGGTGACGGACTGGGACTAGCAGGCGACGGACTGGGACCACCAGGTGATGGACTGGGACCACCAGGGACGGACTGGGACCACCAGGTGACGGACTGGGACTAGCAGGCGACGGACTGATACCACCAGGGACGGACTGGGACCACCAGGTGACGGACTGGGACTAGCAGGCGACGGACTGGGACCACCAGGTGTTGGACTGGGACCACCAGGGACGGACTGGGACCACCAGGTGACGGACTGGGACTAGCAGGCGACGGACTGGGACCACCAGGTGATGGACTGGGACCACCAGGGACGGACTGGGACCACCAGGTGATGGACTGGGACCACCAGGTGACGGACCGGGACCACCAGGGACGGACTGGGACCACCAGGTGATGGACTGGGACCACCAGGTGACGGACTGGGACAAGAAATCGGACAATGAATTTTTAAAACTCTTCAAGGCCCATTGTTTTCTTAGAGGCCCCCATTATTAGCCAAATAACGATCATTCTGCTCAACGACCCCAATTTAGACAGGGTCACTGGGATACAGATGGATACCTTACAAAAAAATGTAAAACAACACAAGTCTTAAGGAGAATAACTCAAAAACTCATTGAGATGGAGAGGGTGCATAAGAACTTTCTTCCCTGTGCCCTACCTCACTAATGCTCTTGTGGCTGAATGACAGCAAGTGATAAGCCTTCCCAGAAGAGTGGAGGGCTGTTATAGCAGCAAAGGGGGCACCAACTCCATATTAATGCCCATGATTTTCAAAATGAGATGTTAAATGAGCAAGTGTCCATATACTTTTGGCAATTTAGTGTATGTCTAAACGAGACCATGCAGTACTAATGGTGCTTCTCTGATCCTGATGGTTCCTCTCTGCTCCTCTCTGCTCCTGATGGTTCCTCTCTGTTCTGCTCTGCTCCTGATGGTTCTTCTCTTCTCCTCTCTGATCCTGACGGTTCCTCTCTGTTCCTGATGGTTCCTCTCTGTTCTTCTCTGTTCCTGATAGTTCCTCTCTGTTCCTGATGGTTCCTCTCTGTTCCTCTCTGTTCCTCTCTGTTCTTCTCTGTTCCTGGTGGTTCCTCTCTGTTCCTCTCTGTTTCTGATGGTTCCTCTCTGTTCCTGATGGTTCCTCTCTGTTCCTCTCTGCTCCTGATAGTTCCTCTCTGCTCCTGATGGTTCCTCTCTGTTCCTGATGGTTCCTCTCTGTTCCTCTCTGCTCCTGATAGTTCCTCTCTGTTCCTGATAGTTCCTCTCTGTTCCTGATGGTTCCTCTCTGTTCCTGATAGTTCCTCTCTGTTCCTGATGGTTCCTCTCTGTTCCTGATAGTTCCTCTCTGTTCCTGATGGTTCCTCTCTGTTCCTGATGGTTCCTCTCTGCTCCTGATAGTTCCTCTCTGTTCCTGATGGTTCCTCTCTGTTCCTGATGGTTCCTCTCTGTTCCTGATGGTTCCTCTCTGTTCCTCTCTGCTTCTGATGGTTCCTCTCTGCTCCTGTCAATGCAGTTGAATGAGACAGGATACAAGAAGAAGTGAAGGCCAGAGAAGGCCGTGACTGTTGAATATTTTGAGCTGTTTGTTTAGGTTTGTCATGTGGACTTTCTACAAGGAACATTTGTGTTTTGCTGAGATATTCTGCCTAGTGCTGCCCCCTGGTCATAGTGAGTTTTACTGCAGTGGGGACACTGAGGGGGTTCACTGCTGTAGTGCACGTACTCCCCTGGTTGTCATGGCACTCAGCCAATCCCAGTCATTATCTCACAACAATGACCCATATCCCCCCATAACCACTGGGATTCCTGGCAGTGATTTCATTGGTGCGACTTGTCAAAGCCAATCTATTGACATTGGCCAATGCGTGTGCATTAGCCGGCCAAAGTCTCTCTGTCAGGCCATTTCAGTGTAAAAAAACCAAACAGTCAACAATACATCAAACAGATGGTTTCTGACAACGGCTTTGTGGTGGAGGCCTTGTAAAAATCCAATAACATTTAAACTATATGACAACAAGTAAACAACTTACTTTTGTCACGAGTTTATAGGTTGAGAGGACATCATGTGTACGATGGAGGGCTGTGTGGTTGGACAAGAGGACATCATGTGTACGATGGAGGGCTGTGTGGTTGGACAAGAGGACATCATGTGTACGATGGAGGGCTGTGTGGTTGGATAAGAGGACATCATGTGTACGATGGAGGGCTGTGTTGTTGGATAAGAGGACATCATGTGTACAATGGAGGGCTGTGTGGTTGGACAAGAGGACATCATGTGTACGATGGAGGGCTGTGTGGCTGGATAAGAGGACATCATGTGTACGATGGAGGGCTGTGTGGTTGGACAAGAGGACATTATGTGTACGATGGAGGGCTGGACACCACTTCAGAATATTAAAGTTGAGTTTCCATATTTAGCAAAGTACAGTAGAATGGCCAGTCAGTGATGAGTCTATCTAAAGTCAACATTATCACGCCTGAGCCTTGGTTTCCAACCATTGGGCAGACAGACATGGTTCACAACCATGTGTATATGCCGTCATGTGTGTGCGATGTGTGTTATTTTAAAGTGCTGACGCATGCCTTGTGAACGTTCGACACGTCTCAGTGTAAATATCTCACACCTCAGCCAAGAATGCCAGCCCCTTTGGTTTCACCCCTGGGTGGCATTCCTATTCCTGCTGTTCAATGCCGAAAATGGAGTGACAGTCAGACTGTGAGAAACACAGCTTCCAGACACTTCCTACTTTCTCACCTCCTATCAGACGGAGCTGGTGATGTCATAGGAGGCTGAGTGAATGATTCCGCTAAACTCTCCCTGTACTATGGTGGAAATGTATTGTAACTCACACTACAATACCACGTTGAATAATAGCTTCTTTATTTGAGGATGTATATTTAGTTTTCCTTTCTATTATTTATCTCAGCTGTCCGCGGTTACTTTCTCCTCTCCATTAAAACTTAAGTCTAGTTTGACTTGTGCTCTGTTCCCGACAGTTAAAGTATGGCTCCGGAGGTGAAGTTTCCAGGGTCAGCTTCCCCTCCCCCCCATCCTAAACTTGACCATTAGCAACCTGGACTCAGGAGTAGACGTAACATGGCAAACTAAAATACGGGTCACTCAAATTAGTATGATATGCTACGTTTGGTTTGTTATGTATTCATTTGTGGCTATCGATAATCCATTTCTTAAGGCATGTTACGAATTGCAATTCGTACGATAAGTTCACGTATTTGCAATACATATGAAATGTTACGAATTCCAATTTGTTGTGATTAACCATACCAACCGTAACATATCATAATCATTTGAGTGTCCCGGATTTTTGAGTTTGAGTTTATTTTATTTTTACAGGGACAGTGCACATTAATCAACGTTTCCGTGAAAGTGCCGGTTTTAGCCAGCCGGCTAATTTTCAACCGCAGTCCCTGGGCAGGTTATTAAAAACAATTACAATGCAGACAGTCAATGAGCAGTGAGCACACGCAGAGCAACATAGGACAAGCAAGACGTAGCATGCAGACAGAGCAACATAGGACAAGCAAGACATAGCATGCAGACAGAGCAACATAGAACAAGCAAGACATAGCATGCAGACAGAGCAACATAGGACAAGCAAGACATAGCATACAGACAGAGCAACATAGAACAAGCAAGAAATAGCATACAGACAGAGCAACATAGGACAAGCAAGACGTAGCATGCAGACAGAGCAACATAGGACAAGCAAGACATAGCATACAGACAGAGCAACATAGGACAAGCAAGACGTAGCATGCAGACAGAGCAACATAGGACAAGCAAGACGTAGCATGCAGACAGAGCAACATAGGACAAGCAAGACATAGCATGCAGACAGAGCAACATAGGACAAGCAAGACATAGCATACAGACAGAGCAACATAGAACAAGCAAGAAATAGCATACAGACAGAGAAACATAGGACAAGCAAGACGTAGCATGCAGACAGAGCAACATAGAACAAGCAAGACATAGCATACAGACAGAGCAACATAGGACAAGCAAGACATAGCATACAGACAGAGCAACATAGGACAAAAAGCAACAAGACAAAAGTCATAAAAGCAACAAAGTGTTTCCACACCTCACAAGCTACAGACAACATGGAAAGCGGCAATACACAGCTAGGGATTATGATCACAAATCTGATTGACCTTTAGCCATGTCTTCATACATTTTGTGAAAGTGTGATATGTGGTGCAGTTATGTGTGTTTGATGGCAGTGTATTCCAGACATGGGAAGCTCTCACAGAGAAAACGGATTTACTAAAGGTGCTTTTCCTTAAGGGAACTATACAGTCACCTCTCATGGCAGACCTTGTGGATCTGCTGCCATATGTTTGGGTTTTCTGTTGAGTGGAGGGGGAGGAGCCAGGCCATTTAGGATCTTGAATACAAGACATGTATCTGTGAATTGCGCAAGATTTTCCCAACTCAGGAGCTCATGCTTTCTGAGGATGTAACAGTGATAATGGCTATTGGGCTTCCTATCAAGCACTTTGAGAGCCTGTTTGTAGACAGACTGAATGGGTTTTAATGTGGTACAGCAAGCTTGGGCCCAACTAGTCAAGCAATATGTTAAGTGGAGGAGTACCATAGATTTGAAGTTCAGTTTTGCCACCTCTGTAGTCAAACAATTTCGTATAAATTGGAAATTAGCTAGGTTGAATTTGGTTATTTGAATGACCCTTTTCACATGCTTTTTAAAAGAGACGTTGGAATCAAGTATGATGCCAAGGTACTTAAAATCAGATACCACCTGGAGCTTCTCCCCTGACACATAGACATACTATTTTGCTTTACTCTGTTACGTCTAGTCTAGCATATGAGATCAGCCTGCCATTAGGGGGGGGGGAATCCGAAACGGACCCAAGATCAGCGTCTCTGGGTAACTTCACCCTACCCCCTGAAATGTACTAACTTGCCCTTGTACTGAACTACTCAATCCAGCTTTGAAATTGTCTGGACAGCCAAGGAGGGTCTACACTGCAGAGCACGCGGGTCTTTCAATGGGTCCTTGTCTCCTTAATTAGCAACAACATTATTCAGCTAGAAAAACTATTAGGGATGAAAAACACGTGTCTGTATAAAACAAAAAAAAACTTGGTTTCTCCATGTTTGCACAGTGTAACTAGCTTTAGCATACTTATTCCGATAGAGTGATTCAAGTGAAGGGTGTAGCAACTTACAGTCTGACATAGAGAAAAACAAAACATTTTGTGAGTATTTTCTAGAGTCAAAACCACTATCATACTCATTGTGTTCTGAAAGAGAGACACGGAAATGTACTAGAGCAGCAGGGCAGATTAGCTGTCTACTTCAGTTGAGTTGCCAATACTGAGTTGCATACTGAGTTGTGTCCAAGTCCCCATTTTCTTACCTTATTCATTAAAGCACATTTCAATCACTATTCTACATAGAACCTTAAAGGGGATGCCATATATGAAGCAAGACTCAAACCCATTTTGGTTTCATCCAGAACCTTTTTGTTGTTTTAGCTGATTCTATGAATTAGTGTGTGTAGGATGTAAACACATCATGCCTAAATTATCCATTATTAAACAAAGTTGTGTGTGGTCGTAAATGACATTTTACAGATCATTCAATAGCAATTGTATTATTATTAATGTTATTATTGTTGTTGTTGTTGCTATTAGTCGGTTATTATCGTTATTATTATTGTCGCCTATTATATTGCTCTCACCATGGTTACTATCCATCGCTGTCCATTTGCTTGATCAAATATAGATACATTTAAAAACTTTTATCAACACAAATTATGGGACCTAAAAACAAAACATCTACATGTAGCTATTGATAATATTTGCTGACCTAAAATAATTACGCAATGGCATGTTTTTGGAGAAAACAACACGAACTATAGGTATATACAATATTAAAATACAGAAAACGATTTAAATTGTACTTTTCTCCTTGAGCAATGTGAGAGCGTTGGCTCACACTTTGGGTGTGGCTTCTATCCGTATGGGCGTATCTAAAAAGTAGTTAAAACTAGAATAGGCTATATAAACCTGTGTGCCACCGCTAGAAAAATCATTCAACGAACGACAACTACACGAGAAAGAGAACTCGAGAAACAAGAAAGATGTATACACGATCAAATAGTTTGGTATTGTCAATTCCGACAAATAATTATCAAGGACAGTTCGCTTACAGGGCGATGCCGCGGAGCAAAGAGCCAGAAATCTTCACATTTGAGCGAATCCCAGCTCAAGAGCCACAACGCTACACAGCAGTGCGCCAGCGAAGGAAGAACACCCGGGTACAGTACCCAGCCAATGTCCGAAAATACCTTCCACCTGCAGAGAAGAGCGCTGCCAAGCGCTGGCTCGTTGCTCTGTGCGTGGTACTGTTCCTGCAGATCTACACCGAGGACGCTTGCATCGAGACACCGATCAGCGCCGAGAGTCTTCCCGTCGAGGCACACGAGGAGGCGTCCTATGCGCATTACAAGGTACTATCATTCCAGTCAGCAGAGGAACAGGCGCGTCAACTCACAGACGGTGTCTCCACCGAGCTCTCAGCTGTCAATCATCAAGATCAACTTGTTGGTGAGCAGAGTGACAACATCTGGAGCAAGCTGGTCAATACGACGTGTCCCTGCTGGGATGGCGAGATGAATCGCATGCACAGGCAGAGCACAAGGAACGGCTACGTCGTTGCCTTCCTCTACCCGGCAGTTTATCACAGACTGGGATCCGAGAATTGAAAGAACTGAACAGTTTTTTTCCCCAGCTAATGACTTGACATTAAGACGGAGCCTGGTTCAATGGCTTTTGGTTTCGAGAAAGGTATCGAGCTGCCTCGGACCTGGGCGCTGACATGCCCGGAGCTGATTCACTAGGACGCTCGCTGAAGCCCCACCAGAGTAGCCTACATTAGCTGCTGTATTTGGAGAGTGAAGCGAACAAAAGAACATGTTACTAATGAGACAATTTTGAAGAACTGACTGTTACAATACTGGACTCAACTTGAATATAGAGAACACTTGAATTATATATTTTAGGTTCACATTTGTAATGATGTACTGTAGAAGTCAAACTTCACACCCTCACATGTTCGTAGCCTGCAAGGCCAGAACGTATAGGCCTACAATATGGAAGTAATATTTGTAAAACTATGATTTACTTTGTGAAAGCCTAGTACTTGATATTGAGACTAATATTTTGTTAAACTATTTATTAATGAAGAATATTCTATTATGTGAATTATTTAACTTGTTATTTATTTATAATGTGCTAATGATTTTGTTATTTAAAGAAGGAAATAAAAACTTTCTGAAATGTTCATATTGTCTCTTTTCTCATTGACATTCAAAATACGACGTTTTATGACAACCAATGGCATAATTAAAACCATTATAATCAGTGGACTAATTAATTTCCAGTACCAATTTTATAGATGGGCACATTTGTTTAAACATACAATAGGCCACTGTGTAGCAGTAACCCACCTATCCACAGGAAATAGTTCCATAGTTTAGGGATGGTCCTTGCTAATCAGATAACCAAATCAAGTTTTTTGGAAACTGGTACCAAATTGCTCAATATTTAATTTTACAAATCAGTTAAGAAAAAAATTCTTATTTTCAAATCAGTGTCTTCCCATATTACTTTCCTCGTCTCCATAGTGTTCTATGTGGGGAATTATATGAGACAAGTCAGGATATTGATTAAGACATTAAACTCAGGAGAGTCTTGTAAACTATATTGTATTGCTATAATATCATATACATATCACATCCATTAGTGACTTACAGTAGTGCGTTCATTTTTTAATGGATGGCCCAATAAGGAATTGAACCCACGACCTTGGCATTGCAAGCACCATGCTCTACTAACAGGGCCATTAATATATTATAGTTTTACTTTCAACACACCTGCATGTATTAAGTATGTAAACACTGATGCTAATGATATCTACTACAATTACTACTGTTACTACTACTACTGTTACTACTACTACTACTACTGCTACAACTGCTACTGCTACTACTACTACTACTACTACTACTACTACTACTACTACTACTACTGCTACTACTACTACTACTGCTACCATTGCTACTACTACTACTGTTACTACTACTGCTACTAATACTACTACTGCTACTAATACTACTACTACTACTGCTATTACTACTACTACTGCTACTACTACTACTGCTACTACTACTACTGCTACTACTACTGCTACTACTACTACTACTACTACTACTACTACTACTACAGCTACTACTACTACTGCTACTACTGCTACTACTGCTACTACCACATACACATAGTTAGCAGATGTTAATGCGAGTGTAGCAAAATGTTTGTGCATCTAGTTCCAACCATGCAGTAATATCTAACAAGTAATCTAACAATTTCACAACAACTACTTATACACACAAGTGTAAAGGAATGAATAAGAATATGTACATATAGATTAATGAATGAGCGATGGCCGAACAGCATAGGCAAGATGCAGTAGATGGTATAGAGTACAGTATATACATATGAGATGAGTAATGTAGGGTATGTAAACATTATATAAAGTGGCATTGTTTAATGTGGCTAGTGATACATTTATTACATCAATTTTCCCTTATTAAAGTTGCTAAGGATGAGTCAGTATGTTGGCAGCAGCCGCTCAAAGTTAGTGGTGGCTGTTTAACAGTCTGATGGCCTTGGGATAGAAGTTGTTTTTCAGTCTCTTGGTCCCCGCTGCGATGCACCTGTACTGACCTCGTCTTCTGGATGATAGCGGGGTGAACAGGCAGTGGCTCGGGTGGTTGTTGTCCTTGATGATCTTTTTGGCCTTTTTGTGACATCGGGTGCTGTAGGTGTCCTGGAGGGCAGGTAGTTTGCCCCCGGTGATACGTTGTGCAGACCTCACTACCCTCTGGAGAGCCTTACGGTTGTGGGTGGAGCAGTTGCCGTACCAGGCGGTGATACAGCCCGACAGGATGCTCTCAATCGTGCATCTGTATAGGTTTGTGAGTGTTTTTGGTGACAAGCCAAATTTATTCAGCCTCCTGAGGTTGAAGAGGCGCTGCTGTGCCTTCTTCACCACGCTCTCTGTGTGGGTGGACCATTTCAGTTTGTCCGTGATGTGTACGCCGAGGTACTTAAATCTTACAACCTTCTCTACTACTGTCCCGTCGATGTGGATAAGGGGGTGCACCCTCTGCTGTTTCTATGATCATCTCCTTTGTTTTGCTTACATTGAGTTTGAGGTTATTTTCCTGACACCACACTCCAAGGGCCCTCACTTCCTTCCTGTAGGCCGTCTTGTCATTGCTGTTAATCAAGCTTACCACTGTAGTGTCGTCTGCAAACTTGATGATTGAGTTGGAGGCGTGCATGGCCAAGCAGTCATGGGTGAACAGGGAGTACAGGAGGGGGCTGAGCAGGCACCCTTGTGGGGCCACAGGTGTTGAGGATCAGCGGGGTGGAGATGTTGTTTCTTACCCTCACCACTGGGGGCGGCCCATCAGGAAGTCCAGGACCCAGTTGCACAAGGCGGGGTCGAGACCCAGGGTCTCAAGCTTAATGACGAGTTTGGAGGGTACTATGGTGTTATATGCTGAGCTGTAGTTGATGAACAGCATTCCTACGTAGGTATTCCTCTTGTCCAGATGGGTTAGGGCAGTGGGCAGTGGGCAGTGGGCAGTGGGCAGTGGGCAGTGGGCAGTGTGATTGCGATTGCGTCGTCTCTGAACCTATTGGGGCGGTAAGCAAATTGGAGTGGGTCTAGGGTGTCAGTTAGGGTGGAGGTGATATGGTCCTTGACTAGTCTCTCAAAGCTACTGCTACTACTACTACTACTACTGCTACTGCTACTGCTACTACTACTACTGCCACTGCTACTGCTACTACTACTACTACTACTGCTACTGCTACTACTACTACTACTGCTAATGCTACTGCTACTGCTACTGTTACTACTACTACTACTACTACTACTACTGCAACTACTGCTACTACTACTACTACTACTGATACTGATACTGCTACTACTACTACTGCTACTGCTAATGCTACTACTACTACTACTACTGCTACTACTACTACTACTACTACTACTACTACTGCTGCTACTGCTACTGCACCTACTACTACTGCTACTACTACTACTACTACTACTAATACACTGCTACTACTACTGCTACCACCTGCTGCTGCTACCACCACCACCACACCACCACCACCACCTGCTACTGCCATTGCACTACTACCTGCCACCACCTACCAACACCACCACTGCCACTGCCACCACCACCACTACCACCACGCCACTACCACCACCACCGCTACTACCTACACCGCTACCACTACTACCACCACCACTACTACCACCCGCCACTGCCACCGCACCACCGCTACTACCACTACCACCACCACCTACTACTACCACTACACCACCACCGCTACTACCACCACCACCACCACCGCAACCCACCACCACCGCCACTACCACCACTGCACCACTTCTACTACCACCACACCACTACCACTGCTACTACCACCACCACCACCACCACTACCACCACCACCGCACCACTACTACTACCACTGCTACCACCACCACCACCACCACCGCCACCACCACCACTACCACCACCGCTACTGCTACCACCACCGCTACCACCGCTACTACTACCACTGCCACCGCCCTACCGCTACTACTACTACCACCTACTGCTACTACTACACTGCTACCACCGCTACTACACCACTACTACCACCACCGCAACTACCACTGCCACTACAACCACTACCACTGATACTGCGACTACCACCACCACTACCACCGCCACCACCACTGCACCACCGCCACACCACCACTACACTACCACACAACACTACCACCGCTACCACCGCCACCACCACCTACACTACCTACCACCGCCACCACCACTACTACCACCGCCGCCACCACCACCACCGCCGCCACCACTACCACCACCGCTACCACCACCACCACCGCCACCACCACCACCACCACCACCACCACCACCACCACCACCGCCACCACCACCACCACCGCCACCACCACCACCACCACCACCACCACCACCACCGCCACCACCACCACCACCACCACCACCACCACCGCACCTACCACCACCACCACCACCGCCACCACCACCACCACCACTACACCTGCCACCACCACTACCACCACCATACACCACCACCACCACCGCCACCACCACCACCACCACCACCACTACCACCACCACCCACCACCACCACCACCGCTACCACCACCACCACCACCAACCACCACCACCGCCACTACTACTACACCCACCACCGCTACACCACCACCACCACCGCCACCACCACCACCACCACCACCACCTACCACCACCACCCGCACCACCACCACCACCACCACCACCACCACCGATACCGATACCACCACCACCACCTACTACTACGACTGCACTACTACCACCACCGATACTACCTACCACCACCACCACCACCACCACTGACACCACCACCACCACCACCGCACCGCTGCCACCACCACCGCACCACCACCACCACCACCACCACTACACCACCACCACCACCACCACTACTACTACTACCACTACTGCTGCTACTACTACTACTACTACTACTACTACCGCTACTACCACCTACTACTGCTACTACTACCACTGCTACTGCTACTGCCTACTACTGCTACCACCACTACTGATACTGCTACTGCTACTACCACCGCCACTACTACTACACCACCACTACTACTACTACTACTACTACTGATACTGCTCCTGCTACTACTACTACTACTACTACTGCTACTACTACTACTGCTACTACTACTACTACTACTGCTACTACTGCTACTACTACTACTACTGCTACTACTACTACTGATACTGCTACTACTACTACTGCTACTACTACTACTACTGCTACTACTACTACTACTACTACTACTACTACTACTACTACTACTACTACTACTACTACTGTATTGTCCCTTGTAGCTCAGTTGGTAGAGCATTGTTGTGGTTGTAGGTTCGATTCCAGTAGTAAAAACATATTAAAATGTCTGCGCTCACTGCTGTAAGTCCCTCTGGATAAGAGCCTCTGCTAAAGTTACACCAATATACTACTGCTGTTGATACTCGTAGTGCTACCTACTATCACCTGTTTCTGTAGCGTGAGGCAGCTTGATGGACAGGATGCTACCTACTATCTCCTGTTTCTGTAGCGTGAGGCAGCTTGATGGACAGGATGCTACCTACTATCTCCTGTATCTGTAGCGTGAGGCAGCTTGACGTACATGGACAGGATGCTACCTACTATCTCCTGTTTCTGTAGCGTGAGGCAGCTTGATGGACAGGATGCTACCTACTATCTCCTGTATCTGTAGCGTGAGGCAGCTTGACGTAAATGGACAGGATGCTACCTACTATCTCCTGTATCTGTAGCGTGAGGCAGCTTGACGTAAATGGACAGGATGCTACCTACTATCTCCTGTATCTGTAGCGTGAGGCAGCTTGACGGACAGGATGCTACCTACTATCTCCTGTATCTGTAGCGTGAGGCAGCTTGACGTAAATGGACAGGATGCTACCTACTATCTCCTGTTTCTGTAGCGTGAGGCAGCTTGACGTACATGGACAGGATGCTACCTACTATCTCCTGTTTCTGTAGTGTGAGGCAGCTTGACGGACAGGATGCTACCTACTATCTCCTGTATCTGTAGCGTGAGGCAGCTTGACGTACATGGACAGGATGCTACCTACTATCTCCTGTTTCTGTAGTGTGAGGCAGGTTGACGTACATGGACAAGATGCTACCTACTATCTCCTGTTTCTGTAGAGTGAGGCAGGTTGACGTACATGGACAAGATGCTACCTACTATCTCCTGTTTCTGTAGCGTGAGGTAGCTTGATGGACAGGATGCTACCTACTATCTCCTGTTTCTGTAGCGTGAGGCAGCTTGATGGACAGGATGCTACCTACTATCTCCTGTATCTGTAGCGTGAGGCAGCTTGACGTACATGGACAGGATGCTACCTACTATCTCCTGTTTCTGTAGTGTGAGGCAGCTTGATGGACAGGATGCTACCTACTATCTCCTGTATCTGTAACGTGAGGCAGCTTGATGGACAGGATGCTACCTACTATCTCCTGTATCTGTAGCGTGAGGCAGCTTGATGGACAGGATGCTACCTACTATCTCCTGTTTCTGTAGCGTGAGGCAGCTTGATGGACAGGATGCTACCTACTATCTCCTGTTTCTGTAGCGTGAGGCAGCTTGATGGACAGGATGCTACCTACTATCTCCTGTATCTGTAGAGTGAGGCAGGTTGACGTACATGGACAGGATGCTACTCTATTGCAGGGCCTTATCCCCAATCTATCGCCTTAATGCTGAGTGTTACTATTTCTACTACTAGACTACTGAAGAGCTGCTATTACAAACACACACAACAATGGTGTACTATTTAATACTATTTATTTAAACTGCTGCCACTATTCACTATATTTCTTGGGAATAACATTAATCCTTGACATAGCACATTTCATAATTTATACTGTTTATACTGCTTTTTATACTGTTATATATTTGATTTTGCTTTGACTGTGACGAATAGGAGTAAACATTGATTTGATTTACTATTACGACTACTCTATAGGTTGACTCTAAAATCCACATGTCCTGTGTATGTGTGAGTGTTCTGTGTATGTGTGAGTGTTCTGTGTATGTGTGAGTGTTCTGTGTATGTGTGAGGGTTCTGTGTATGTGTGAGTGTTCTGTGTATGTATGAGTGTTCTGTGTATGTGTGAGGGTTCTGTGTATGTGTGAGGGTTCTGTGTGTGTGAGTGTTCTGTGTATGTGTGAGTGTTCTGTGTGTGTGAGTATTCGGTGTGTATGAAAGTTCTGTGTATGTGTGAGTGTTCTGTGTATGTGTGAGGGTTCTGTGTGTGTGAGTGTTCTGTGTATGTGTGAGGGTTCTGTGTATATGTGAGGGTTCTGTGTGTGTGTTCTGTGTGTATGAAAGTTCTGTGTATGTGTGAGTGTTCTGTGTATGTGTGAGTGTTCTGTGTATGTGTGAGGGTTCTGTGTATGTGTGAGGGTTCTGTGTATGTGTGAGTGTTCTGTGAATGTGTGAGGGTTCTGTGTGTGTGAGTGTTCTGTGTATGTGTGAGGGTTCTGTGTATGTGTGAGGGTTCTGTGTGTGTGTTCTGTGTGTATGAAAGTTCTGTGTATGTGTGAGTGTTCTGTGTATGTGTGAGTGTTCTGTGTGTGTGTGAGGGTTCTGTGTGTGTGTGAGGGTTCTGTGTATGTGTGAGTGTTCTGTGTATGTGTGAGGGTTCTGTGTGTGTGAGTGTTCTGTGTATGTGTGAGTGTGAGTGTTCTGTGTATGTGTGAGTGTGAGTGTTCTGTGTGTGTGAGGGTTCTGTGTATGTGTGAGGGTTCTGTGTATGTGTGAGTGTTCTGTGTGTGTGAGTGTTCTGTGTGTATGAAAGTTCTGTGTATGTGTAAGTGTTCTGTGTATGTGTGAGTGTTCTGTGTATGTGTGAGGGTTCTGTGTATGTGAGTGTTCTGTGTATGTGTGAGTGTTCTGTGTATGTGTGAGTGTTCTGTGTGTGTGAGTGTTCTGTGTGTATGAAAGTTCTGTGTATGTGTGAGTGTTCTGTGTATGTGTGAGTGTTCTGTGTATGTGTGAGTGTTCTGTGTATGTGTGAGTGTTCTGTGCATGTGTGAGTGTTCTGTGTATGTGTGAGTGTTCTGTGTATGTGTGAGTGTGAGTGTTCTGTGTATGTGTTCTGTGTATGTGTGAGTGTTCTGTGTATGCGTGAGTGTTCTGTGTATGCATGAGTATTCTGTGTATGTGTGAGTGTTCTGTGTATGTGTGAGTGTTCTGTGTATGTGTGAGTGTTCTGTGTATGTGTGAGTGTTCTGTGTATGTGTGAGTGTTCTGTGTATGCGTGAGTGTTCTGTGTATGCGTGAGTATTCTGTGTATGTGTGAGTGTTCTGTGTATGTGTGAGTGTTCTGTGTATGTGTGAGTGTTCTGTGTATGTGTGAGTGTTCTGTGTATGTGTGAGTGTTCTGTGCATGTGTGAGTGTTCTGTGCATGTGTGAGTGTTCTGTGTATGTGTGAGTGTTCTGTGTATGCGTGAGTGTTCTGTGTAGATACTCAATCACTGTGTTTATGTAAACAACCTAATGTTGCTGTTGTTTTTTTACAGAAAAGCAGAAGCTTAAAGAGGCAATATCCGTTCTGAAAAAATAATAGCACTGCGATTTTAACCTCATAACAACACTTTGAAAACTGTTTAAATGAAGTAAAGGTTGCATGTTGAATCACTTTTCCCTCTTGGTCCCTTGCTTTTGTTGTTTGGGTTTACTACAGTTGGATATATTAGAACTGCATGGCTAAACATTACATAAGAAAGCCATTGAAGGCCCCTACTTACTGTATGACATGCTGAGTGGTGTCCCCTTTTATCTGACCACTATTCTTACTGATACCGGGGACATCGTTTGATGGTCAAGTCCTAAAAAGATACAGTGTACAAAACCTCTCTGTTTACATTTGATATCCTGTCTCATTATGAGAAAACACACACACACACACACACACACACACACACACACACACACACACACACACACACACACACACACACACACACACACATTTTTCTAACCTCGGGTTCAAGCTCAAGTTACTGCAACGACATGGGTGGGGCACGAATCTGGTCCATTCAAATTTAAGTTAGTTAAAATACATTTATTTTCAATAATTTCTCAATAAACTGAAAAGGAGAAGTGATTTTATTTCAAACGTTTTTTTTTTTCATTTTGGAATTTAAAAAAATTAAAATCACTTCATGAATTGACTGACTTCACAATTGGAATTGACCCCCAACCGTAATATGAAAATGTCAGTGTTTGCAGCTGTTACACAGAAGCAGTTGGCCCATCGGAAGTTGTGGCTTGCTGCCCACATCTTTACATGGGGGAAGAGAGGTCGTTGATTACGGAAACTCCCTGCATTGCTTCCTGTTGCGTGATACATCTTACACAGACAGGACTGCCCCCGCTTTATCCCAAACCCTCCTCCACTCCATTAACCCTCTCAATTCAAATCAACTGGCATTCCAACGCTGTGACTCACTCCTCGCTAGAATACAAAGGATTGAAGGCGGTCCATTGGATAGAAACTGGAGAGGAAGAGAGGAGTTACACCCTCCTTCCTGGGGGAGGGGGGGTAGGGGGGTAGGGGGGTGAGAGGCAGCAGGGAGAGGAAGCCGATTAACAGAAAAGTTCCCCAGGAAGGAGGGTGTAAAGTATCTGAGAAGAAGTGTCTCAACTTGTATAAAGGGAGGGTGTGTGCAGAGAGATTAGTGGAGAGATTCCTATGTACTTTTGCACAACATGGGAGGAAATGCAGAGTTCAATGGAAGATAATAACCATATATTCTCATAATGTCATGTATTTTTGAGCGTGAGAGTCATAATCCTAGTGTAAAAAGAGAATATATAGTGTGTAGCCTAGTGGTTAGAGCATTGGACTAGTAACCGAAAGGTTGCAAGTTCAAATCCCTGAGCTGACAAGGTACAAAATCTGTCGTTCTGCCTCTGAACAGGCAGTTAACCCACTGTTCCTAGGCCGCCATTGAAAATAAGAATTTATTCTTAACTGACTTGCCTAGTAAAATAAAGGATAAAATAAAAGAAATATATATACTAATTCTCAGAATATTCATTATATGATTACTCAGATCATTCAAATAGGAAATGAATCATCTTAAAGTTTCAATCAAATTGCAAGATGTTGGCATAGCTGGACAAGACTTTGTCAAGCGGGGGTGACGCGTGAGTTTGCAAAACAGGGGTTTTGAGATCCAGTCTTGGTTAAATCTGGTCAGGGAGGAAATGGTACTGGTAAGAAGGTAGTGTGATGTCTGTTACACTATAATACACAGTAGTGTGATCTCTGTTACACTATAATATACAGTAGTGTGATCTCTGTTACACCATAATGCACAGTAGTGTGATCTCTGTTACACCATAATGCACAGTAGTGTGATCTCTGTTACACCATAATATACAGTAGTGTGATCTCTGTTACACTATAATATACAGTAGTGTGATCTCTGTTACACTATAATATACAGTAGTGTGATCTCTGTTACACCATAATGCACAGTAGTGTGATCTCTGTTACACCATAATATACAGTAGTGTGATCTCTGTTACACTATAATATACAGTAGTGTGATCTCTGTTACACTATAATATACAGTAGTGTGATCTCTGTTACACTATAATACACAGTAGGGTCTTTTACACAAATGTTGTTTTGTCACATTTTAAAACATTCAACATTAATGATGCATTTGACCACCATTTGGGGAGACATGCAGTAACAGTGGTCCTTAGGTAACACGGTATCTTACTGCAGACAGTAACAGTGGCCCTAGGTAACACGGTATCTTACTGCAGACAGTAACAGTGGCCCTAGGTAACACGGTATCTTACTGCAGACAGTAACAGTGGCCCTAGGTAACACGGTATCCTACTGCAGACAGTAACAGTGGCCCTAGGTAACACGGTATCTTACTGCAGACAGTAACAGTGGCCCTAGGTAACACGGTAACCTACTGGAGACAGTAACAGTGGCCCTAGGTAACACGGTATCCTACTGCAGACAGTAACAGTGGCCCTAGGTAACACGGTATCTTACTGCAGACAGTAACAGTGGCCCTAGGTAACACGGTATCCTACTGGAGACAGTAACAGTGGCCCTAGGTAACACGGTATCCTACTGCAGACAGTAACAGTGGCCCTAGGTAACACGGTAACCTACTGCAGACAGTAACAGTGGTCCTAGGTAACACGGTATCCTACTGCAGACAGTAACAGTGGCCCTAGGTAACACGGTAACCTACTGCAGACAGTAACAGTGGCCCTAGGTAACACGTTATCTTACTGCAGACAGTAACAGTGGCCCTAGGTAACACGGTATCCTACTGCAGACAGTAACGGTATCCTACTGCAGACAGTAACAGTGGCCCTAGGTAACACGGTATCTTACTGCAGACAGTAACAGTGGCCCTAGGTAACACGGTATCCTACTGCAGACAGTAACAGTGGCCCTAGGTAACACGTTATCTTACTGCAGACAGTAACAGTGGCCCTAGGTAACACGGTATCCTACTGCAGACAGTAACGGTATCCTACTGCAGACAGTAACAGTGGCCCTAGGTAACACGGTATCTTACTGCAGACAGTAACAGTGGCCCTAGGTAACACGTATCCTACTGCAGACAGTAACAGTGGCCCTAGGTAACACGGTATCCTACTGCAGACAGTAACAGTGGCCCTAGGTAACACGGTATCTTACTGCAGACAGTAACAGTGGCCCTAGGTAACACGGTATCCTACTGCAGACAGTAACAGTGGCCCTAGGTAACACGGTATCTTACTGCAGACAGTAACAGTGGCCCCTAGGTAACACGGTATCCTACTGCAGACATTAACAGTGGCCCTTAGGTAACACGGTATCTTACTGCAGACAGTAACAGTGGCCCTAGGTAACACGGTATCCTACTGCAGACAGTAACAGTGGCCCTAGGTAACACGTATCCTACTGCAGACAGTAACGGTGGCCCTAGGTAACACGGTATCTTACTGCAGACAGTAACAGTGGCCCTAGGTAACACGGTATCCTACTGCAGACAGTAACAGTGGCCCTAGGTAACACGTATCCTACTGCAGACAGTAACGGTGGCCCTAGGTAACACGGTATCCTACTCCAGACAGTAACAGTGGCCCTAGGTAACACGGTATCTTACTGCAGACAGTAACAGTGGCCCTAGGTAACACGGTATCCTACTCCAGACAGTAACAGTGGCCCTAGGTAACACGGTATCTTACTGCAGACAGTAACAGTGGCCCTAGGTAACACGGTATCTTACTGCAGACAGTAACAGTGGCCCTAGGTAACACGGTATCCTACTGCAGACAGTAACAGTGGCCCTAGGTAACACGGTATCCTGCTGCAGACAGTAACAGTGGCCCTAGGTAACACGGTATCCTACTGCAGACAGTAACAGTGGCCCTAGGTAACACGGTATCCTACTGCAGACAATAACAGTGGCCCTAGGTAACACGGTATCCTACTGCAGACAGTAACAGTGGCCCTAGGTAACACGGTATCCTACTGCAGACAGTAACAGTGGCCCTAGGTAACACGGTATCCTACTGCAGACAATAACAGTGGCCCTAGGTAACACGGTATCCTACTGCAGACAGTAACAGTGGCCCTAGGTAACACGGTATCCTACTGCAGACAGTAAAAGTGGCCCTAGGTAACACGGTATCTTACTGCAGACAGTAACAGTGGCCCTAGGTAACACGGTATCCTACTGCAGACAGTAACAGTGGCCCTAGGTAACACGGTATCCTACTGCAGACAGTAACAGTGGCCCTAGGTAACACGGTATCTTACTGCAGACAGTAACAGTGGCCCTAGGTAACACGGTATCCTACTGCAGACAGTAACAGTGGCCCTAGGTAACACGGTATCCTACTGCAGACAGTAACAGTGGTAGACAGTGGCCCTAGGTAACACGGTATCCTACTGCAGACAGTAACAGTGGCCCTAGGTAACACGGTATCCTACTGCAGACAGTAACAGTGGCCCTAGGTAACACGGTATCCTACTGCAGACAGTAACAGTGGCCCTAGGTAACACGGTATCCTACTGCAGACAGTAACAGTGGCCCTAGGTAACACGGTATCTTACTGCAGACAGTAACAGGTGGCCCTAGGTAACACGGTATCCTACTGCAGACAGTAAAGGTGGCCCTAGGTAACACGGTATCCAGACAGTACCAGATTTCAATATATGATGGCACAGGTTAGTTAACTTAGAATGGCACAGGTATGTAACACGGTATCCTACTGCAGACAGTAACAGTGGCCCTAGGTAACACGGTATCTTACTGCAGACAGTAACAGTGGCCCTAGGTAACACGGTATCTTACTGCAGACAGTAACAGTGGCCCTAGGTAACACGGTATCTTACTGCAGACAGTAACAGTGGCCCTAGGTAACATGGTATCTTACTGCAGACAGTAACAGTGGCCCTAGGTAACACGGTATCTTACTGCAGACAGTTAACAGTGGCATGTTTGTTAACACGGTATGTTACCTGCTGCATCACAGGTTATGTTTAACAGTGGCCCTAAGCATGTTTGTTTGATTATAGTATCTAGCAGAACACCATCCCTGATGTTGGATGTGGACTGTTGTTCACATTGGACAGCAGGGACAGACAGGCCAGATGGTCTGGTCCATCTTTAGTCAATAGGACTTATGTAAAGTTGTGCAAAGTGACTTTAAAAAATATATATATAATAATAATAATAATAATAGGAGTGACAAGGAAAAATAAATTGTTGAGAAAAAAATGGTCTGGTAAACAATGGGCTTGTATGCTAGAAAATCCCTGTTGGGCTGCTTCCTGTATAGTTCATTATGGTATGAACAACATGGTTTGTATAAGGGTAGTGTGAGAATGCTATGTTAATATTTTATGTGCCAAAGGTGTGTCACTTAATCAGATAATAAAATACAAAAATGGTCAATTATTGCTTCTTGACATTTCTGATGTTCATTCTTGAAATTGTTTGAGACGTGACTAAACCTTTTACTTTCTAAGTTAGTCAAAGCAATTTGGCCTCCAGTGAGAAGTTCAGTATCGATGCAATACATTCTCATCGCTCCCTATCACTCATGCCATTGTATTATTCTTTATGAAAACACTCCCTCATGAACACACCCAGCCCAGCCTAATGGGAAAGCTGTGCAGGGGACTATAGTCTGCCTGTGACCAACAGCAACTTTAGAAGTCAGAGCACTTCCTCTTTCTACATTCCATCACATTCTATTGTGAAAGGATGTGGTCAGCAATGATTGGCATGTGTGTCACGCTCACAAAGTCATCTCAGTAAAAAGATCTCCAAAAGTTATGTTAACTTAGAATGGCACAGGTTATTTCAATATATGATGGCACAGGTTATGTTAATATATAATGGCACAGGTTATGTTAATATATAATGGCACAGGTTATGTGAATGTAGAATGGCACAGGTTATGTTTAACTTAGAATGACACAGGTTATGTTAACTTAGAATGGCACAGGTTATGTTAACTTAGAATGGCACAGGTTATGTTAACTTAGAATGGCACAGGTTATGTTAACTTAGAATGGCACAGGTTATGTTAACTTAGAATGGCACAGGTTATGTTAACTTAGAATGGCACAGGTTATGTTGTCTTAGAATGGCACAGGTTATGTTGTCTTAGAATGGCACAGGTTATGTTAACTTAGAATGGCACAGGTTATGTTGTCTTAGAATGGCACAGGTTATGTTAACTTAGAATGGCACAGGTTATGTTAACTTAGAATGGCACAGGTTATGTGAATGTAGAATGTATCGTGTCTGGTAGTGGCCTAACTCTAACCTAGACCGACTAAACGGTCTAAATGGTGAACTCACAACAATTCAATCATCTGAAACAATCAAATAAATTAAATCAAATAAAATGTATTTATTAAGCCCTTCGTACATCAGCTGATATCTCAAAGTGCTGTACAGAAACCCAGCCTAAAACCCCAAACAGCAAGCAATGCAGGTGTAGAAGCACGGTGGCTAGGAAAAACTCCCTAGAAAGGCCAAACCCTAGGAAGAAACCTAGAGAGGAACCAGGCTATGAGGGGTGGACAGTCCTCTTCTGGCTGTGCCGGGTGGAGATTATAACAGAACATGGCCAAGATGTTCAAATGTTCATAAATGACCAGCATGGTCAAATAATAGTAATCACAGTGAACAGGTCAGGATTCCATAGCCGCAGGCAGAACAGTTGAAACTGGAGCAGCAGCACGGCCAGGTGGACTGGGGACAGCAAGGAGTCATCATGCCAGGTAACAAATAACATAACAGCTCTACATCAAGAGAGGTTGTGCTGAAGACCATGCGGTCAACAGTGGCCCGTAGTAGGCCTGTGTTAAACTAGGAGGGCTACAGCTGACGAGGCATTAGACACCACCTTTATCCACCGTTATCCACCATTATCCACCGTTATGCACCATTATCTACCATTATCGGGCGGCAGGGTAGCCTAGTGGTTAGAGCGTTGGACTAGTAACCGGAAGGTTGCGAGTTCAAACCCCTGAGCTGACAAGGTACAAATCTGTCGTTCTGCCCCTGAACAGGCAGTTAACCCACTGTTCCCAGGCCGTCATTGAAAATACGAATTTGTAGCCTGACTTGTAAACTGACTTGTAAACTGACTTGCCTGGTTAAATAAAGGTAAAATAAATAAAAAAAATATCCACCATTATCTGTCGTTATCCGACTTTATCCACAGCTATTCACCATTATCCACCGTTATATACCATTATTCACCGCTATCTACTCCAGAAAGTAAATACGACAGCTGAAGGAATCACATTGAGAGAGCTGGGACACCCAAAAGCAGCAAGTGATCAGAGGGTGCAGGATTTCCCATGATGCTAGATTTCAGCTCTAGATCTATGATCTACTACCACTGATCATAATGTGATAGGCAGGAAGTCTTTTCTTCCTGGACTGTGTTCTGATTTGTCAGAAGATATGATACAGATGCATACCTCAGATATTGCCATTTGAATCATTAAGAATGGACTGTAATACTGTATCACGATTAACTAACCTGAAAATCACAAATTTATTTTTAAACTTTATTTAACTAGGCAAGTCAGTTAACAACAAATTCTTATTTTCAATGACGGCCTAGGAACAGTGGGTTAACTGCCTGTTTAGGGGCAGAATGACAGAATTGTACCTTTGTCAGCTTGGGGGTTTGAACTTGCAACCTTCCGGTTACTAGTCCAAAGCTCTAACCACTAGGCTACCCTGCCACCCCAATGAAATAAGACTCAACTATATAAGTTCACAGAGTGACTGCTGACTGCTGCTGTGTAGGCCTAATCTGATCTCCATTTTACCCTGTGACAACAGAAGCCAGTCAGTGATGTAATACTGTGATGTAACTCATAGGAAGTTCCATGTAAATGACTCTAAATCTGTCATTACTAGGTTTCTTGCTACATTAGAGAAGCGCTGAACCTCTGTCCTCATGCAATCCGTATAATGTCAATTTTGTCATCCTGGAAACGTCATACTTTCTGCGTAAACTGATGAAAGGATCATGAGTAATGTTATTTTGAATTTGACATGATTAATTATAAACTGTTTATTTTACAGTCTGTTTTAAGATTGTACTTATCTGTTATTTACATATTAGCAGTTTTCACATTTCACGCCCAAATCATCTTTAAGTAGCCATATTGAGCTACACTACAATCAATTTAGGACACTTTTGGATGATTTGGACATGAAAAACAACAAATGATTATCGGGATATTGACTTGCATTGTTTTTTGGCACACAGATGAACATTTTGGAGACAGTGTCCAGGTAAACAACACCTAATCAATGATGCTGTCTATCTTAGCCTGCTTACATTCTGTCATTTAGGTGAACTACCCATTTAATATCCTGTTACCCCCTTGTTATCACCTTGTTACCACCCTGTTGCCACCTTGTTACCACCCTGTTACCACCTTGTTACCACCTTGTTACCCCCTTGTTACCACCTTGTTACCACCCTGTTACCACCTTGTTACCACCTTGTTACCACCATGTTACCACCTTGTTACCACCCTGTTACCACCTTGTTACCACCCGGTTACCACCCTGTTACCACCCGTTTACCACCCTGTTACCACCTTGTTACCACCTTGTTACCACCCTGTTACCACCTTGTTACCACCTTGTTACCACCCTGTTACCACCTTGTTACCACCCTGTTACCACCTTGTTACCACCTTGTTACCACCCTGTTACCACCTTGTTACCACCCTGTTACCACCTTGTTACCACCCTGTTACCAGTTTGTTACCACCCTGTTACCAGTTTGTTACCACCCTGTTACCACCCTGTTACCACCTTGTTACCACCCTGTTACCACCTTGTTACCACCTTGTTACCACCCTGCTACCACCCTGTTACCACCCTGTTACCAGTTTGGAGTCCAATCTGTTTGGTACAGGCCTATAAAGATAAAGCCAATCATTTCTTTCAATATTGCAATCCTTATTCTTCCTGGAGGCAACATTTATTCAATGTCGGATTCAGATCATAATACATAACTAAAACAGGACATCAATTAGGCATATTCCTTCCCCTGAACGGTTCAGTGTGTTCCCCCAGCAAGACGACGGACGAAATGTCTATCTTTTGCTCTTGTGGCCTCAATGAATAGAAATAAATACCACTGTTTACTAGTGATGTTGTGTACTGTATTCTTCCACTCAGTGCTGGGTGTTTCCATCTTCTAGGCCCTGTGCGTTTTTAGGGGAACCAATCAACAACCCAAAACATGTGGAGATGGTTATTACATCATCCCTGAGGGGAAACCTCATGACACGGCATGTGGAGATGTGGGAGTCGAAGGAGAAAAACACTTCATGGGTTACAGAGTTTGAATCTCCTTCGCTGTTGTTAGGTTATACTGCCCTCTGCTGTTCAAAGTGGATGCGACACTTCTAAAACGTTTTTTGTTTTTGTTTACCACGGCCTATATACAGTACATAAAGCATCTCAGAGTATGAGTGCTGATCTAGGATCAGTTTCACCTTTTAGATCATAATGAATATGATTACATGAACAGGGGAGACCTGATCATAGATCAGCACTAACCTAAGCAGATTTAAGGGACAACCTCACATCAAAATAATTGCATTTAGCAATGAAAAAAACAACAACACTTATTGTTTTTCCAGATAACTCATGTTGTCTACTCTAGTCGTATGATTGCATTCTGCTCGGGTGACAATCCAGGAAGGAAGTGTTTTTCAATGGGGCTGCAAAAATATCTCCCTCACCTATAGGCTCCATCACTAAAGTTGTTCAACAACCTTCACTCACAATGTAATGTGTATTGTTGGTTGGGGCTATTCATTGTGAAAAGCTATTAAACATTTCCAGCACTAATATCTTTGGCCAAACTCTGCATTTAATTTAAATGCAATGTTAGAGAGCAATTCCAAATAAACACTGACAAGGTGCACTCTGATGATGACAAGTAGGATTTTATTGGACAGCTGGCCAAGACTGGAAGTGGGATTTCTGGACTCTCAGAGCGGTCTATACAGTACAGGTGTAGGATCTTAATTTGAGCCAGTTTGCTACAGCAGGAAAATAATCCTCCAGCCACAGGAAATTTGAATTATTATGTAGATTATAATTAACAGAAATGTTTGAATGGGGTTCATACAAATTTGACATTTTAAAGTGGAAATTGCAAACTTCAGAAGCTTTTTTAAAACTTAGATACATCACACGTTTGCATTTCCTGCTTAAAATAAATTATTCAATTAAGGTACCTACGTCTGTAGGTTGGTTGCCTTGACAGAGTCATTTTGAAAAAGGCTCTCTGTGTCGTTAATGGAAGATTAGGGATAATTATTGAGGCTATTCTAGATTAGAAGGTTAGTTAGAAACGCTTGAGCCCCCATCCTATAATATGGGATGACATCAGAGGCATCACTGATTTTAGGGAATTTAGGGAAACTGGCCTCAAACTTGATTAGTATAGGTTTAGGTTAGGCCTACATTTATCACGTGAATTTGCCTTAAAATGCGTGCTCCAGTGCCTAACGGAACAGGAGTCATATAGCCTCGTCAAATGTCCCAAATCGCGACCGTGCGCATGAGCCCATGTTGCGCCCATGGTCGCACCTCCTTCTCCCTCTATGGGCCGGAAGCGGGATGTGATGTAAAAAATTACATTGGAACTTTTTTCCTTGTGTGCTGATCCTCAGATCCATTGTAATACACCGAGAATCATCCACTTTTTTGCGATAATGATCCGGAAATTTTAATCAACAAGCGTGTCCGAAGGCCAGTCGAGTTGGGAAAGTCTATTATCGGGATCCCGTCAATAACTCAAATCAGGTAAATTGATAATGTTATCGGTACAAAGAAACAAGCTGTATTTGCCTGGAACAGATAAAAGTTATCCCATGGCTGTTTATGTTGGAGTCTTTGTTGCGATTAACAAACGAACTCGGAGAGAGAAATGTTTACGCTCGTCCTAGGACCACTCAAACGTTAAAACTCACTGTTGTAGACTAACTGTTGATTAAGTTATTGATAATGACAACAGAGTTATAAGGATATCGAACATATATTGTATTCGTTTAGGCCTATAATGTTTTTTGTCTTTATTTTTCTTTTCTTTTGGGGGGGGGGGTTAACCGCCCAAACATAATCATTTCAAACCTTGCTTACACATGTATACGATCACATCTATCGCTCTATTATGTCGGGAATACCTCGGGAGCACATTTCCAAAATTAAAATCACTTGGAGCTGATTTGCTGGTGTTTTTACTGTGTTTAATGTCAACAACAAAAACACTTGGGGGGGGGGCAAACAAAAGTCACCCGTGGGCCAGTTGGTGTACCCTGCTGTAGTTTTATCTGACGTTTGCTTATCCAAATACAGTTACCTTGTTTAAGTAGGCTGTTTCTTTTGGTTATTTTTACATTTCACAGACTGCTTCTGAAGAGTAGACTGGTATGTAATTACGGGACCGCAGAGATAAGGCCACTGACAATAAAATAGTTGAAATCATACAAGTCATTTTCTTCTAACCGCGGCGCGTGCGTTATGCTTGGTTATAGCCAACATGTCTCCAAACTGAAGGCCTTGAGATTGCCAAACAAATCATTTTTTTGCCTAGTGGGACTGTCTAACTTGTTTTAGTTTTTTTTTTTTGCGCAAAATGATCTGGCTAATATTGGGGGCCTTGAGGGAAAAAAATGGGCCAATATGTTTTTCCTCATTTAGTTGTGTTACAACCTGCATTTTTAATTTACCTTTATTTAACCAGGCAAGTCAGTTAAGAACACATTCTTATTTTCAATGATGGCCTGGGAACAGTGGGTTAACTGCCTGAACAACAGATTTGTACCTTGTCAGCTTGGGGGTTTGAACTAGCAACCTTCATTTGTACAAATGAATTAAAAATGAAAAGCTGAAATGTCTTGAGTCAATAAGTATGGCCTAAATAAGTTCAGGAGATTGCATAACAACATAATAAGTTGCATGGATTCACTCTGTGTGCAGTAATAGTGTTTAACATGATTTTTGAATGCCTACCTCATCGCTGTATCTCTGTACAATTATCTGAATTTCAAACACAGATTCAACCACAAACACCAGGGAGGTTTTGTAATGCCCGCAGAGAAGGGCACCTATTGGTAGATGAGTAGAAATTATGCACATACAGTTGAAGTCGGAAGTTCACATACACTTAGGTTGGAGTCATTGAAACTAGTTTTTCAACCACTCCACAAATTTCTTGTTAACAAACTATAGTTTTGGCAAGTCGGTTAGGACATCTACTTTGTACGACACAAGTCATTTTTCCAACAATTGTTTACAGACATATGATTTCACTTATAATTCACTGTATCACAATTCCAGTGGTTCAGAAGTTTCTGATAGGCTAATTGACATAATTTGAGTCAATTGGAGGTGTACCTGTGGATGTATTTCAAGGTCTACCTTCAAACTCAATGCCTCTTTGCTTAACATCACGGGAAAATGAAAAGAAATCAGCAAAGACCTCAGAATTTTTTTGTAGACCTCCACAAGTCTGGTTCATCCTTGGGAGCAATTTCCAAATGCCTGAAGGTAACACGTTCATCTGTATAAACAATAGTATGCAAGTATAAACACCATGGGACCGTGCAGCCGTCATACCACTCAGGAAGGAGACGTGTTCTGTCTCCTAGAGATGAACGGACTTTGTTGCAAAAAGTACAAATCAATCCCAGAACAACAGCAAAAGACCTAGTGAAGTAGCTGGAGGAAACAGTTACAAAAGTATCTATATCCACAGTAAAATGAGTCCTATATCGACACAACCTGAAAGGAAGAAGCCGCTCAGACAGGAAGAAGCCACTGCTCCAAAACCGCCAGAAAAAAGCCTGACTACAGTTTGGAACTGCACATGGAGAAATGTCCTCTCATCTGATGAAACAAAATTAGAACTGTTTGGCCAAAATGACCATCGTTATGTTTGGAGGAGAAAGGGGGAGGCTTGCAAACCGAAGAACACCATCCCAACCATGAAGCACGGGGGTGGCAGCATCATGTTGTGGGGGTGCTTTGCTGCAGGAGGGACTGGTACACTTCACAAAATAGATGACATCATGAGGTAGGAAAATGATGTGGATATATTGAAGCAACATCTCAAGACATCAGTCAGGAATTTAAAGCTTGGTCGCAAATGGGTCTTCCAAATGGACAATGACCCCAAGCATAGTTCCAACATTGTGGCAAAATGGCTTAAGGACAACAAAGTCAAGGTGTTGGAATGGCCATCACAAAGCCCTGACCTCAATCCTATGTGGGCAGAACTGAAAAAGCGTGTGCGAGCAAGGAGGCCTATAAACCTGACTCAGTTACACCAGCTGTGTCAGGAGGAATGGGCCAAAATGCACCCAACTTATTGTGGGAAGCTTGTGGAAGTCTACCCAAAACGTTTGACCCAAGTTAAACAAATTAAAGGCAATGCTACCAAATACTAATTGAGTGTATGTAAACTTCTGACCCACTGGGAATGTGATGAAAGAAATAAAAGCTGAAATAAATAATTCTCTCTGCTATTCTGACATTTCACATTCTTAAAATAAAGTGGTGATCCTAACTGACCTAATTTTTACTCTGATTAAATGTGAAAAACTGAGTTTAAATGTACAGTATTTGGCTAAGGTGTATATAAACTTCAGACATAAACTGTATTCAATACCAGTCAAAGTTTGGACACACCGACTCATTCAACGGTTTTTCTTTATTTTTTACTATTTTCTATATTGTACAATAATAGTGAAGACATCAAAACGATGAAATAACACATATGGAATCATGTAGTAACCAAAAAAGTTTTAAAAATAATCTAAATATATTTTAGATTTTAGATTCTTCAAAAGTAGCCACCCTTTGCCTTGATGACAGCTTTGCACGCTCTTGGATTTCTCTCAATGCCAAGAGGGAGACTGTCACTACAGGTGCTGGCACAAGCGCAGATGAAATCCCCCTGCTGGGATGCCGATTAAGATATTTACATGTCCTAATTAGAAAGATTGCTCAGAATACCATGCATTTTAATCGGCATACTTTGATTTAACAACGGTAACACCGGTTAAGATAAGCAGACTAAAGTGTTTATGGGACTAATGCATAATCGGCCTTCTGCCATATTCAGTTTAATATTGACTTATTTGTGTGCATGTAAACATACTCATTGTTGTTAGGGCTATTATAAAAGTCAAGGATGGCATTCTGTCTGGTTGGAACGTTAACAAGGGGTTGTAAATCCATTCCCATTAAGTCCAGACACGTTGTTGAAATCACCCATGATAATAATCCTAGCATTAACCTATTTTGCTCTGATAGTATCAAGGCTGTCCATTGGATGTTGGATATGTTGATATTCTGAATTGGATTGAGGGAGGGAATAATTGATATAATCGATCCAACTTGTCTTGGTAATCGTTTAGATGTAAGTCATCGCCCCAAACACTGCAATTCAGGTGGTACCTCTACGAATGGGAGGTTGTGTGTATTTCAGCTGGTACCTCTACAAATAGGAAGTTGTGTGTATTTCAGCTGGTACCTCTACGAATAGGAAGTTGTGTGTATTTCAGCTGGTACCTCTACGAATAGGAAGTTGTGTGTATTTCAGCTGGTACCTCTACGAATGGGAGGTTGTGTGTATTTCAGCTGGTACCTCTACGAATAGGAAGTTGTGTGTATTTCAGCTGGTTGGTTTAGGTGTTGAAACCATTCATTTCCCAGAGTTCAGAGTTCAGGTTTGTACATCTGGATCAAACCATGTCTCTTACCCAGCAGCAATTTCACCTCTCTCTGACAGCAGGATTGACAGACCAGTGACTCTGCATTGCACACTTTGACCCTAGGAGAATAAGTCATTTATTTCCTGTCCATCTTTGGTGAGCGAGTTTGTTTCCTCCTGGCGTTGTGGGTAATAGGGTTTAACTGGCACCACCCTCTCTGTCTGGTTTTTCTGATGTATTCTGTGTTGAATCAAGTGGGGTTTTTTCAGGCTCTTTACCCAGGGTTGTTATGATCTACTGGAGACTTTGTAGGAATCCTATTGGATACTGGATTAGAATCTTAAACATGAAATTAATCAGACTGATTCATCCTCGTAATGCCACCCGGCCACGCTACAGTGTGCAGGACTCATTGACTTGTACAATTTGTAACACTTCTCTCACGTCTGAATGATTGAAAAAAAAATGACAGAGTAACAATATGATGTCATTTCACGTACAAGTTTATGCTTTAGGAAATGCACTTCAACTACAGAGACAGATCAGATCATATTTTTATTGGTCACATACACGTGATTAGCAGATGTTATTGCGGGTGTAGGGTAATGCTTGTACCTCTCGCTCCGACAGTGCAGTAATATGTATAGGATGGTCACATACACATGATTAGCAGATGTTATTGCGGGTGTAGGGTAATGCTTGTACCTCTCGCTCCGACAGTGCAGTAATATGTATAGGATGGTCACATACACGTGATTAGCAGATGTTATTGCGGGTGTAGGGTAATGCTTGTACCTCTCGCTCCGACAGTGCAGTAATATGTATATGATGGCCTTGAGATAGAAGCTGTTTTTCAGTCTCTCGGTCCCATCTTTGATGGACCTGTACTGACCTAGCCTTCTGGATGATAGTGGGATGGACAGGCAGTGGCTCGAGTGGTTGATGTCCTTGATGATTTTTGGCCTTCCTATGTCATCGGGTGCTGTAGGTGTCCTGGAGGGCAGGTAGTTTGCCCCCCCGGTGATGCATTTGGCAGACTGCACCACCCCCTGAAGAGCCTTGTGGTTGAGGGCGGTGCAGTTGCTCTACCAGGTGGTGATACAGCCAAACAGGATGCTTTCAATTGTGCATCTGTAAAAGTTTGTGAGAGTTTTAAGTAACACGCCAAATGTCTTTAGCCTCCTGAGGTTGAAGAGGCTCTGTTGATGGAAAGGGTCCCATGTACCCCACTTCAATCAAGCAGGGTCTTCAGACAGCCACTTGGCTGTCACCCCCAAGACAAATCCAGTCACCCCCAAGACAAATCCAGTCACCCCCAAGACAAATCCAGCTATGGCCTCCTCCTTGTCAGGCCTCTCTCACTGGGCAGACAGGGGTCCTGGGATGGACAGCTCAGGCCTCTCTCACTGGGCAGACAGGGGTCCTGGGATGGACAGCTCAGGCCTCTCTCACTGGGCAGACAGGGGTCCTGGGATGGACAGCTCAGGCCTCTCTCACTGGGCAGACAGGGGTCCTGGGATGGACAGCTCAGGCCTCTCTCACTGGGCAGACAGGGGTTCTGGGATGGACAGCTCAGGTCTCTCACACTGGACAGACAGGGGTCCTGGGATGGACACCTCAGGTCTCTCACACTGGGCAGACAGGGGTCCTGGGATGAACTGCTCAGGTCTCTCTCACTGGGCAGACAGGGGTCCTGGGATGGACAGCTCAGGCCTCTCTCACTGGACAGACAGGGGTCCTGGGATGGACACCTCAGGTCTCTCTCACTGGGCAGACAGGGGTTCTGGAATGGACAGCTCAGGTCTCTCTCACTGGGCAGACAGGGGTCCTGGGATGGACAGCTCAGGTCTCTCACACTGGGCAGACAGGGGTCCTGGGATGGACAGCTCAGGTCTCTCTCACTGGGCAGACAGGGGTCCTGGGATGGACAGCTCAGGCCTCTCTCACTGGACAGACAGGGGTCCTGGGATGGACACCTCAGGTCTCTCTCACTGGGCAGACAGGGGTTCTGGAATGGACAGCTCAGGTCTCTCTCACTGGGCAGACAGGGGTCCTGGGATGGACAGCTCAGGCCTCTCTCACTGGACAGACAGGGGTCCTGGGATGGACAGCTCAGGTCTCTCTCACTGGGCAGACAGGGGTCCTGGGATGGACAGCTCAGGCCTCTCTCACTGGGCAGACAGGGGTCCTGGAATGGACAGCTCAGGTCTCTCTCACTGGGCAGACAGGGGTCCTGGGATGAACTGCTCAGGCCTCTCTCACTGCGCAGACAGGGGTCCTGGGATGGACAGCTCAGGTCTCTCTCACTGGGCAGACAGGGGTCCTGGGATGGACAGCTCAGGTCTCTCACACTGGGCAGACAGGGGTCCTGGGATGAACTGCTCAGGTCTCTCTCACTGGGCAGACAGGGGTCCTGGGATGGACAGCTCAGGCCTCTCTCACTGGGCAGACAGGGGTCCTGGGATGGACAGCTCGTACAGCTTCCCCACATACAGTGCTGGATCACGGCCCTGGTGAACTCGTTAAAGAGGAGAGGAGGAGGAGCCTGTCTGCGTTGCCTTGAGAACCAGCCTTGCCTTGTACCCCGGCCCGAGGAGACGCATTGGAAACCAGAACGCTTATTTTGTATCACAGCATTCCTGCTGTGGCGGTTGCCTGGAAGTAGATGAAGCATCTCAGACTTAATTGTCAGGGTCTTAGGGATTTTTTAAAATGTATAATTGTTTAACCGTTATTTAACTAGACAAGTCAGTTAAGAACAAATTCTTATTTAACAATGACGGCGTAGCCCAGTCAAACCCTCCCCTAACCCGGGCCAAACCCTCCCCTAACCCGGGCCAAACCCTCCCCTAACCCGGGCGATGCTGGGCCAATAGTGCGCCGCCCTATGGTACTCCCGATCACAGCCGGTTGTGATACAGACCGGGATCACACCAGGGTCTGTAGTGTTGCCTCTAGCACTGAGATGCAGTGCCTTAGACCGCTGTGCCACTCAGGATGGAAGAACTAAAATCATATAGACTCTCAGGTGTGGTTTTGAACAGTATATGCTACAATATACCTTTTGCAAGTCAAAGCAGCCACAGCCACAGTTGCATTATTTAACGTCAGCCCCCTGAAACCCCCAGGTTGTTGACTACTCTGTCAGACTCATCAAACTCTGATACTTCCATTATGGTCAGCGCTTGCAAGCTCCACTGTCAATGATGGTACAGCATCCGTCTTCAGGATTAGCTACCCGGCAAGACCCATTGAATGTTCTCCCCAATTGATGAAGTAGATTAGTTGGAAATGGTCAAGGCACACGCCCGTGTGACATGATTGTACTTTGGTCGTACGTTCTGCTTGAGCTAGTAGCTAGTAGCTAGCTTACAGTTGGTAAACAAAGCCAAAGGAAGGTGTAAGCGCACATGTGATGACGGTACATATTTAAATGACTAAATATGACGAGACGCTACTATTGGCGTATTACATTTCTGGCTTTATGTGATGTTGCATAAAGGCTGTAAGTAAAACCTTGGTAATGTCTGCCTCCTGAATCCAAGTGTTTGACACGGGGGCAGGGGACCAGCAACTTTATTTTCAAACTTGATCAATGTACCAGCTACAGTTATTTTTCATACTTTGAACTGGTTTCATCCAAATATCATCCAATTGAATGAAAAATACTGTTCGAGACCTGATGTTTGGGCCTAATGCATTTCCTTTATGCAAATTCACAGTAGTTATACATGCCCTACAATATACCACTAGGGCCTTCAGAGATGTTTTAACTAATTATCTTTTCATGTCTGTTTCTTGAGTTTGTCAAAATGTTATAGATCAGAATAACACAGAATAAAAATAACATAGAATAGCATAGAATAGAATAACATAGAATAGCATAGAATAGAATAACATAGAACAACATAGAATAGCATAACATATATTAGAATAGCATAGAAATGAACAACATAGAAAATAATAACATAGAATAGAATTATATAGAATATAATAAAAATAATTTTCCCAGAGGGAACATCAGTATCTCAAAAGGAGGTGATGAGTCTGTTATCTCAATCCTAATTAGCTTTGTCTCTTTTTCATATACTCCTCTCACCCACAATGCTTTATGGTTATAAACAGATGTTTATAGTTAAAATTATCTGTCATTTAGACATAAATGCAAAAAATACACTTAAACACATGACTTAAGCCAGCAGGCTGGGGATCCACATTCTATCTATCCAATCAGAGACCTGGATGGGTGGTGCCAGAATAACAACCTATCCCTCAACGTAACCAAGACTAAGGAGATGATTGTAGACTACAGGAACTTGAGGACCGAGCACACCCCCATTCTCATCGATGGGGCTGTAGTGGAGCAGGTTGAGAGCTTCAAGTTCCCTGGTGTCCACATCAACAACAAACTAGAATGGTCCAAACACACCAAGACAGTCGTGAAGAGGGCACGACAAAGCCTATTCCCCCTCAGAAAACTAAAAAGATTTGGCACGGATCCTGAGATCTACAGGTTCTACAGCTGCAACATTGAGAGCATCCTGACCGGTTGCATCACTGCCTGGTACGGAAATTGCTTGCCAATATCAGACCACTGTGCCAATATCAGGACCACTGTGCCAATATCAGACTGCTGTGCCAATATCAGACTGCTGTGCCAATATCAGACTGCTGTGCCAATATCAGACCACTGTGCCAATATCAGACCACTGTGCCAATATCAGACTGCTGTGCCAATATCAGACTGCTGTGCCAATATCAGACCACTGTGCCAATATCAGACCACTGTGCCAATATCAGACTGCTGTGCCAATATCAGACCACTGTGCCAATATCAGACCACTGTGCCAATATCAGACCACTGTGCCAATATCAGACTGCTGTGCCAATATCAGACCACTGTGCCAATATCAGACGGCTGTGCCAATATCAGACTGATTATGACCGATAATCGACCGATTATGATTTTTCAACGCCGATACCGATTATTGGAGGATCCAAAAAAAAAAGCCGACACCGATTAATCGGCCGATTTTTTACAATTTATTTGTAATAATGACAATTACAACAATACTGGATGAACACTTATTTTAACTTAATGTAATACACAAATAAATAATGAAACATGTTCAATTTGGTTTAAATAATGCAAAAACAAAGTGTTGGAGAAGAAAGTAAAAGTGCAATATGTGCCATGTAAGGAAGCTAACGTTTAAGTTCCTTGCTCAGAACATATGCAAGCTGGTGGTTCCTTTTAACATGAGTCTTCAATATTCCCAGTTTTAGGTTGTAGTTATTATAGGAATTATAGGACTATTTCTCTCTATACCATTTGTATTTCATTAACCTTTGACTATTGGATGTTCTTATAGGCACTTTAGTATTGCCAGTGTAACAGTATAGCTTCCATCCCTCTCCTCGCTCCTACCTGGGCTCGAACCAGGAACACATCGACAACAGCCACCTTTGAAGCAGTGTTACTCATCGCTCCACAAAAGCCGCGGCCCTTGCAGAGCAAAGGGAACAACTACTCCAAGTCTCAGAGCAAGTGACATTTTAAACGCTATTAGCGCGCACCCCACTAACTAGCTAGCCATTTCACTTCGGTTACACCAGCCCAATCTCGGGAGTTGATAGGCTTGAAGTCATAAACAGCTGCTGGCAAACGCACTAAAGTGCTGTTTGAATGAATGCTTATGAGCCTGCTGCTGCCTACCACCGCTCAGTCAGACTGCTGTATCAAATCATAGACTTAGTTATAACATGATAACACACAGAGATACGATCCTTAGATCATTCTTATGGTCGAATCCGGAAACTATCAGCTCGAAAACAAGACGTTTATTCTTTCAGTGAAATACAGAACCGTTCCGTATTTTATCTATCGTGTGGCATCCATAAGTCTAAACATTCCTGTTACATTGCACAACCTTCAATGTTATGTTATAATTATGTAAAATTCTGGCAAATTAGGCAGCCCAAACTGTTGCATATACACTGACTCTGCGTGCAATGAAAAGTGGCACAACTTCACCTGGTTAATATTGCCTGCTAACCTGGATTTCTTTTAGCTAAATATGCAGGTTTAGAAATATATACTTCTGTGTATTGATTGAAAGGCATTGATGTTTATGGTTAGGTACACATATGCAACGCAGGACACGCTAGATAAACTAGTAATATCATCAACCATGTGTAGTCAACTAGTGATTATGATTGATTGATTGATTGTCTGTTTTTTTATAAGATAAGTTTAATGCTAGCTAGCAACTTACCTTGGCTTACTGCATTTGCGTAACAGGCAGGCTCCTCGTGGAGTGCAATGTAATCAGGTGGTTAGAGCGTTGGACTAGTTTACTGTAAGGTTGCAAGATTGAATCCCCCGAGCTGACAAGGTAAATATCTGTCGTTCTGCCCCTGAACAAGGCAGTTAACCCACCGTTCCTAGGCCGTCATTGAAAATAAGAATGTGTTCTTAACTGACTTGCCTAGTTAAATAAAGATTAAATAAAGGTGTAAAAAAATATTTTTAAAAATCGTCCAAATCGGTGTCCAAAAATACAGATTTCCGATTGTTATGAAAATCTGAAATCGGCCCTAATTAATCGGCCATTCTGTATATACAGTTGAAGTTGGAAGTTTACATACACCGTAGCCAAATATATTAAAACTCAGTTTTTCACTATTCCTGACATTTAATCCTAGTAAAAAGTCCCTGTCTTAGGTCAGTTAGGGTCACCACTTTATTTTAAGAATGTGAAATGTCTGAATAATAGTACAGAGAATGGTTTTATTTCTTTCATCACATTCCTAGTGGGTCAGAAGTTTACATATACAGTGCCTTGCGAAAGTATTCGGCCCCCTTGAACTTTGCGACCTTTTGCCACATTTCAGGCTTCAAACATAAAGATATAAAACTGTATTTTTTTGTGAAGAATCAACAACAAGTGGGACACAATCATGAAGTGGAACGACATTTATTGGATATTTCAAACTTTTTTAACAAATCAAAAACTGAAAAATTGGGCGTGCAAAATTATTCAGCCCCTTTACTTTCAGTGCAGCAAACTCTCTCCAGAGGTTCAGTGAGGATCTCTGAATGATCCAATGTTGACCTAAGTAACTAATGATGATAAATACAATCCACCTGTGTGTAATCAAGTCTCCGTATAAATGCACCTGCACTGTGATAGTCTCAGAGGTCCGTTAAAATCGCAGAGAGCATCATGAAGAACATGGAACACACCAGGCAGGTCCGAGATACTGTTGTGAAGAAGTTTAAAGCTGGATTTGGATACAAAAAGATTTCCCAAGCTTTAAACATCCCAAGGAGCACTGTGCAAGCGATAATATTGAAATGGAAGGAGTATCAGACCACTGCAAATCTACCAAGACCTGGCCGTCCCTCTAAACTTTCAGCTCATACAAGGAGAGGACTGATCAGAGATGCAGCCAAGAGGCCCATGATCACTCTGGATGAACTGCAGAGATCTACAGCTGAGGTGGGAGACTCTGTCCATAGGACAACAATCAGTCGTATATTGCACAAATCTGGCCTTTATGGAAGAGTGGCAAGAAGAAAGCCATTTCTTAAAGATATCCATAAAAAGTGTCGTTTAAAGTTTGCCACAAGCCACCTGGGAGACACACCAAACATGTGGAAGAAGGTGCTCTGGTCAGATGAAACCAAAATTTAACTTTTTGGCAACAATGCAAAACGTTATGTTTGGCGTAAAAGCAACACAGCTCATCACCCTGACCACACCATCCCCACTGTCAAACATGGTGGTGGCAGCATCATGGTTTGGGCCTGCTTTTCTTCAGCAGGGACAGAGAAGATGGTTAAAATTGATGGGAAGATGGATGGAGCCAAATGCAGGACCATTCTGGAAGAAAACCTGATGGAGTCTGCAAAAGACCTGAGACTGGGATGGAGATTTGTCTTCCAACAAGACAATGATCCAAAACATAAAGCAAAATCTACAATGGAATGGTTCAAAAATAAACATATCCAGGTGTTAGAATGGCCAAGTCAAAGTCCAGACCTGAATCCAATCGAGAATCTGTGGAAAGAACTGAAAACTGCTGTTCACAAATGCTCTCCATTCAACCTCACTGAGCTCGAGCTGTTTTGCAAGGAGGAATGTGAAAAAATTTCAGTCTCTCGATGTGCAAAACTGATAGAGACATACCCCAAGCGACTTACAGCTGTAATCGCAGCAAAAGGTGGCGCTACAAAGTATTAACTTAAGGGGGCTGAATAATTTTGCACGCCCAATTTTTCCGTTTTTGATTTGTTAAAAAAGTTTGAAATATCCAATAAATGTCGTTCCACTTCATGATTGTGTCCCACTTGTTGCTGATTCTTCACAAAAAATACAGTTTTATATCTTTATGTTTGAAGCCTGAAATGTGGCAAAAGGTCGCATAGTTCAAGGGGGCCGAATACTTTTGCAAGGCACTGTACTCAATTAGTATTTGGTAGCATTGCCTTTAAATTGTTTAACTTGGGTTAAACGTCTCGGGTAGCCTTCCACAAGCTTCCCACATAAGTTTGTTGAATTTTGGCCCATTCCTCCCGACAGATCTGGTATAACTGAGTCAGGTTTGTAGGCCTCCTTGCTCACAGTCTTTTTCAGTTTTGCCCACAGATTTTTTATAGGATTGAGGTCAGGGCTTTGTGATGGCCACTCAAATACCTTGACCCTGTTGTCCTTAAGCCATTTTGACACAACTTTGGAAGTATGCTTGGGGTCATTTTCCATTTGGAAGACCCATTTGCGACCAAGCTTTAACTTCCTGACTGATGTCTTGAGATGTTGCTTCATTATATCCACATAATTTTCCATCCACATAATTTTCCTACCTCATGATGCCATCTATTTTGTGAAGTGCAACAGTCCCTCCTGCAACAAAAGCACCCCCACAACATGATGCTGCCACCCCTGTGCTTCATGGTTGGGATGGTGGTCTTTGGCTTGCAAGCCTCCCCCTTTTTCCTCCAAACATAACGATGGTCATTATCGCCAAACAGTTGTATTTTTGAGGACAGTCAGAGGACATTTCTCCAAAAAGTACGATCTTTGTCCCCATGTGCAGTTGCAAACCGTAGTCTGGCATTTTATGGGGGTTTTGGAGCAGTGGTTTCTTCCTTGCTGATGGTGTTTATAGTTGCGTACTGTTGTTTGTACAGATGAACGTGGTACCGTCAGGCCTTTGGAAATTGCTCCCAAGGATGAACCAGACTTGTGGAGGTCCACCATTTTTTTCTGAGGTCTTGGCTGATTTCTTTTGATTTTCCCATGATGTCAAGCAGAGGCACTGAGTTTGAAGGTAGGCCTTGAAATACATCCAGAGGTACACTTCCAATTGACTCAAATTATGTCAATTAGCCTATCAGCAGCCTCTAAAGTCATGACATCATTTTCTGGAATTTTCCAAGCTGTTTAAAGGCAGTCAACTTAGTGTATGGAAACTTCTGACCCACTGAAATTGTGATACAGTTCATCATAAGTGAAATAATCTGTCGGTACACTTTTGGGGATAAATAACTTGTTTCATGCACAAAGTAGATGTCCTAAACGACTTGCCAAAACTATAGTTTATTAACAAGAAATTTGTGGAGTGGTTGAAAAACTAGTTTCAATGACTCCAACCTAAGTGTATGTAAACTTCATGAATATCATGAATAAGTCCAAAAATGGGTGTAGCAACAACAAATTGTCCCATTAAGTCTATCAGAAGTTTGAGGCCTATGTGTCTATGTGTCTATTAGGTCTATGTGTCTATGTGTCTATTAGTCTATGTGTCTATGTGTCTATGTGTCTATGTGTCTATGTGTCTATGTGTCTATTAGGTCTATGTGTCTATTAGGTCTATGCGTCTATTTGTCTATGTGTCTATGTGTCTATGTGTCTATGTGTCTATGTGTCTATGTGTCTATGTGTCTATGTGTCTATGCGTCTATGAGGTCTATGTGTCTATTAGGTCTATGTGTCTATGTGTCTATTAGGTCTATGTGTCTATTAGGTCTATGTGTCTATGTGTCTATGTGTCTATGTGTCTATTAGGTCTATGTGTCTATTAGGTCTATGTGTCTATGAGGTCTATGTGTCTATTAGGTCTATGTGTCTATTAGGTCTATGTGTCTATGTGTCTATGTGTCTATGTGTCTATGTGTCTATTAGGTCTATGTGTCTATGTGTCTATGTGTCTATGTGTCTATGAGGTCTATGTGTCTATTAGGTCTATGTGTCTATGTGTCTATGTGTCTATGTGTCTATGAGGTCTATGTGTCTATTAGGTCTATGTGTCTATGTGTCTATTAGGTCTATGTGTCTATGTGTCTATGTGTCTATGTGTCTATTAGGTCTATGTGTCTATGTGTCTATGTGTCTATGTGTCTATGTGTCTATTAGGTCTATGTGTCTATGTGTCTATGTGTCTATGTGTCTATGTGTCTATGTGTCTATGTGTCTATTAGGTCTATGTGTCTATGTGTCTATGTGTCTATGTGTCTATTAGGTCTATGTGTCTATGTGTCTATTAGGTCTATGTGTCTATGTGTCTATTAGGTCTATGTGTCTATGTGTCTATTAGGTCTATGTGTCTATGTGTCTATGTGTCTATGTGTCTATGTGTCTATTAGGTCTATGTGTCTATGTGTCTATTAGGTCTATGTGTCTATGTGTCTATGTGTCTATGTGTCTATGTGTCTATTAGGTCTATGTGTCTATGTGTCTATGAGGTCTATGTGTCTATGTGTCTATGAGGTCTATGTGTCTATGAGGTCTATGTGTCTATTAGGTCTATGTGTCTATGTGTCTATGTGTCTATGTGTCTATGAGGTCTATGTGTCTATTAGGTCTATGTGTCTATGTGTCTATGTGTCTATGTGTCTATGTGTCTATTAGGTCTATGTGTCTATGTGTCTATGAGGTCTATGTGTCTATGTGTCTATGAGGTCTATGTGTCTATGTGTCTATGTGTCTATTAGGTCTATGTGTCTATGTGTCTATGTGTCTATGTGTCTATGAGGTCTATGTGTCTATTAGGTCTATGTGTCTATGTGTCTATGTGTCTATGTGTCTATGTGTCTATGTGTCTATGTGTCTATTAGGTCTATGTGTCTATTAGGTCTATGTGTCTATGTGTCTATGTGTCTATGAGGTCTATGTGTCTATTAGGTCTATGTGTCTATGTGTCTATGAGGTCTATGTGTCTATTAGGTCTATGTGTCTATGAGGTCTATGTGTCTATGTGTCTATTAGTCTATGTGTCTATTAGGTCTATGTGTCTATTAGGTCTATGTGTCTATGTGTCTATGTGTCTATGTGTCTATGTGTCTATGTGTCTATGTGTCTATGTGTCTATTAGGTCTATGTGTCTATGAGTCTATGAGGTCTATGTGTCTATGAGGTCTATGTGTCTATTAGGTCTATGTGTCTATGTGTCTATTAGGTCTATGTGTCTATTAGGTCTATGTGTCTATTAGGTCTATGTGTCTATGTGTCTATGTGTCTATGTGTCTATTAGGTCTATGTGTCTATGAGTCTATGAGGTCTATGTGTCTATGAGGTCTATGTGTCTATTAGGTCTATGTGTCTATGTGTCTATTAGGTCTATGTGTCTATTAGGTCTATGTGTCTATGTGTCTATGTGTCTATGAGGTCTATGTGTCTATGTGTCTATGTGTCTATGTGTCTATTAGGTCTATGTGTATTAGGTCTATGTGTCTATGTGTCTATTAGGTCTATGTGTCTATGTGTCTATGTGTCTATGTGTCTATGTGTCTATTAGGTCTATGTGTCTATGTGTCTATGTGTCTATGTGTCTATTAGGTCTATGTGTCTATGTGTCTATGTGTCTATGTGTCTATGTGTCTATGTGGTCTATGTGTCTATGTGTCTATGTGTCTATGTGTCTATGTGTCTATGTGTCTATGTGTCTATGTGTCTATGTGTCTATGTGTCTATGTGTCTATGTGTCTATGTGTCTATGTGTCTATGTGTCTATGTGTCTATGAGGTCTATGTGTCTATGTGTCTATTAGGTCTATGTGTCTATGTGTCTATTAGGTCTATGTGTCTATTAGGTCTATGTGTCTATGTGTCTATGTGTCTATGTGTCTATTAGGTCTATGTGTCTATGTGTCTATTAGGTCTATGTGTCTATGAGGTCTATGTGTCTATGAGGTCTATGTGTCTATGAGGTCTATGTGTCTATTAGGTCTATGTGTCTATGAGGTCTATGTGTCTATGAGGTCTATGTGTCTATTAGGTCTATGTGTCTATGTGTCTATGTGTCTATGTGTCTATGTGTCTATGAGGTCTATGTGTCTATTAGGTCTATGTGTCTATGTGTCTATGTGTCTATGTGTCTATTAGGTCTATGTGTCTATGAGGTCTATGTGTCTATGTGTCTATGTGTCTATGAGGTCTATGTGTCTATGAGGTCTATGTGTCTATTAGGTCTATGTGTCTATGAGGTCTATGTGTCTATGAGGTCTATGTGTCTATGAGGTCTATGTGTCTATGTGTCTATGTGTCTATTAGGTCTATGTGTCTATGTGTCTATGTGTCTATGTGTCTATTAGGTCTATGTGTCTATGTGTCTATGAGGTCTATGTGTCTATGTGTCTATGTGTCTATGAGGTCTATGTGTCTATGAGGACTATGTGTCTATGAGGTCTATGTGTCTATGAGGTCTATGTGTCTATGTGTCTATGTGTCTATGTGTCTATTAGGTCTATGTGTCTATGAGGTCTATGTGTCTATGAGGTCTATGTGTCTATGAGGTCTATGTGTCTATGAGGTCTATGTGTCTATGTGTCTATGTGTCTATGTGTCTATTAGGTCTATGTGTCTATGTGTCTATGTGTCTATGTGTCTATTAGGTCTATGTGTCTATGTGTCTATGTGTCTATGTGTCTATGTGTCTATTAGGTCTATGTGTCTATTAGGTCTATGTGTCTATGTGTCTATTAGGTCTATGTGTCTATGTGTCTATGTGTCTATGTGTCTATGTGTCTATGTGTCTATGTGTCTATGTGTCTATGTGTCTATTAGGTCTATGTGTCTATGTGTCTATGTGTCTATGTGTCTATGTGTCTATTAGGTCTATGTGTCTATTAGGTCTATGTGTCTATGTGTCTATGTGTCTATGTGTCTATGTGTCTATGTGTCTATGTGTCTATTAGGTCTATGTGTCTATTAGGTCTATGTGTCTATGTGTCTATGTGTCTATGTGTCTATTAGGTCTATGTGTCTATTAGGTCTATGTGTCTATGTGTCTATGTGTCTATGTGTCTATGAGGTCTATGTGTCTATTAGGTCTATGTGTCTATTAGGTCTATGTGTCTATTAGGTCTATGTGTCTATGAGGTCTATGTGTCTATGTGTCTATGTGTCTATGTGTCTATTAGGTCTATGTGTCTATGTGTCTATGTGTCTATGTGTCTATGTGTCTATTAGGTCTATGTGTCTATTAGGTCTATGTGTCTATTAGGTCTATGTGTCTATGTGTCTATTAGGTCTATGTGTCTATGTGTCTATGTGTCTATGTGTCTATTAGGTCTATGTGTCTATTAGGTCTATGTGTCTATGTGTCTATGTGTCTATGTGTCTATGTGTCTATGTGTCTATTAGGTCTATGTGTCTATGTGTCTATGTGTCTATGTGTCTATGTGTCTATGTGTCTATTAGGTCTATGTGTCTATGAGGTCTATGTGTCTATTAGGTCTATGTGTCTATGTGTCTATGTGTCTATTAGGTCTATGTGTCTATGTGTCTATGTGTCTATTAGGTCTATGTGTCTATGTGTCTATTAGGTCTATGTGTCTATTAGGTCTATGTGTCTATGTGTCTATGTGTCTATGTGTCTATGTGTCTATGTGTCTATTAGGTCTATGTGTCTATGAGGTCTATGTGTCTATTAGGTCTATGTGTCTATGTGTCTATGTGTCTATTAGGTCTATGTGTCTATGTGTCTATGTGTCTATGTGTCTATTAGGTCTATGTGTCTATGTGTCTATGTGTCTATGTGTCTATGTGTCTATTAGGTCTATGTGTCTATGAGGTCTATGTGTCTATTAGGTCTATGTGTCTATGTGTCTATGTGTCTATTAGGTCTATGTGTCTATGTGTCTATGTGTCTATGTGTCTATGTGTCTATGTGTCTATTAGGTCTATGTGTCTATGTGTCTATTAGGTCTATGTGTCTATGTGTCTATGTGTCTATGTGTCTATTAGGTCTATGTGTCTATGTGTCTATTAGGTCTATGTGTCTATTAGGTCTATGTGTCTATGAGGTCTATGTGTCTATGAGGTCTATGTGTCTATGAGGTCTATGTGTCTATGTGTCTATGTGTCTATGTGTCTATTAGGTCTATGTGTCTATGTGTCTATGTGTCTATGTGTCTATTAGGTCTATGTGTCTATGTGTCTATGTGTCTATGTGTCTATGTGTCTATGAGGTCTATGTGTCTATGAGGTCTATGTGTCTATGTGTCTATTAGGTCTATGTGTCTATGTGTCTATGTGTCTATGTGTCTATGTGTCTATGTGTCTATTAGGTCTATGTGTCTATGTGTCTATTAGGTCTATGTGTCTATGTGTCTATGTGTCTATGTGTCTATGTGTCTATTAGGTCTATGTGTCTATTAGGTCTATGTGTCTATGTGTCTATGTGTCTATGTGTCTATGTGTCTATGTGTCTATGTGTCTATTAGGTCTATGTGTCTATTAGGTCTATGTGTCTATGTGTCTATGTGTCTATGTGTCTATTAGGTCTATGTGTCTATTAGGTCTATGTGTCTATGTGTCTATGTGTCTATGTGTCTATGAGGTCTATGTGTCTATTAGGTCTATGTGTCTATGAGGTCTATGTGTCTATGAGGTCTATGTGTCTATGAGGTCTATGTGTCTATGTGTCTATGTGTCTATGTGTCTATTAGGTCTATGTGTCTATGTGTCTATGTGTCTATGTGTCTATGTGTCTATTAGGTCTATGTGTCTATTAGGTCTATGTGTCTATTAGGTCTATGTGTCTATGTGTCTATTAGGTCTATGTGTCTATGTGTCTATGTGTCTATGTGTCTATTAGGTCTATGTGTCTATTAGGTCTATGTGTCTATGTGTCTATGTGTCTATGTGTCTATGTGTCTATGTGTCTATTAGGTCTATGTGTCTATGTGTCTATGTGTCTATGTGTCTATGTGTCTATGTGTCTATTAGGTCTATGTGTCTATGAGGTCTATGTGTCTATTAGGTCTATGTGTCTATGTGTCTATGTGTCTATTAGGTCTATGTGTCTATGTGTCTATGTGTCTATTAGGTCTATGTGTCTATGTGTCTATTAGGTCTATGTGTCTATTAGGTCTATGTGTCTATGTGTCTATGTGTCTATGTGTCTATGTGTCTATGTGTCTATTAGGTCTATGTGTCTATTAGGTCTATGTGTCTATTAGGTCTATGTGTCTATGTGTCTATGTGTCTATTAGGTCTATGTGTCTATGTGTCTATGTGTCTATGTGTCTATTAGGTCTATGTGTCTATGTGTCTATGTGTCTATGTGTCTATGTGTCTATTAGGTCTATGTGTCTATGAGGTCTATGTGTCTATTAGGTCTATGTGTCTATGTGTCTATGTGTCTATTAGGTCTATGTGTCTATGTGTCTATGTGTCTATGTGTCTATGTGTCTATGTGTCTATTAGGTCTATGTGTCTATGTGTCTATTAGGTCTATGTGTCTATGTGTCTATGTGTCTATTAGGTCTATGTGTCTATGTGTCTATTAGGTCTATGTGTCTATTAGGTCTATGTGTCTATGTGTCTATTAGGTCTATGTGTCTATTAGGTCGATGTGTCTATGTGTCTATGTGTCTATGAGGTCTATGTGTCTATGTGGTCTATGTGTCTATTAGGTCTATGTGTCTATGTGTCTATTAGGTCTATGTGTCTATGTGTTTATGTGTCTATGTGTCTATGTGTCTATGTGTCTATGTGTCTATTAGGTCTATGTGTCTATGTGTTTATGTGTCTATGTGTCTATTAGGTCTATGTGTCTATGTGTCTATGTGTCTATGTGTCTATTAGGTCTATGTGTCTATGTGTCTATGTGGTCTATGTGTCTATGTGTCTATGTGTCTATTAGGTCGATGTGTCTATGTGTCTATGTGTCTATGAGGTCTATGTGTCTATGTGGTCTATGTGTCTATGTGTCTATGTGTCTATTAGGTCTATGTGTCTATGTGTCTATTAGGTCTATGTGTCTATGTGTCTATTAGGTCTATGTGTCTATGTGTCTATTAGGTCTATGTGTCTATTAGGTCTATGTGTCTATGTGTCTATTAGGTCTATGTGTCTATTAGGTCTATGTGTCTATGTGTCTATTAGGTCTATGTGTCTATGTGTCTATTAGGTCTATGTGTCTATGTGTTTATGTGTCTATGTGTCTATTAGGTCTATGTGTCTATGTGTCTATGTGTCTATGTGTCTATGTGTCTATGTGTCTATGTGTCTATTAGGTCTATGTGTCTATGTGTCTATTAGGTCTATGTGTCTATGTGTCTATGTGTCTATGTGTCTATGTGTCTATGTGTCTATTAGGTCTATGTGTCTATTAGGTCTATGTGTCTATGTGTCTATGTATCTATGTGTCTATGTGTCTATGAGGTCTATGTGTCTATGTGTCTATGTGTCTATGTGTCTATTAGGTCTATGTGTCTATGTGTCTATGTGTCTATTAGGTCTATGTGTCTATGTGTCTATGTGTCTATGTGTCTATGTGTCTATGTGTCTATTAGGTCTATGTGTCTATGAGGTCTATGTGTCTATTAGGTCTATGTGTCTATGTGTCTATGTGTCTATTAGGTCTATGTGTCTATGTGTCTATGTGTCTATGTGTCTATGTGTCTATGTGTCTATGTGTCTATTAGGTCTATGTGTTTATGTGTCTATTAGGTCTATGTGTCTATGTGTCTATTAGGTCTATGTGTCTATGTGTCTATTAGGTCTATGTGTCTATTAGGTCTATGTGTCTATGTGTCTATTAGGTCTATGTGTCTATTAGGTCGATGTGTCTATGTGTCTATGTGTCTATGAGGTCTATGTGTCTATGTGGTCTATGTGTCTATTAGGTCTATGTGTCTATGTGTCTATTAGGTCTATGTGTCTATGTGTTTATGTGTCTATGTGTCTATGTGTCTATTAGGTCTATGTGTCTATGTGTTTATGTGTCTATGTGTCTATTAGGTCTATGTGTCTATGTGTCTATGTGTCTATGTGTCTATGTGTCTATTAGGTCTATGTGTCTATGTGTCTATGAGGTCTATGTGTCTATTAGGTCTATGTGTCTATGTGTCTATGTGTCTATGTGTCTATGTGTCTATGTGTCTATTAGGTCTATGTGTCTATGTGTCTATGTGTCTATGTGTCTATGTGTCTATTAGGTCTATGTGTCTATTAGGTCTATGTGTCTATGTGTCTATTAGGTCTATGTGTCTATTCGGTCTATGTGTCTATGTGTCTATGTGTCTATTAGGTCTATGTGTCTATGTGTCTATGTGTCTATTAGGTCTATGTGTCTATGTGTCTATGTGTCTATTAGGTCTATGTGTCTATGTGTCTATGTGTCTATTAGGTCTATGTGTCTATTAGGTCTATGTGTCTATGTGTCTATGTGTCTATGTGTCTATGTGTCTATGTGTCTATTAGGTCTATGTGTCTATGTGTCTATTAGGCCTATGTGTCTATGTGGTCTATGTGTCTATGTGTCTATGTGTCTATTAGGTCTATGTGTCTATGTGTCTATTAGGTCTATGTGTCTATGTGTCTATTAGGTCTATGTGTCTATGTGTCTATTAGGTCTATGTGTCGATGAGGTCTATGTGTCTATGTGTCTATTAGGTCTATGTGTCTATGTGTCTATGTGTCTATGTGTCTATTAGGTCTATGTGTCTATGTGTCTATTAGGTCTATGTGTCGATGAGGTCTATGTGTCTATGTGTCTATTAGGTCTATGTGTCTATGTGTCTATGTGTCTATGTGTCTATTAGGTCTATGTGTCTATGTGTCTATGTGTCTATGTGTCTATGAGGTCTATGTGTCTATGTGTCTATGTGTCTATGTGTCTATTAGGTCTATGTGTCTATGTGTCTATGTGTCTATGAGGTCCATGTGTCTATGTGTCTATGTGTCTATGTGTCTATGTGTCTATGTGTCTATTAGGTCTATGTGTCTATGTGTCTATTAGGTCTATGTGTCGATGAGGTCTATGTGTCTATGTGTCTATTAGGTCTATGTGTCTATGTGTCTATGTGTCTATGTGTCTATTAGGTCTATGTGTCTATGTGTCTATTAGGTCTATGTGTCGATGAGGTCTATGTGTCTATGTGTCTATTAGGTCTATGTGTCTATGTGTCTATGTGTCTATGTGTCTATTAGGTCTATGTGTCTATGTGTCTATGTGTCTATGTGTCTATGAGGTCTATGTGTCTATGTGTCTATGTGTCTATGTGTCTATTAGGTCTATGTGTCTATTAGGTCTATGTGTCTATGTGTCTATGTGTCTATGTGTCTATGTGTCTATGTGTCTATGTGTCTATTAGGTCTATGTGTCTATTAGTCTATGTGTTGATGTGTTGATGTGTTGATGTGTCTATGTGTCTATTAGGTCTATGTGTCTATGTGTCGATGTGTCTATTAGGTCTATGTGTCTATGTGTCTATGTGTCTATGTGTCTATGTGTCTATGTGTCTATTAGTCTATGTGTTGATGTGTTGATGTGTCTATTAGTCTATGTGTCTATGTGTCTATTAGGTCTATGTGTCTATGTGTCTATGTGTCTATTAGGTCTATGTGTCTATGTGTCTATTAGGTCTATGTGTCTATGTGTCTATGTGTCTATGTGTCTATGTGTCTATTAGGTCTATGTGTCTATGTGTCTATGTGTCTATGTGTCTATGTGTCTATGTGTCTATTAGTCTATGTGTCTATGTGTCTATGTGTCTATTAGGTCTATGTGTCTATTAGTCTATGTGTCTATGTGTCTATGTGTCTATGTGTCTATTAGTCTATGTGTCTATGTGTCTATGTGTCTATTAGGTCTATGTGTCTATTAGTCTATGTGTCTATGTGTCTATGAGTCTATGTGTCTATGTGTCTATTAGTCTGTGTCTATGTGTCTATGTGTCTATTAGGTCTATGTGTCGATGTGTCGATGTGTCTATGAGGTCTATGTGTCTATTAGGTCTATGTGTCTATGTGTCTATGTGTCGATGTGTCTATTAGGTCTATGTGTCTATGTGTCTATGTGTCTATGTGTCTATGTGTCTATGTGTCGATGTGTCTATGTGTCTATTAGGTCTATGTGTCTATGTGTCTATGTGTCTATGTGTCTATGTGTCTATGTGTCTATGTGTCGATGTGTCTATGAGGTCTATGTGTCGATGTGTCTATGAGGTCTATGTGTCTATTAGGTCTATGTGTCTATGTGTCTATGTGTCTATGTGTCTATGTGTCTATGTGTCTATGTGTCTATTAGGTCTATGTGTCTATGTGTCTATTAGGTCTATGTGTCGATGTGTCTATGAGGTCTATGTGTCTATTAGGTCTATGTGTCTATTAGGTCCATGTGTCTATGTGTCTATTAGGTCTATGTGTCTATGTGTCGATGTGTCTATGAGGTCTATGTGTCTATGTGTCTATTAGGTCTATGTGTCTATGTGTCTATGTGTCTATGTGTCTATGAGGTCTATGTGTCTATGTGTCTATTAGGTCTATGTGTCTATGTGTCTATGTGTCTATGTGTCTATGTGTCTATGTGTCTATGTGTCTATGTGTCTATTAGGTCTATGTGTCTATTAGGTCTATGTGTCTATGTGTCTATGTGTCTATGTGTCTATGTGTCTATGAGGTCTATGTGTCTATGTGTCTATGTGTCTATGTGTCTATGTGTCTATGTGTCTATGTGTCTATGTGTCTATGTGTCTATGTGTCTATGTGTCTATGTGTCTATGTGTCTATGTGTCTATTAGGTCTATGTGTCTATGTGTCTATGTGTCTATGTGTCTATGTGTCTATGTGTCTATGTGTCTATGTGTCTATGTGTCTATGTGTCTATGAGGTCTATGTGTCTATGTGTCTATTAGGTCTATGTGTCTATGTGTCTATGTGTCTATGTGTCTATGTGTCTATGAGGTCTATGAGGTCTATGTGTCTATTAGGTCTATGTGTCTATTAGGTCTATGTGTCTATGTGTCTATGTGTCTATGTGTCTATGAGGTCTATGTGTCTATGAGGTCTATGTGTCTATGAGGTCTATGTGTCTATGTGTCTATGTGTCTATTAGGTCTATGTGTCTATTAGGTCTATGTGTCTATTAGGTCTATGTGTCTATGTGTCTATGTGTCTATGTGTCTATGTGTCTATGTGTCTATGTGTCTATGAGGTCTATGTGTCTATGTGTCTATGTGTCTATGTGTCTATGTGTCTATGTGTCTATTAGGTCTATGTGTCTATGTGTCTATGTGTCTATGTGTCTATGTGTCTATGTGTCTATGTGTCTATTAGGTCTATGTGTCTATGTGTCTATGAGGTCTATGTGTCTATGAGGTCTATGTGTCTATGAGGTCTATGTGTCTATGTGTCTATGTGTCTATGTGTCTATGTGTCTATGTGTCTATGTGTCTATGTGTCTATTAGGTCTATGTGTCTATGTGTCTATTAGGTCTATGTGTCTATGTGTCTATTAGGTCTATGTGTCTATGTGTCTATGTGTCTATGTGTCTTTGTGTCTATTAGGTCTATGTGTCTATGTGTCTATGTGTCTATTAGGTCTATGTGTCTATGAGGTCTATGTGTCTATGTGTCTATGTGTCTATTAGGTCTATGTGTCTATTAGGTCTATGTGTCTATTAGGTCTATGTGTCTATGTGTCTATGTGTCTATGTGTCTATGTGTCTATGTGTCTATGTGTCTATTAGGTCTATGTGTCTATGTGTCTATGTGTCTATGTGTCTATGTGTCTATGTGTCTATGTGTCTATGTGTCTATTAGGTCTATGTGTCTATGTGTCTATTAGGTCTATGTGTCTATGTGTCTATGTGTCTATGTGTCTATGTGTCTATGTGTCTATGTGTCTATGTGTCTATGTGTCTATGTGTCTATTAGGTCTATGTGTCTATGTGTCTATTAGGTCTATGTGTCTATGTGTCTATTAGGTCTATGTGTCTATGTGTCTATTAGGTCTATGTGTCTATTAGGTCTATGTGTCTATGTGTCTATGTGTCTATGTGTCTATAGATTGAGCAATAAAAGCAATAAAAGCTCCACTCCACACCATAGGTGTCACGTTCTGACCTTTATTTCCTTTGTTTTGTCTTTATTTAGTATGGTCAGGGCGTGAGTTGTCTTTATTTAGTATGGTCAGCGCGTGAGTTGGTTGGTATTCTATGTTTTGTCTTTAATTAGTATGATCAGGGCGTGAGTTGGTTGGTATTCTATGTTTTGTCTTTATTTAGTATGGTCAGGGCGTGAGTTGTCTTTATTTAGTATGATCAGCGCGTGAGTTGGGTGGTATTCTATGTTTTGTCTTTATTTAGTATGGTCAGGGCGTGAGTTGTCTTTATTTTGTATGGTCAGGGCGTGAGTTGGGTGGTATTCTATGTTTTGTCTTTATTTAGTATGGTCAGGGCGTGAGTTGTCTTTATTTAGTATGATCAGTGCGTGAGTTGGTTGGTATTCTATGTTTTGTCTTTATTTAGTATGGTCAGGGCGTGAGTTGTCTTTATTTAGTATGATCAGGGCGTGAGTTGGTTGGTATTCTATGTTTTGTCTTTATTTAGTATGGTCAGGGCGTGAGTTGGGTGGTATTCTATGTTTTGTCTTTATTTAGTATGGTCAGGGCGTGAGTTGTCTTTATTTAGTATGGTCAGGGCGTGAGTTGGTTGGTATTCTATGTTTTGTCTTTATTTAGTATGATCAGGGCGTGAGTTGGTTGGTATTCTATGTTTTGTCTTTATTTAGTATGGTCAGGGCGTGAGTTGTCTTTATTTTGTATGGTCAGGGCGTGAGTTGTCTTTATTTAGTATGGTCAGGGCGTGAGTTGGTTGGTATTCTATGTTTTGTCTTTATTTAGTATGGTCAGGGCGTGAGTTGTCTTTATTTAGTATGATCAGGGCGTGAGTTGGTTGGTATTCTATGTTTTGTCTTTATTTAGTATGGTCAGGGCGTGAGTTGGGTGGTATTCTATGTTTTGTCTTCATTTAGTATGGTCAGGGCGTGAGTTGTCTTTATTTAGTATGATCAGGGCGTGAGTTGGTTGGTATTCTATGTTTTGTCTTTATTTAGTATGGTCAGGGCGTGAGTTGGGTGGTATTCTATGTTTTGTCTTTATTTAGTATGGTCAGGGCGTGAGTTGTCTTTATTTAGTATGGTCAGGGCGTGAGTTGTCTTTATTTAGTATGGTCAGGGCGTGAGTTGTCTTTATTTAGTATGATCAGGGCGTGAGTTGGTTGGTATTCTATGTTTTGTCTTTATTTAGTATGGTCAGGGCGTGAGTTGGGTGGGTATTCTATGTTTTGTCTTTATTTAGTATGGTCAGGGCGTGAGTTGGGTGGTATTCTATGTTTTGTCTTTATTTAGTATGATCAGGGCGTGAGTTGGTTGGTATTCTATGTTTTGTCTTTATTTAGTATGGTCAGGGCGTGAGTTGGGTTGGTATTCTATGTTTTGTCTTTATTTAGTATGATCAGGGCGTGAGTTGGTTGGTATTCTATGTTTTGTCTTTATTTAGTATGATCAGGGCGTGAGTTGGTTGGTATTCTATGTTTTGTCTTTATTTAGTATGGTCAGGGCGTGAGTTGGGTGGGTATTCTATGTTTCATCTTTATTTAGTATGGTCAGGGCGTGAGTTGGTTGGTATTCTATGTTTTGTCTTTATTTAGTATGGTCAGGGCGTGAGTTGGGTGGGTATTCTATGTTTCGTCTTTATTTAGTATGGTCAGGGCGTGAGTTGGTTGGTATTCTATGTTTCGTCTTTATTTAGTATGGTCAGGGCGTGAGTTGTCTTTATTTAGTATGGTCAGGGCGTGAGTTGGGTGGGTATTCTATGTTTTGTCTTTATTTAGTATGGTCAGGGCGTGAGTTGTCTTTATTTAGTATGGTCAGGGCGTGAGTTGGGTGGGTATTCTATGTTTCGTCTTTATTTAGTATGGTCAGGGCGTGAGTTGGTTGGTATTCTATGTTTCGTCTTTATTTAGTATGGTCAGGGCGTGAGTTGTCTTTATTTAGTATGATCAGGGCGTGAGTTGGGTGGTATTCTATGTTTTGTCTTTATTTAGTATGATCAGGGCGTGAGTTGGTTGGTATTCTATGTTTTGTCTTTATTTAGTATGGTCAGGGCGTGAGTTGGGTGGTATTCTATGTTTTGTCTTTATTTAGTATGGTCAGGGCGTGAGTTGTCTTTATTTAGTATGATCAGGGCGTGAGTTGGTTGGTATTCTTTGTTTTGTCTTTATTTAGTATGGTCAGGGCGTGAGTTGGGTGGGTATTCTATGTTTCGTCTTTATTTAGTATGGTCAGGGCGTGAGTTGTCTTTATTTAGTATGATCAGGGCGTGAGTTGGTTGGTATTCTATGTTTTGTCTTTATTTAGTATGGTCAGGGCGTGAGTTGGGTGGTATTCTATGTTTTGTCTTCATTTAGTATGGTCAGGGCGTGAGTTGTCTTTATTTAGTATGATCAGGGCGTGAGTTGGTTGGTATTCTATGTTTTGTCTTTATTTAGTATGGTCAGGGCGTGAGTTGGGTGGTATTCTATGTTTTGTCTTCATTTAGTATGGTCAGGGCGTGAGTTGGGTGGTATTCTATGTTTTGTCTTTATTTAGTATGGTCAGGGCGTGAGTTGTCTTTATTTAGTATGATCAGGGCGTGAGTTGGGTGGTATTCTATGTTTTGTCTTTATTTAGTATGATCTGGGCGTGAGTTGGTTGGTATTCTATGTTTTGTCTTTATTTAGTATGATCAGGGCGTGAGTTGTCTTTATTTAGTATGGTCAGGGCGTGAGTTGTCTTTATTTAGTATGATCAGGGCGTGAGTTGTCTTTATTTAGTATGATCAGGGCGTGAGTTGGTTGGTATTCTATGTTTTGTCTTTATTTAGTATGGTCAGGGCGTGAGTTGGGTGGTATTCTATGTTTTGTCTTTATTTAGTATGGTCAGGGCGTGAGTTGGGTGGTATTCTATGTTTTGTCTTTATTTAGTATGGTCAGGGCGTGAGTTGGGTGGTATTCTATGTTTTGTCTTTATTTAGTATGGTCAGGGCGTGAGTTGGGTGGTATTCTATGTTTTGTCTTTATTTAGTATGATCAGGGCGTGAGTTGGGTGGTATTCTATGTTTTGTCTTTATTTAGTATGATCAGGGCGTGAGTTGGTTGGTATTCTATGTTTTGTCTTTATTTAGTATGATCAGGGCGTGAGTTGTCTTTATTTAGTATGGTCAGGGCGTGAGTTGTCTTTATTTAGTATGGTCAGGGCGTGAGTTGTCTTTATTTAGTATGATCAGGGCGTGAGTTGTCTTTATTTAGTATGGTCAGGGCGTGAGTTGGGTGGTATTCTATGTTTTGTCTTTATTTAGTATGGTCAGGGCGTGAGTTGTCTTTATTTAGTATGATCAGGGCGTGAGTTGTCTTTATTTAGTATGGTCAGGGCGTGAGTTGGTTGGTATTCTATGTTTTGTCTTTATTTAGTATGATCAGGGCGTGAGTTGTCTTTATTTAGTATGGTCAGGGAGTGAGTTGGGTGGTATTCTATGTTTTGTCTTTATTTAGTATGATCAGGGTGTGAGTTGTCTTTATTTAGTATGATCAGGGCGTGAGTTGTCTTTATTTAGTATGGTCAGGGAGTGAGTTGTCTTTATTTAGTATGATCAGGGCGTGAGTTGTCTTTATTTAGTATGATCAGGGCGTGAGTTGTCTTTATTTAGTATGGTCAGGGCGTGAGTTGGGTGGGTATTCTATGTTTTGTCTTTATTTAGTATGGTCAGGGAGTGAGTTGTCTTTATTTAGTATGATCAGGGCGTGAGTTGTCTTTATTTAGTATGGTCAGGGCGTGAGTTGTCTTTATTTAGTATGGTCAGGGCGTGAGTTGTCTTTATTTAGTATGATCAGGGCGTGAGTTGTCTTTATTTAGTATGGTCAGGGCGTGAGTTGGGTGGTATTCTATGTTTTGTCTTTATTTAGTATGGTCAGGGCGTGAGTTGGTTGGTATTCTATGTTTTGTCTTTATTTAGTATGGTCAGGGCGTGAGTTGGGTGGTATTCTATGTTTTGTCTTTATTTAGTATGGTCAGGGCGTGAGTTGGTTGGTATTCTATGTTTTGTCTTTATTTAGTATGGTCAGGGCGTGAGTTGGGTGGTATTCTATGTTTTGTCTTTATTTAGTATGATCAGGGCGTGAGTTGGGTGGTATTCTATGTTTTGTCTTTATTTAGTATGATCAGGGCGTGAGTTGGTTGGTATTCTATGTTTTGTCTTTATTTAGTATGGTCAGGGCGTGAGTTGGGTGGTATTCTATGTTTTGTCTTTATTTATTATGGTCAGGGCGTGAGTTGGGTGGTATTCTATGTTTTGTCTTTATTTAGTATGATCAGGGCGTGAGTTGGTTGGTATTCTATGTTTTGTCTTTATTTAGTATGGTCAGGGCGTGAGTTGGGTGGTATTCTATGTTTTGTCTTTATTTAGTATGGTCAGGGCGTGAGTTGGGTGGTATTCTATGTTTTGTCTTTATTTAGTATGGTCAGGGCGTGAGTTGTCTTCATTTAGTATGGTCAGGGCGTGAGTTGGGTGGTATTCTATGTTTTGTCTTCATTTAGTATGGTCAGGGCGTGAGTTGGTTGGTATTCTATGTTTTGTCTTTATTTAGTATGGTCAGGGCGTGAGTTGTCTTTATTTAGTATGATCAGGGCGTGAGTTGGGTGGTATTCTATGTTTTGTCTTTATTTAGTATGATCAGGGCGTGAGTTGGTTGGTATTCTATGTTTTGTCTTTATTTAGTATGGTCAGGGCGTGAGTTGGTTGGTATTCTATGTTTTGTCTTTATTTAGTATGGTCAGGGCGTGAGTTGGGTGGTATTCTATGTTTTGTCTTTATTTAGTATGGTCAGGGCGTGAGTTGTCTTTATTTAGTATGATCAGGGCGTGAGTTGGTTGGTATTCTATGTTTTGTCTTTATTTAGTATGGTCAGGGCGTGAGTTGTCTTTATTTAGTATGATCAGGGCGTGAGTTGGTTGGTATTCTATGTTTCGTCTTTATTTAGTATGGTCAGGGCGTGAGTTGTCTTTATTTAGTATGGTCAGGGCGTGAGTTGGTTGGTATTCTATGTTTTGTCTTTATTTAGTATGATCAGGGCGTGAGTTGGTTGGTATTCTATGGTTTGCCTTTATTTAGTATGATCAGGGCGTGAGTTGGTTGGTATTCTATGTTTTGTCTTTATTTAGTATGGTCAGGGCGTGAGTTGTCTTTATTTAGTATGGTCAGGGCGTGAGTTGGTTGGTATTCTATGTTTTGTCTTTATTTAGTATGATCAGGGCGTGAGTTGGTTGGTATTCTATGGTTTGCCTTTATTTAGTATGATCAGGGCGTGAGTTGGTTGGTATTCTATGTTTTGTCTTTATTTAGTATGGTCAGGGCGTGAGTTGTCTTTATTTAGTATGGTCAGGGCGTGAGTTGTCTTTATTTAGTATGGTCAGGGCGTGAGTTGGTTGGTATTCTATGTTTTGTCTTTATTTAGTATGATCAGGGCGTGAGTTGGTTGGTATTCTATGTTTTGTCTTTATTTAGTATGGTCAGGGCGTGAGTTGGGTGGTATTCTATGTTTTGTCTTTATTTAGTATGATCAGGGCGTGAGTTGGTTGGTATTCTATGTTTTGTCTTTATTTAGTATGGTCAGGGCGTGAGTTGGGTGGTATTCTATGTTTTGTCTTTATTTAGTATGGTCAGGGCGTGAGTTGGGTGGTATTCTATGTTTTGTCTTTATTTAGTATGGTCAGGGCGTGAGTTGTCTTTATTTAGTATGATCAGGGCGTGAGTTGGGTGGTATTCTATGTTTTGTCTTTATTTTGTTATGAACTTGAGTGAAGACCCAAAAGCGGTTTTAACAGAAAACAGAGTTCTTTAATGAAAAAACAGGAATGGCATAAATCCTCTTCCAACGTTGTCAGCGGAACAAAAAGAACGTTAGTATAGTGCAGGTTGCACCTGCCAGGCAGACTCCGACAGGACAGGACAAGGTGGAAGCAAACGAGACGACAGCTTGCTTCTGGCATCAAAAAACACAAACAAGAATCAGACCCTGAAAGTAGCAGGAACAGAGAAAGAAATAGAGACCTAATCAGAGGGGGAAGAGAGAACAGGTGTGAAAGAGTGAATGAGCTAGTTAGAGGAGATGTAGAACAGCTGAAGAATGAGAGACAGAGAAGGTAACCTAAAAAGACCAGCAGAGAGAGAGAGTGAAGAGAAAGGACAGGAACAGACATAACAAGACATGACAGTACCCCCCCACTCACCGAGCGCCTCCTGGCGCACTCGAGGAGGAAACCTGGCGGCAACGGAGGAAATCATCGATCAGCGAACGGTCCAGCACGTCCCGAGAGGGAACCCAACTCCTCTCCTCAGGACCGTACCCCTCCCAATCCACTAGGTACTGATGACCACGGCCCCGAGGGCGCATGTCCAAAATCTTACGAACCCTGTAGATGGGTGCGCCGACAAGGATGGGGGGAGGGACGAGCGGGGCGCGAAGAACGGGCTTAACACAGGAGACATGGAAGACCGGGTGAACGCGACGAAGATAGCGCGGGAGAAGAAGTCGCACTGCGACAGGATTAATGACCTGAGAAATACGGAACGGACCAATGAACCGCGGGCCAACTTGCGAGAAGCTGTCTTAAGGGGAAGGTTCTGAGTGGAGAGCCATACTCTCTGACCGCAACAATATCTAGGACTCTTGGTCCTACGCTATTAGCGGCCCTCACAGTCTGCGCCCTATTACGGCAAAGTGCCGACCTGACCCCCTTCCAGGTGCGCTCGCAACGCTGGACAAAAGCCTGAGCGGAGGGGACGCAGGACTCGGCGAGCTGAGATGAGAACAGCGGAGGCTGGTACCCGAGGCTACTCTGAAAAGGGGATAGACCGGTAGCAGACGAGGGAAGCGAGTTGTGGGCGTACTCTGCCCAGGGGAGCTGTTCTGACCAAGACGCAGGGTTACGAAAAGAAAGACTGCGTAAAATGCGACCAACATTCTGATTGGCCCGTTCGGCTTGACCGTTAGACTGGGGATGAAAGCCGGACGAGAGACTGACGGAAGCCCCAATCAAACGGCAAAACTCCCTCCAAAATTGAGACGTGAACTGCGGGCCTCTGTCGGAAACGACGTCAGACGGAAGGCCATGAATTCGAAAACATTCTCGATAATGATCTGAGCCGTCTCCTTAGCAGAAGGGAGCTTATCGAGAGGAATGAAATGAGCCGCCTAGAGAATCTATCGACAACTGTAAGAATAACTGTCTTCCCCGCTGATGAAGGCAGTCCGGTGATAAAATCTAAAGCGATGTGAGACCACGGTCGAGAGGGAATGGGAAGCGGTCTGAGACGGCCGGCAGGAGGAGAGTTCCCAGATTTAGTCTGCGCGCAGACCGAACAAGCGGCGACAAATCGACGCGCGTCACGTTCCCGAGTGGGCCACCAGAAACGCTGGCGAATGGAAGCGAGCGTACCCCGAACGCCGGGGTGGCCGGCTAACTTGGCAGAGTGGGCCCACTGAAGAACGGCCGGGCGAGTAGGAACGGGAACGAACAGAAGGTTCCTAGGACAAGCTCGCGGCGACGGAGTGTGAGCGAGTGCTTGCTTTACCTGCCTCTCAATTCCCCAGACAGTCAACCCGACAACACGCCCCTCAGGGAGAATCCCATCGGGGTCGGTGGAGACCTCAGAAGAACTGAAGAGACGAGATAAAGCATCAGGCTTGGTGTTTTTTGAGCCCGGACGATAAGAAATAACAAACTCGAAACGAGCGAAAAACAGAGCCCAACGAGCCTGACGCGCATTAAGTCGTTTGGCTGAACGGATGTACTCAAGGTTCCTATGGTCAGTCCAAACGACAAAAGGAACGGTCGCCCCCTCCAACCACTGTCGCCATTCGCCTAGGGCTAAGCGGATGGCGAGCAGTTCGCGATTACCAACATCATAGTTACGTTCTGACGGCGATAAGCGATGAGAGAAAAACGCGCAAGGATGGACCTTGCCGTCAGAGAGAGAGCGCTGAGAAAGAATGGCTCCCACGCCCACCTCTGACGCGTCAACCTCAACAACAAACTGTCTAGAGATGTCAGGTGTAACAAGAATAGGAGCGGATGTAAAACGATTCTTAAGAAGATCAAAAGCTCCCTGGGCGGAAACGGACCACTTAAAGCACGTCTTAACAGAAGTAAGGGCTGTGAGAGGAGCTGCCACCTGACCGAAATTACGGATGAAACGACGGTAGAAATTAGCGAAGCCCAGAAAGCGCTGCAGCTCGACGCGTGACTTAGGAACGGGCCAATCAATGACAGCCTGGACCTTAGCGGGATCCATCTTAATGCCCTCAGCGGAAATAACGGAACCGAGAAAAGGGACAGAGGTGGCATGAAAAGTGCACTTCTCAGCCTTCACATAAAGACAGTTCTCCAAAAGGCGCTGGAGGACGCGTCGCACGTGCTGAACATGAATCGAGAGAGACGGTGAAAAAATCAGGATATCGTCCATGTAAACGAAAACAAAAATGTTCAGCATGTCTCTCAGGACGTCGTTAACTAGTGCCTGAAAGACAGCTGGAGCGTTAACGAGGCCGAAAGGAAGAACCCGGTATTCAAAGTGCCCTAACGGAGTGTTAAACGCCGTCTTCCACTCGTCCCCCTCCCTGATGCGCACGAGATGGTAGGCATTACGAAGGTCCAATTTGGTGAAAACCTGGCTCCCTGCAGGATCTCGAAGGCTGAAGACATAAGAGGAAGCGGATAACGATTCTTAACTGTTATGTCATTCAGCCCTCGATAATCCACGCATGGGCGCAGGGACCCGTCCTTCTTCTGAACAAAAAAAACCCCGCTCCGGCGGGGGAGGAGGAGGAGACTATGGTACCGGCGTCGAGCGAAACCGACAAATAATCCTCGAGAGCCTTACGTTCGGGAGCCGACAGAGAGTATAATCTACCCCGGGGGAGTAGTTCCCGGAAGGAGATCAATACTACAGTCATACGACCGGTGTGGAGGGAGAGAAGTGGCCTTGGAACGACTGAACACCGTGCGCAGATCGTGATACTCCTCCGGCACCCCTGTCAAATCGCCAGGCTCCTCCTGTGAAGAAGAGACAGAGGAAACAGGAGGGATAGCAGACATTAAACAGGTTACATGACAAGAAACATTCCAGGATAGGATAGTATTACTAGACCAATTAATAGAAGGGTTATGGCGCACTAGCCAGGGATGACCCAAAACAACAGGTGTAAAAGGTGAACGAAAAATAAAAAAATAAATGGTTTCGCTATGATTACCAGAGACAGTGAGGGTTAAAGGCAGCGTCTCACGCTGAATCTTGGGGAGAGAACTACCATCTAAAGCGAACAAGGCCCTGGGCTCCCCTAACTGTCTGAGAGGAATGTCATGTTCCCGAGCCCAGGTCTCGTCCATAAAACAGCCCTCCGCCCCAGAGTCTATCAAGGCACTGCAGGAAGCAGATGAACCGGGCCAGCGGAGATGGACCGGAAAGGTAGTGCGTGATCCAGAAGGAGAGGCCTGAGTAGTTGCGCTCACCAGTAGCCCTCCTCTTACTGATGAGCTCTGGCTTTTACTGGACATGAGGTGACAAAATGACCAGCGGAGCCGCAGTAGAGACAGAGGCGATTGGTGATTCTCCGTTCCCTCTCCTTGGCCGAGATGCGAATACCCCCCAGCTGCATAGGCTCAGCATCCGAGCCGGCGGAGGAGGGTGGCAGTGATGCGGCAGGTGGCAGTGATGTGGAGAGGGGAGCAACGGAGAACGTGAGCTCCTTTCCACGAGCTCGGCGACGAAGATCAAACCATCGCTCTATGCGAATAGCGAGAGCTATTAAGGAGTCCAGACTGGAAGGAACCTCCCGGGAGAGGATCTCATCCTTAACCTCGACGAGGAGACCCTCCAGAAAACGAGCGAGCAAAGCCGGCTCGTTCCAGTCACTAGAGGCAGCGAGAGTGCGAAACTCAATAGAATAATCCGTTATGGATCGATTCCCCTGACATAGGGAAGACAGGGCCCTGGAAGCCTCCTCGCCAAAAACAGAACGGTCAAAAACCCGTATCATCTCCTCCTTAAAGTCCTGATACTGGTTAATACACTCAGCCCTCGCCTCCCAGACTGCCGTGCCCCACTCACGCGCCCGTCCGGCAAGGAGAGAAATGACGTAGGCGATGCGGGCTGCGCTCCTGGAGTAAGTGTTGGGCTGGAGAGAGAACACCACATCACACTGAGTGAGGAATGAGCGGCACTCAGTGGGCTCCCCAGAGTAACACGGCGGGTTGTTGATCCTGGGCTCCGGAGACTCGGAAACCCTGGAAGTGGGCGGTGGATCGAGGTGGAGCTGGTGAACCCGTCTTGTGAGGTCGGAGACTTGGACGGCCAGGGTCTCAACGGCATGTTGAGCAGCAGACAATTCCTCCTCGTGTCCGCCTAGCATCGCTCCCTGGATCTCGACGGCGGAGTGAAAAGGGTCCGGAGCCGCTGGGTCCATTCTTGGTCTGATTCTTCTGTTATGAACTTGAGTGAAGACCCAAAAGCGGTTTTAACAGAAAACAGAGTTCTTTAATGAAAAAACAGGAATGGCATAAATCCTCTTCCAACGTTGTCAGCGGAACAAAAAGAACGTTAGTATAGTGCAGGTTGCACCTGCCAGGCAGACTCCGACAGGACAGGACAAGGTGGAAGCAAACGAGACGACAGCTTGCTTCTGGCATCAAAAAACACAAACAAGAATCAGACCCTGAAAGTAGCAGGAACAGAGAAAGAAATAGAGACCTAATCAGAGGGGGAAGAGAGAACAGGTGTGAAAGAGTGAATGAGCTAGTTAGAGGAGATGTAGAACAGCTGAAGAATGAGAGACAGAGAAGGTAACCTAAAAAGACCAGCAGAGAGAGAGAGTGAAGAGAAAGGACAGGAACAGACATAACAAGACATGACATATTTAGTATGGTCAGGGCGTGAGTTGGGTGGTATTCTATGTTTTGTCTTTATTTAGTATGGTCATGGCGTGAGTTGGGTGGGTATTCTATGTTTTGTCTTTATTTAGTATGGTCAGGGCGTGAGTTGGGTGGTATTCTATGTTTTGTCTTTATTTAGTATGGTCAGGGCGTGAGTTGTCTTTATTTAGTATGGTCAGGGCGTGAGTTGTCTTTATTTAGTATGATCAGGGCGTGAGTTGGGTGGTATTCTATGTTTTGTCTTTATTTAGTATGATCAGGGCGTGAGTTGGTTGGTATTCTATGTTTTGTCTTTATTTAGTATGGTCAGGGCGTGAGTTGGGTGGTATTCTATGTTTTGTCTTTATTTAGTATGGTCAGGGCGTGAGTTGGGTGGTATTCTATGTTTTGTCTTTATTTAGTATGATCAGGGCGTGAGTTGGGTGGTATTCTATGTTTTGTCTTTATTTAGTATGGTCAGGGCGTGAGTTGTCTTTATTTAGTATGATCAGGGCGTGAGTTGGGTGGTATTCTATGTTTTGTCTTTATTTAGTATGGTCAGGGCGTGAGTTGTCTTTATTTAGTATGGTCAGGGCGTGAGTTGGTTGGTATTCTATGTTTTGCCTTTATTTAGTATGATCAGGGCGTGAGTTGGTTGGTATTCTATGTTTTGTCTTTATTTAGTATGGTCAGGGCGTGAGTTGTCTTTATTTAGTATGGTCAGGGCGTGAGTTGTCTTTATTTAGTATGATCAGGGCGTGAGTTGGGTGGGTATTCTATGTTTTGTCTTTATTTAGTATGGTCAGAGCGTGAGTTGGGTGGGTATTCTATGTTTTGTCTTTATTTAGTATGGTCAGGGCGTGAGTTGTCTTTATTTAGTATGCTCAGGGCGTGAGTTGTCTTTATTTAGTATGGTCAGGGCGTGAGTTGTCTTTATTTAGTATGGTCAGGGCGTGAGTTGGGTGGGTATTCTATGTTTTGTCTTTATTTAGTATGGTCAGGGCGTGAGTTGGGTGGGTATTCTATGTTTTGTCTTTATTTAGTATGGTCAGGGCGTGAGTTGGGTGGTATTCTATGTTTTGTCTTTATTTAGTGTGGTCAGGGCATGAGTTGGGTGGGCAGTCTATGTTTGTGTTCCTATGTTTTTTCTATTTCTGTGTTTGGCCTGATATGGTTCTCAATCAGAGGCAGCTGATTTATCGTTGTCCCTGATTGAGAACCATATTTAGGTAGCCTGGGTTTCACGGTTGGTTTGTGGGTGTTTGTTTCCGTGTGTGTGTTTGTCGCCACACGGTACTGTTTCGGTTTGGTTATTTCACGTATTCGTTTATTGTTTCTGTATTTCATAGTGTTCAGTGCTTTTCTTATTAAGATCATCATGAACACTTACCACGCCGCATCTGGGTCCGATCCTTACTCCTCTTCGGACGAAGAGGAGGAAATCTGCCATTACAATGGGCTGGGATCCACACTGTGCAGCTGTTGTTCCATATGCTGGGATCCACACTGTGCAGCTGTTGTTCCATATGCTGGGATCCACACTGTGCAGCTGTTGTTCCATATGCTGGGATCTACACTGTGCAGCTGTTGTTCCATATGCTGGGATCCACACTGTGCAGCTGTTGTTCCATATGCTGGGATCCACACTGTGCAGCTGTTGCAAGAGCACATTTTTCACTGGCTGTCCACTGGTTTAAAAAACAACGATTGATAGGCAGCTTAAACTCCTTAAATTCAACCATTATTAGGTTCAAATACACATTTAGATTTGTGAACAGCTGTCCACAACAACCACAATCCGTAAAGCTCAAATAGCTGTCAATGTGATGGTGTTTCATGGTAACTCTGTGTCAATGTGATGGTGTTTCATGGTAACTCTGTGTCAATGTGATGGTGTTTCATGGTAACTCTGTGTCAATGTGATGGTGTTTCATGGTAACTCTGTGTCAATGTGATGGTCTTTCATGGTAACTCTGTGTCAATGTGATGGTGTTTCATGGTAACTCTGTGTCAATGTGATGGTGTTTCATGGTAACTCTGTGTCAATGTGATGGTGTTTCATGGTAACTCTGTGTCAATGTGATGGTCTTTCATGGTAACTCTGTGTCAATGTGATGGTGTTTCATGGTAACTCTGTGTCAATGTGATGGTCTTTCATGGTAACTCTGTGTCAATGTGATGGTGTTTCATGGTAACTCTGTGTCAATGTGATGGTGTTTCATGGTAACTCTGTGTCAATGTGATGGTCTTTCATGGTAACTCTGTGTCAATGTGATGGTGTTTCATTTCAGATGTATTATCTACTAATACCTAAAAGTAAAATCACATCATGTATTTTGTTTATACCTACTTGTTTTATGTATTTTGTTTAGACCTACTTGCTTTATGTATTTTGTTTTAAATGTCCTGACAAGTGACCAGAATGTCGTGAAAAACTAAATCTGAAAAGTCAGGACATTTTGCATGTGATAAAAAGTTCAAATGCAATTTAAGTTTTAGGCTTTGGGGTATGATTAGGAGGTAGGGTTTGGGGTTAAGGTTAGGGTAAAGGTTAAGGAATGGGGGTTAAGGTTAGGGTAAAGGTTAGGGTAAAGGTTAAGGGTTAGGGGTTAGGGTAAAGGTTAGGGTAAAGGTAAGGGTTAAGGTTAGGGTAAAGGTAAGGGTTAGGGGTTAGGGTAAAGGTTAGGGTAAAGGTAAGGGTTAGGGTTAAGATTAGGGTAAAGGTTAAGGGTTAGGGGTTAGGGTAACGGTTAAGGGTTAAGGTTAGGGTAAAAGTAAGGGTTAGGTGTTAAGGTTAGGGGAAAGGTTGATGGTTAAGGGTAAAGACAAGGGTTTGGTTAGGGGTTCAGGAAAATAACATTTTGAATGAGAATCAATTTTCACTCCTGAAAAAGTCCTGAACATTAATGTAAACATGATGATGTGTCTGTGTGTGTGCGTGATGTTTGTCCGTGTGTATATGTGCGTGTGCGTCAACATGTGTATGCATGTGCAGGTTGTGGTTTGGTTCCTAGCCTGCCCTCCCCAGAGCACATAGCCGTTGTACACTGTTTATCATGGGGGTGTTGGTTCCTAGCCTGCCCTTCCCAAGAGCACATTTTTTATTTATTTTTTATTTCCCCTTTATTTAACCAGGTAGGCTAGTTGAGAACAAGTTCTCATTTGCAACTGCAACCTGGCCAAGATAAAGCGTAGCAATTCGACACATACAATAACACAGAGTTACACATGGAATAAACAAAACATACAGTCAATAATACAGTAGAACACAAGAAATCAAAAAGTCTATATAGTGAGTGAGTGCAAATGAGGTAAGTTAAGGAAATAAATAGGCCATGGTGGCGAAGTAATTACAATATAGCAATTAAACACTGGAATGGTAGATCGGCAGAAGATGGATGTGCAGGTAGAGATACTGGGGTGCAAAGGAGTAAGATAAATAAATAAATACAGTATGGGGATGAGGTAGGTAGAGAGATGGGCTGTTTACAGATGGGCTCTTTACAGGTGCAGTGATATGTGAGCTGCTCTGACAGCTGGTGCTTAAAGCTAGTGAGGGAGATGTGAGTCTCCAGCTTCAGAGATTTTGCAGTTCGTTCCAGTCATGGGCAGCAGAGAACTGGAAGGAAAGACGGCCAAAGGAGGAATTGGCTTTGGGGGTGACCAGTGAGATATACCTGCTGGAGCGCGTGCTACGAGTGGGTGCTGCTATGGTGACCAGTGAGCTGAGATAAGGCTAGGCTTTACCTAGCAGAGACTTATAGATAACCTGTAGCCAGTGGGTTTGGCGATGAGCATGAAGCGTTGGCCAGCCAACGAGAGCATACAGGTCGCAATGGTGGGTAGTGTATGGGGCTTTGGTGACAAAAAGGATGGCACTGTGATAGACTGCATCCAGTTTGTTGAGTAGTGTTGGAGGCTATTTTATAGATGACATCACCGAAGTCGAGGATCGGTAGGATGGTCAGTTTTACGAGGGTATGTTTGGCAGCATGAGTGAAGGATGCTTTGTTGCGATATAGGAAGCAGATTCTAGATTTAATTTTGGGTTGGAGATTCTTAATGTGAGTCTGGAAGGAGAGTTTACAGTCTAACAAGACACCCAGGTATTTGTAGTTGTCCACGTATTCTAAGTCAGAGCCGTCCAGAGTAGTGATGCTGGACGGGCGAGCAGGTGCGGGTGCGGGCAGTGATCGATTGAATAGCATGCATTTAGTTTTACTTGCGTTTAAGAGCAGTTGGAGGCCACGGAAGGAGAGTTGTAATGGCATTGAAGCTTGTCTGGAGGGTTGTTAACACAGTGTCCAAAGAAGGGCCAGAAGTATACAGAATGGTGTCGTCTGCGTAGAGGTGGATCAGAGAATCACCAGCAGAAAGAGCAACATCATTGATGTATACAGAGAAGAAAGTCGGCCCGAGAATTGAACCCTGTGGCACACCCATAGAGACTGCCAGAGGTCCGGACAGCAGGCCCTCCGATTTGACACACTGAACTCTGTCAGAGAAGTAGTTGGTAATCCAGGCGAGGCAATCATTTGAGAAACTAAGGCTGTCGAGTCTGCCAATAAGAATGTTGTGATTGACAGAGTCGAAAGCCTTGGCCAGGTCAATGAATATGGCTGCACAGTAATGTCTCTTATCGATGGCGGTTATGATGTTGTTTAGGACCTTGAGCGTGGCTGAGGTGCACCCACGACCAGCTCTGAAACCAGATTGCATAGCGTGGAAGCTACGGTAGGATTCAAAATGGTCGGTAGTCTGTTTGTTAACTTGGCTTTCGAAGACCTTAGAAAGACAGGGCAGGATAGATATAGGTCTGTAGCAGTTTGGGTCAAGAGTGTCCCCCCCTTTGAAGAGGGGGATGACCGCGGCAGCTTTCCAATCTTTGGGAATCTCAGACGATACGAAAGAGAGGCTGAACAGGCTAGTAATAGAGGTTGCAAAAAATTTCGGCAGATCATTTTAGAAAGAGAAGGTCTAGATTGTCTAGCCCGGCTGATTTGTGGGGGTCCAGATTATGCAGCTCTTTCAGAACATCAGCTATCTGGATTTGAGTGAAGAAGAAATGGTGGGGGCTTTGGCGGGTAGCTTAGGAGGATGCCGGGCAGTTGACCAGGGTAGGGGTAGCCAGGTGGAAAACATGGCCAGCCGTAGAGAAATGCTTATTGAAATTCTCAATTATTGTGGATTTATCGGTGGTGACAGTGTTTCCTAGCCTCACAGCAGTGGGCAGCTGGGAGGAGGTCCTCTTATTCTCCATGGACTTTACAGTTTACAGTTTACAGCTAGCCTTAGCTTTTCTAACTGCCTGTGTATATTTGTTCCTAACTTCCCTGAAAAGTTGCATATCACGGGGGCTATTCGATGCTGAATGCAGAACGCCACAGGATGTTTTTGTTCTGGTCAAGGGCAGACAGGTCTGGAGTGAACCAAGGACTATATCTATTCCTAGTTCAATTTTTTTGGAGTGGGGCATGCTTATTTAAGAAGGTGAGGAAGGCACTTTTAAAGAATAGGCATCATCTATTGACGGGATGAGTTCAATGTCATTCCAGGATACCCCGGCCAGGTCGCAGAGGTGTTTTAGCGAGCGTTTGACAGTGATGAGCGGTGGTCGTTTGGTCGCAGACTCATTACGGATGCAGGCAATGAGGCAGTGATCGCTGAGATCTTGATTGAAAACAGCAGAGGTGTATTTGGAGGGTGAGTTAGTTAGGATGACATCTATGAGGGTGCACGTGTTTACTGATTTGGGGTTGTACCTGGTAGGTTCATTGATAATAGCCGTTGTTCACTGTTTATCATGGGGGTGTTGGTTTCTAGCCTGCCCACCACAGAGCACATAGCCTTTGTTCACTGTTCATCATGGGGGTGTTGGTTTCTATCCTGCCCTCCCCAGAGCACATAGCCGTTGTACACTGTTTATCATGGAGTGTTGGTTTCTAGCCTGCCCTCCACAGAGCACATAGCCCTTGTACACTGTTTATCATCGTGGTGTAGCATAATCTCAGGGGGGTTTGGATATGGTGACCCTGGTTGTGACCCCAGTCCCTGGGGGTATCTCAGGGGGTGTTTGGATATGGTGACCCTGGTTGTGACCCCAGTCCCTACGGGTATCTCAGGGGGAGTTTTGATATGGTGACCCTGGTTGTGACCCCAGTCCCTACGGGTATCTCAGGGGGAGTTTTGATATGGTGACCCTGGTTGTGACCCCAGTCCCTGCGGGTATCTCAGGGGGAGTTTTGATATGGTGACCCTGGTTGTGACCCCAGTCCCTGGGGGTATCTCAGGGGGAGTTTGGATATGGTGACCCTGGTTGTGACCCCAGTCCCTACGGGTATCTTACGTGGAGTTTGGATATGCAAGAAACACATTGCCATTACACACTCATACAACAAACATCTACAAGTGTGTATCAGGACAAATATAAGCACTAATTAATGTTGGGCCAACATTTGGAAATGTGTTCTAATATTAGGCAGTCGGTGTTACATAGCATTGTTTAAATATTTCCCATGTAACGTCAATGGGGTCGTCATGGCTGCCGTAGAATGTTGACGTGTCATGTGAATGCATTATAATGCAGAAACCTCACTGAGCCAACTCTTCAGACATTTGACTCTGGAGTAGACACTGTTCTGTTCTGTGCTTTGTTCTCAGTCAACTCCAGTTTCATTCACCTCTGGAAAAAAAAAGAGGACATGCTTGGTCCTGTATGGGAGAATGTGATCTCTGGATTGCGTTGTATGTTTGGAATTTGGGGGGGGGGGGGTTTATGACTGTTTGCTGTGCTGATGTAGGGTTAGGGAAGATGAGATGGGAGGCTTGGAAAGGGAGGGGTTGCTGTCTGGCTGTGAAACCCGCTCACACTCTCTCACTCTCTCTCACAAGGCCCAGGGTCTGTTACCCTGGTGCTCTGCAGCAAGGTCCAGGGTCTGTAACCCTGCTGCTCAGCTCGGCTCTGGGCCCGGTCATGTGAGACCCTTAGAAAGATGAGCAAGGACAGAGGAATCTCTTTGTTGAACAGGCCTCGGCTTGATTCAAGGATTAGATAAACCAGCTGTGACTATCTGCCTCACCCAATCCCCCTCCTCCTTTTCTCTCTATCTCCCTCTCTTTCTTTCCATACATTTCCTGACTTTCCATCCCTCCCCTCACCGTTCAACTGTTTATCTGTTCCACCCCCCTCTCTCTGTCTCTCTGTCTCTCACTCTCTCTCTTTCACTCTCTCGCTTTCTCTCTCTCTCTCTCTCTCTCTCTCTCTCTCTCTCTCTCTCTCTCTCTCTCTGCTAGTCTTTCTCAACAATATGAGTTAGACTGCCCTCAGTGCAGCTGAGGTTTTCCCAGCGTAATGTTGAAAGAGAGAGGGAGAGACCATCTTTACACTTTCAAAGCATGGTGACATGGCAGGATGCAAGGATCCTGAACAAAGTGAAAAAAGCAGAAGTTGCTATGTGCTGCAAAGACATGAAGGGGGTGGGAGGGGCCTGAATTCATTTATAGACATGAAGGGGGTGGGAGGGGCCTGAATTCATTTAAAGACATGAAGGGGGTGGGAGGGGTCTGAATCCATTTAAAGACATGAAGGGGGTGGGAGGGGTCTGAATTCATTTAAAGACATGAAGGGGGTGGGAGGGGCCTGAATCCATTTAAAGACATGAAGGGGGTGGGAGGGGTCTGAATTCATTTAAAGACATGAAGGGGGTGGGAGGGGCCTGAATCCATTTAAAGACATGAAGGGGGTGGGAGGGGTCTGAATTCATTTAAAGACATGAAGGGGGTGGGAGGGGCCTGAATTCATTTATAGACATGAAGGGGGTGGGAGGGGCCTGAATTCATTTAAAGACATGAAGGGGGTGGGAGGGGCCTGAATTCATTTATAGACATGAAGGGGGTGGGAGGGGCCTGAATTCATTTAAAGACATGAAGGGGTGGGAGGGGTCTGAATTCATTTAAAGACATGAAGGGGGTGGGAGGGGCCTGAATTCATTTAAAGACATGAAGGGGGTGGGAGGGGCCTGAATTCATTTATAGACATGAAGGGGGTGGGAGGGGCCTGAATTCATTTATAGACATGAAGGGGGTGGGAGGGGTCTGAATTCATTTCTAGACATGAAGGGGGTGGGAGGGGCCTGAATTCATTTAAAGACATGAAGGGGGTGGGAGGGGTCTGAATCCATTTAAAGACATGAAGGGGGTGGGAGGGGTCTGAATTCATTTAAAGACATGAAGGGGGTGGGAGGGGTCTGAATTCATTTAAAGACATGAAGGGGGTGGGAGGGGTCTGAATTCATTTAAAGACATGAAGGGGGTGGGAGGGGTCTGAATCCATTTAAAGACATGAAGGGGGTGGGAGGGGTCTGAATTCATTTAAAGACATGAAGGGGGTGGGAGGGGCCTGAATCCATTTAAAGACATGAAGGGGGTGGGAGGGGTCTGAATTCATTTAAAGACATGAAGGGGGTGGGAGGGGCCTGAATCCATTTAAAGACATGAAGGGGTGGGAGGGGTCTGAATTCATTTAAAGACATGAAGGGGGTGGGAGGGGCCTGAATTCATTTATAGACATGAAGGGGGTGGGAGGGGCCTGAATTCATTTAAAGACATGAAGGGGGTGGGAGGGGCCTGAATTCATTTATAGACATGAAGGGGGTGGGAGGGGCCTGAATTCATTTAAAGACATGAAGGGGGTGGGAGGGGTCTGAATTCATTTAAAGACATGAAGGGGGTGGGAGGGGCCTGAATTCATTTAAAGACATGAAGGGGGTGGGAGGGGCCTGAATTCATTTATAGACATGAAGGGGGTGGGAGGGGCCTGAATTCATTTATAGACATGAAGGGGGTGGGAGGGGTCTGAATTCATTTCTAGACATGAAGGGGGTGGGAGGGGTCTGAATTCATTTAAAGACATGAAGGGGGTGGGAGGGGTCTGAATTCATTTATAGACATGAAGGGGGTGGGAGGGGTCTGAATTCATTTATAGACATGAAGGGGGTGGGAGGGGTCTGAATTCATTTAAAGACATGAAGGGGGTGGGAGGGGCCTGAATTCATTTATAGACATGAAGGAGGTGGGAGGGGTCTGAATTCATTTATAGACATGAAGGGGGTGGGAGGGGCCTGAATTCATTTAAAGACATGAAGGGGGTGGGAGGGGTCTGAATTCATTTATAGACATGAAGGGGGTGGGAGGGGCCTGAATTCATTTAAGGACATAAAGGGGGTGGGAGGGGCCTGAATTCATTTAAAGACATGAAGGGGGTGGGAGGGGTCTGAATTCATTTAAAGACATGAAGGGGTGGGAGGGGTCTGAATTAATTTAAAGACATGAAGGGGGTGGGAGGGGTCTGAATTAATTTATAGACATGAAGGGGGTGGGAGGGGTCTGAATTCATTTATATACATGAAGGGGGTGGGAGGGGTCTGAATTCATTTAAAGACATGAAGGGGGTGGGAGGGGTCTGAATACATTTATAGACATGAAGGGGGTGGGAGGGGTCTGAATTCATTTAAAGACATGAAGGGGGTGGGAGGGGTCTGAATTCATTTATAGACATGAAGGGGGTGGGAGGGGTCTGAATTCATTTAAAGACATGAAGGGGTGGGAGGGGTCTGAATTCATTTATAGACATGAAGGGGGTGGGAGGGGTCTGAATTCATTTAAAGACATGAAGGGGGTGGGAGGGGTCTGAATTAATTTATAGACATAAAGGGGGTGGGAGGGGCCTGAATTCATTTAAAGACATGAAGGGGATGGGAGGGGTCTGAAATCATTTTGGAGCATTGCGTAAGAACTCTGCGTGGGCCTGGGGTTTATGTCCAGGGTTTGTAAACTTGTCAACCCCAAATAACAACATGGATGGATCACACACACACACACACACCATACATTTTCCTATCCTTGCGGGGACCTAAAATGGATTTCCATTTCAAATCCCATTTTCCCTAACCCCTAATCCTAAACTTAACCCAAACCCTAACCCAAACCCTAACCTTAACCCCTAACCCAAACCCTAACCTTAACCCCTAACCCAAACCCTAACCTTAATCCCAAACCCTAACCTTAACCCCTAACCCAAACCCTAACCTTAACCCCTAACCCAAACCCTAAACTTAACCCCTAACCCAAACCCTAACCTTAACCCCTAACCCAAACCCTAACCTTAAACCCTAACCTTAACCCCTAACCCAAACCCTAACCTTAACCCCTAACCCAAATTATAACCCTAATTGTAACCCTAACCCTAAATTTAGAATAGCCTTTGTCCTCGTGGGGATGTGGGACATTTCCCCATTATAGAGAATTGTCCTTGTTTTTACTATCCTTGTGGGGACTTGTGAGGATTTCCAGTTCCCACGGAGATAGTAATACAAGCATCTAGTCAACATGTGGGATTGCCATTGCTGAGTGTTTGCAAGTTTTTGATTATTGTTGACTGTGAGCATGTATCACACTATTCACTCCCATGAGGGATTTTTTTGACCCTGAAACCATTATATTTCTTTCAATCTAAGTGGGCAATAAAAGAAGGCCTGTGCCATTGGCTCAGCCCAGAAAACTGTGGTGTTTCCCAGGCACAGTACTCTGGCAAGGCTCCAGGCTCTACTTGGGCCTATATCCAGAGACCCAGACTCCTGGGAACAGTAAGCAACAAGAGCTTTGAAAACAACCAGAGAGAGAGAGAGAGAGAGAGAGAGAGAGAGAGAGAGAGAGAGAGAGAGAGAGAGAGAGAGAGAGAGAGAGAGAGAGAGAGAGAGAAAGAGAGAGAGAGAGAGAGAGAGAAAGAGAGAGAGAGAGAGAGAGAGAGAGAGAGAGGGAAGAAACGTGTGGGGGAAGGGGTCAACACATTGGGAAAGATTTAGAGAAGACAGGGTTAGTAGACGATAGATAGGAGCCAGGGCAGGAAAACTTAACGGGGAAGTTTATACCACTTTTCAACCTCATATTCATCATCTTCAGCGCCACACCAATGTCTATGTGAAAATGGCGCTTTTCTATTTTCTGAAGTTAAAAAGATAAGAAGAAGAAAGGTCCTATAAAAAGTGCAATCTGATTACATCAGCCAGGGGGGGATGGCATTTTCCTGCTTCCTGTGTGACTGCTGATCTCATGGTCCTGTCTTCTTCCTGTTTTTACTTTCGATGACATCATTAAAGTGCACCTTTTTTTGTGTGCATCTTTTTATCTGCAGATCATAGAAATGCAGATCATAGAAATGCAGAGCACAGAAATGCAGATCATAGAAATGCAGAGCACAGAAATACAGATCATAGAAATGCAGATCATAGAAATGTAGATCATAGAAATGCAGATCATAGAAATGCAGAGCACAGAAATGCAGATCATAGAAATGCAGAGCACAGAAATACAGATCATAGAAATGCAGATCATAGAAATGTAGATCATAGAAATGCAGATCATAGAAATGCAGAGCACAGAAATGCAGATCATAGAAATGCAGAGCACAGAAATACAGTTCATAGAAATGCAGATCATAGAAATGTAGATCATAGAAATGCAGATCATAGAAATGCAGATCATAGAAATGCAGAGCACAGAAATGCAGATCATAGAAATGCAGATCATAGAAATGCAGAGCACAGAAATACAGATCATAGAAATGCAGATCATAGAAATGTAGATCATAGAAATGCAGATCATAGAAATGCAGAGCACAGAAATACAGATCATAGAAATGCAGAGCACAGAAATGCGCTGTTTTCACATACAGTATGTAGACACTGGTATGGGGCTGAGATGGCGAATATGAGGGAGAGAATGTTTCAATGTTGCATTTCTGAAGAAACATGAGGATGTGCAGTATACAGTAAGTAGGGTTTGAGCGACACTTCAAAAACGTTCTCGGAACTTGACGATGTACGTTATCTTTGTCAATGCGAAGTGACTAGGCTCAGTGGAGGAGGTTGATACAGTACAGTGACTAGGCTCAGTGGAGGAGGTTGATACAGTACAGTGACTAGGCTCAGTGGAGGAGGTTGATACAGTACAGTGACTAGGCTCAGTAGAGGAGGTTGATACAGTACAGTGACTAGGCTCAGTGGAGGAGGTTGATACAGTACAGTGACTAGGCTCAGTAGAGGAGGTTGATACAGTGCATTGACTAGGCTCAGTAGAGGAGGTTGATACAGTACAGTGACTAGGCTCAGTAGAGGAGGTTGATACAGTGGGACAGTGAGGTTATTTAATCATTTAGGAATCAAAACGGAAGAAAACAGGACGAAACAGTGCGGTACCTAACTGAATTTGTCCAATAGAATCTCTTGTTTTCGTTGGTAAAAAAACGTGTTCAGTGACAAAAGGTTTAGCTACGTTGTACGCTAACGAATACACCCGAGGAGTTGTCTGTGGTTAGTTGTTGTCATTGGTGCACTCTGCCTAACAGTAGCTTCATGGTTGAACATCCTCAGTTGACAGTACGTTCAGTGTCTCATTCTCAAGGCCCGAGGCGATTCACACAGTCCTTCAAAGAGACTGTTAGATGATACAAAATATTAATCCGATTAGGCCGACCACAGAATGATACGGTGGCATTTACAGCAGTGTAAATGTTATAACCAGGTCTGTGTTTACTACAATCATCAGTGCATAATAGTTACTTGTATTTCTGGTACTGTATATAAAATAGAATTGAGTAGAATAGAATCAGACTTCATTTGTCTTGTGACGGAAATTCATATTTTGCTCTGCAAACACATACAAAAAGGAGCCCAGGGTCGTGTAGGGGTTAAGTGCCCTGTTCAAGGGCACAATGGTAATATGTAATAATATGGTAGCTATGAACCAACGACCTTCCAGAAACTGTGATGGGTCATTTGACTAAAACACACACTCTCCCTCTCTCTCTCTCTCTCTCTCTCTCTCTCTCTCTCTCTCTCTCTCTCTCTCTCTCTCTCTCTCTCTTTCTCTCTCTCTCTCTTTCTCTCTCTCTCTATCTGCCTCTCTCTCTCTCGCTCTCTCTATCTGCCTCTCTCTCTCTCGCTCTCTCTCGCTCTCTCTCTCGCTCTCTCTCTCTCTATCTGCCTCTCTCTCGCTCTCTCTCGATCTCTCTCTATCTGCCTCTCTCTCTCTCTCTTGCTCTCTCTATCTCGCTCTCTCTCGCTCTCTCTCTATCTGCCTCTCTCTCTCTCTCTCTCTCTCTCTCTCTCTCTCTCTCTCTCTCTCTCTCTCTCTCTCTCTCTCCTCTCTCTATCTGCCTCTCTCTCTCTCGCTCTCTCTATCTGCCTCTCTCTCTCTCGCTCTCTCTCGCTCTCTCTCTCTCTCTCTCTCGCTCTCTCTCTATCTGCCTCTCTCTCTCTCGCTCTCTCTCGATCTCTCTCTATCTGCCTCTCTCTCTCTCGCTCTCTCTCTCGCTCGCTCTCTCTCGCTCTCTCTCTCTCTCTCTCTCTCTCTCTCTCTCTCTCGCTCTCTCTCGATCTCTCTCGCTCTCTCTCTCTCTCTCTCTCTCTCTATCTGCCTCTCTCTCTCTCTATCTGCCTCTCTCTCTCTCTCTCTCTCTCTCTCTCTCTCTCTCTCTCAGAGATGTAGCCTCTGTCTATACCTGTCCTCAGACATTTAAGGCCCACCATGCTGCTCTATCTGCTGCTGGTCTTTCAAGCCAATGCCAATGCCCAGATCGACCCAGGTGAGTCAGCTGCTGTTACTCCACACGCTCCCCATCCCATTGTTGCCAGTCATACCACACACCTTCTAACCAATCAGTATTTGTCACCTATTAGACCCTGGACTGGTCCCAATTCTCTCTCCTTCCTCCTGAAATGTGCACTTGTTTACTTCCCTTCACTGATTTGAAAGGTGGTGTAAAAAAAAATAGATGTTGGAAATTCCCACGAGCACATGCCACCAATTATCAAATGCTTTTACATGTGTGGGCAATGTTGAATAAGTGGACACTTCAGGAAAAGGAGATATTAATTGGGACGCACCCCATATTTAAGTCTCCCCTCTTTAAAACCCAACTGTAATTTCCTTCCATGGGATTTCAGAGGGCTTATTTTTGTTAACCTAACTAACCCTACCTACGTCAATACTGTCAAACTGTCTGGCACTTATCCGTCCACGTACACACACGCATACACACACTGACCATTCAGTCCCTGCAGACTGCATATAGTCGCTACATTTCACAGGCCCATTTTAAAAAAGTACTAACTAAGTAAGGCAGTGTAGGCTGAAGTTGCCTCTTGACGTTGATCTTGGGTCAGTTGCGTTTTCCTCACTAATGGTTGAGGTTATGATTGTACATTTTTGTACATTTTTTTGTCATATAGCAGACACTCTTCTCCAAGGCGACTTGCAGTTAGTGCGTTCATCTTAAGATAGCTAGTAGGTGAGACCATCACATTATCAGCCAGTGTAAGTCTGTTTGTCCTCATTGCCGGAGACGGTATGACGAGTAATGACCTCCAGTTCACTTTCTGCCGGCTCTGACTCCTCTACGGCAGCACACTGCCGCTACCCTCTTGGCATGGAGGATGGCAGGATCAAAGACCATGACATCACCGCCTCCAGCCAATGGTACGAGACCACTGGGCCACAATATGCCAGGTGAGTGTTCATTGATTACATCACAATGCCCGTGTAGGAAGTGTATTCTTGATATATGGTAACAAATGTTCTCTCTTCGTTCCATGAATGATCTCTTTTTCTTCTTCCTCTCTGTTTCCCACTCTCTTCTATTTATCGGTTTAGTGGTATACCAATCTGTTGTAACTTATTGCTGATCAACTTTCCATACATTTATTCATCATTTAGTCATAATTTAGTCATCTTTTAGTCATCTATATAGTGTGTAAAAACATAAAAAATTGTAGGATATCATATTTTATGTATTTTTATGCATATGTACCGAGATGTTCAAATAAACCTAAACCTATCTGGGTGCAGGTTGAACCGGGAGGAGGGCGACGGGGCGTGGTGCCCAGCGGGGCTCCTACAGCCCTCTGACACCCAGTACCTGCAGGTGGACCTGGGCCAGCTCACCTTCCTGACAGTGGTGGGAACACAGGGCCGCTATGCCCGGAACTCGGGGAAAGAATTCGCCCGCATGTACCGCCTGAACTACAGCCACGACGGCCAGCTCTGGAGATCCTGGAAGAATCGCCTTGGCAATAAGGTGAGGAAGTGAGGGAAGTGAGGAGTGCAGGAAAAGGGAAGTGGTGTGCAGAATGGGGGGAGGGAGGTGAAGAATGGGGGGGAGGGAGGTGAAGAATGGGGAGGAGGGAGGTGAAGAATGGGGAGGGAGGTGAAGAATGGGGAGGAGGGAGGTGAAGAATGGGGAGGAGGGAGGTGAAGAATGGGGAGGAGGGAGGTGACGAATGGGGAGGAGGGAGGTGAAGAATGGGGGGGGGTGAAGAATGGGGAGGAGGGAGGTGACGAATGGGGAGGAGGGAGGTGGAGAATGGGGAAGAGGGAGGTGAAGAATGGGGAGGAGGGAGGTGAAGAATGGGGGGGGAGGAGGAATGGGGAGGAGGGAGGTGAAGAATGGGGGGAAGGGAGGTGAAGAATGGGGAGGAGGGAGGTGAAGAATGAGGGGGAGTGAGGTGAAGAATGGGGGGAAGGGAGGTGAAGAATGGGGGAAGGGAGGTGAAGAATGGGGGGAAGGAGGTGAAGAATGAGGGGAAGGGAGGTGAAGAATGGGGAGGAGGGAGGTGAAGAATGGGGGGAAGGGAGGTGAAGAATGAGGGGGAGGGAGGTGAAGAATGGGAGGAAGGAGGTGAAGAATGGTGAGGAGGGAGGTGAAGAATGAGGGGAAGGGAGGTGAAGAATGAGGGGAAGGGAGGTGAAGAATGAGGGGAAGGGAGGTGAAGAATGAGGGGAAGGGAGGTGAAGAATGGGGAGGAGGGAGGTGAAGAATGGGGGGAAGGGAGGTGAAGAATGGGGAGGAGGGAGGTGAATGAATGGGGAGGAGGGAGGTGAAGAATGAGGGGAGGTGAAGAATGGGGAGGAGGGAGGTGACGAATGGGGAGGAGGGAGGTGAAGAATGGGAGGAAGGAGGTGAAGAATGAGGGGAAGGGAGGTGAAGAATGAGGGGGAGGGAGGTGAAGAATGGGGAGGAGGGAGGTGAAGAATGGGGAGGAGGGAGGTGAAGAATGGGGAGGGAGGGAATGGGGAGGAGGGAGGTGAAGAATGGGGGGAGGAATGGGGAGGAGGGAGGTGAAATGGGGGGAGGGAGGTGAAGAATGGGGAAGAGGGAGGTGAAGAATGGGGAGGAGGGAGGTGAAGAATGGGGGGAGGTGAGGAATGGGGAGGAGGGAGGTGAAGAATGGGGGGAAGGAGGTGAAGAATGGGGAGGAGGGAGGTGAAGAATGGGGGGGAGGGAGGTGAAGAATGGGGGAAGGGGGAGGGGGGGAAGGGAGGTGAAGAATGGGGGGAAGGGAGGTGAAGAATGGGGGAAGGGAGGTGAAGAATGGGGGGAAGGGGGAGGTGAAGAATGGGGGGAAGGGAGGTGAAGAATGGGGGGTGAAGGGGAGGTGGAGAAGATGGGGGGAAGGGAGGTGAAGAATGGGGGAAGGAGGTGAAGAATGGGGGGAAGGGAGGTGAAGAATGAGGGGGAGGTGAAGAATGGGAGGAAGGGAGGTGAAGAATGGGGAGGGAGGTGAAGAATGGGGGAGGAGGGAGGTGAAGAATGGGGAGGAGGGAGGTGAAGAATGGGGAAGGGGAGGTGAAGAATGAGGGGAAGGGAGGTGAAGAATGGGGGAAGGGAGGTGAAGAATGGGGGGAGGGAGGTGAAGAATGGGGGAAGGGAGGTGAAGAATGGGGAGG